>NC_091298.1:50263802-50582163 GCF_038502225.1 Cherax quadricarinatus
GACTGTCGAGTGACTGTTGTAGACTGTCGAGTGACTGTTGTAGACTGTCGAGTGACTGTTGTAGACTGTCGAGTGGCTGTTGTAGACTGTCGAGTGACTGTTGTAGACTGTCGAGTGACTGTTGTAGACTGTCGAGTGACTGTTGTAGACTGTCGAGTGACTGTTGTAGACTGTCGAGTGACTGTTCCAGACTGTCGATTGACTGTTGTAGACTGTCGATTGACTGTTGTAGACTGTCGAGTGACTGTTGTAGACTGTCGAGTGACTGTTGTAGACTGTCGAGTGACTGTTGTAGACTGTCGAGTGACTGTTGTAGACTGTCGAGTGACTGTTGTAGACTGTCGAGTGACTGTTGTAGACTGTCGAGTGACTGTTGTAGACTGTCGAGTGACTGTTGTAGACTGTCGAGTGACTGTTGTAGACTGTCGAGTGACTGTTGTAGACTGTCGAGTGACTGTTGTAGATTGTCGAGTGACTGTTGTAAACTGTCGAGTGACTGTTGCAGACTGTCGAATGACTGTACTAGACTGTCGAGTGACTGTACTAGACTGTCGAGTGACTGTACTAGACTGTCGAGTGACTGTACTAGACTGTCGAGTCACTGTACTAGACTGTCGAGTGACTGCTCTAGCGTGTCGAGTGACTGTACTAGACTGTCGATTGACTGTACTAGACTGTCGAGTAACTGTACTAGACTGTCGGGTAACTGTACTAGATTGTCGAGTAACTGTACTAGACTGTCGAGTGACTGTACTAGACTGTCGAGTGACTGTACTAGACTGTCGAGTGACTGTTCCAGACTATCGAATGACTGTTCCAGACTGTTGACTGACTGTTGTAGACTGTCGAGTGACTGTTGTAGACTGTCGAGTGACTGTTGTAGACTGTCGAGTGACTGTACTAGACTGTCGAGTGACTGTTCCAGACTGTCGAGTGACTGTACTAGACTGTCGAGTGACTGTTGTAGACTGTCGAGTGACTGTTGTAGACTGTCGAGTGACTGTTGTAGACTGTCGAGTGACTGTTGTAGACTGTCGAGTGACTGTACTAGACTGTCGAGTGACTGTACTAGACTGTCGAGTGACTATTCCAGACTGTCGATTGACTGTTGTAGACTGTCGAGTGACTGTTGTAGACTGTCGAGTGACTGTTGTAGACTGTCGAGTGACTGTTGTAGACTGTCGAGTGACTGTTGTAGACTGTCGAGTGACTGTTGTAGACTGTCGAGTGACTGTTGTAGACTGTCGAGTGACTGTTCCAGAATGTCGAGTGACTGTTCCAGACTGTCGAATGACTGTACTAGACTGTCGAATGACTGTACTAGACTGTCGAGTGACTGTACTAGACTGTCGAGTGACTGTACTAGACTGTCGAGTGACTGTACTAGACTGTCGAGTGACTGTACTAGACTGTCGAGTCACTGTACTAGACTGTTGAGTGACTGCTCTAGCGTGTCGAGTGACTGTACTAGACTGTCGATTGACTGTACTAGACTGTCGAGTAACTGTACTAGACTGTCGAGTAACTGTACTAGACTGTCGGGTAACTGTACTAGATTGTCGAGTAACTGTACTAGACTGTCGAGTGACTGTACTAGACTGTCGAGTGACTGTACTAGACTGTCGAGTGACTGTACTAGACTGTCGAGTGACTGTACTAGACTGTCGAGTGACTGTTCCAGACTATCGAATGACTGTTCCAGACTGTCGACTGACTGTACTAGACTGTCGAGTGACTGTTCCAGACAGTCGAGTGACTGTACTAGACTGTCGAGTGACTGTTCCAGACAGTCGAGTGACTGTACTAGACTGTCGAGTGACTGTACCAGACTGTCGAGTGACTGTACTAGACTGTCGAGTGACTGTTGTAGACTGTCGAGTGACTGTACTAAACTGTAGAGCTGTGTTAAATCAGTCTGAGTTGGGATACTTCAGTAGGTCAGTGCGGATGTTGTCAAGTATTGTCAAGAAAGTTAATCAGCTGTGACAGTTACTGTCACTTGGGTCGTGGCATTTTCTTCTGTAGTGATGTCACCAGTGTTGTGGTGGCTCGGTTATCACTATATATCTAGTGTGCTTATGGTTGTTTCCTCGTTAAAGATACCCAAGTGTTGCACATGTCTAATTTATCAATTTATCGGTTCTTCGAGCAATTCATCTACAAAGGTGTGTTAATTCCTGATGAGCCAGACTGTGGTGCACATGTACAGTATGTAGCTAGCACCAGCAGCTTGGTTAGTCAGGTCAGCAACCGAGAAACTTGGTCTGGGACCGGGCTGCGGGTGCGCTGACCTCTGGAATCGACTCAGAGTAAACAGAAAGTTATCTTGAAGTTGATTCCGCCCTGATTAGTTAATTAAGATTTGTTGTAGCTTTCATTCAATTGTTGAGCTGTTATCTAATTTTACTTCAGATTACTACAAGTTAGGACTTTAGGCAGCCATTTTAATATTTATGATTGTGTGTGTGTGTGTGTGTGTGTGTGTGTGTGTGTGTGTGTGTGTGTGTGTGTGTGTGCGTGTGTGTGATTGCATTACTGGCCCCTTGTGGAGTGGGATTTTATCATTGGTTCTTAATATCGGTGGGATAACTCCTGTGGCCAGACTTTACCCCAACACACACACACACACACACACACACACACACACACACACACACACACACACACACACACACACACAAGCATAAGACATGGTTTTTTGGAATGCCTGATTAAGTTCCAAGAGTCTGGTTCAGGAGCAGAGTGCGTGGACATGCATCTTCGAAGTCAAGTGGGGTTAGGGTTGTCTCATATTATGGAGATGTAAGCAGCTTTATGACACTCGCCTATGAAGAGAAAGGCTTTCCAGTCTTTAGACTGAATAATAGTTCAGTGAACACAGTCATTTCATTCATTTTAGCGAGTTCCATTTCCTTTCAGCAACTGCCCGATGTCAACAGTATTGCTTGTGCAGTATGCATATATATTTCCTAGCAACATTTATAGGCAGGCTCCCTGGCCAAGCCTTTAGTCAAGTGACCTACCCCCTCCCCTCCCTGCACATAAGCCGTCCCTCAAAGGCCTCTGACTCAGACTGGACCAGGCGTAGCAAGCGGGCAGACGTGGCAGTCTGGGTTCTTCTACGAATACTAGTACAACGCTTCATAAAAGTCTACAGTTGTTCCCTTCGCTACCATCACTCTATCAAAAAACCCTCCTTACACCGACACCAGATGTGGTTTTCGTCGTGGATTTTAAATGCGAGAAAAGGCACGTCGTATTTCTTCCAGTATCAGCCATGGCTTTTTGCTGCATTCGTCTCTTAGACTGATGCATTCAACGTGAACTTCATGTTCTCCATTTCTCTAAAGCTTCTTTCTGTTCTCCAGAAAATCTGCGGTCTTGGGGGAGTTACGTGACTGTTGGTCTTCACTCGTATAAGTCTCTCTCTAACCTGCATCCTCTTCTTTTTCCTTACTATGTCTGAAATATATTTCCAGTGATGTACTCGACTTCTCAAGACCATGGTTCAAATCCATGTTACTCGTACTGTCTTCCCAATATATTTCAGTGAAGTCAAGTAGATAAATGGTCCAGAGAACCGACAGGTACTCTTATCAAGATTGATGGACTGAGCGACTACCTCAAACTCCTCCTGATTTTCAACCATTCATCTTTGCACTGAGCTGAGGAAGCCACTGGTTGGCGAAATATTTCCATTATAAAAATACCCAAGTGTGGCACAAGTGTCTTAATTCGTCAGGTCATGATATATTTGATCCTGGTTAATATTTTTAGTGTTGAAAATTAAATTTGGTGAATACACTAACATTAGTGATTGTTTTTTGCTTCTCGAAGCGAATGTGTTTGTATGGCAGAATTTGTAGTACTTAAAAAACCATACCCCCGGCCGGGATTGAACCCGCGGTCATAGTCTCAAAACTCCAGCCCGTCGCGTTAGCCACTAGACCAGCTAGCCAGAGTTTTGAGACTCTATGACCGCGGGTTCAATCCCGGCCGGGGGTATGGTTTGTTTGCAATCGTGTCAATACGATTTCTTGAGTCTTGTAGTACTTAACAAATTCAGACTACAACCTAACAGATTGTAGTCTGAGTTTGTTGTATTCAGAACCACTATATTTCATTAGGGTAATATTCTGGTATTGCGTCCGTCAGTACCAGAGGAAGGCTAACGATGGCCATGTCAACGCTGATTCGTCGCTTGATAGGCTATGCCGCCTCTGATTGGCGTGTCTGCCACTATCAACAGCCATCAAGCTTTATCTTACTGAATGCCGCGTCACTCCTGAGTGGTCGTCCCAGCGTTCAGGGTATTCAAGCAGACATTCAGAAAGAAGCAATTTAGGGGAATGATATACAAAAGACAGACCACTCAGGAAACGAGGAAGATGATAAACATGATACCAATCAGGGCATGAAGATGGTAAACAAGATAACAGACCAATAATATCTTTATTTCTACAAGTACATGTACAAGGTACACAGTCCTAGCTGACATCTATGACATACTACTATATAGAAAGCCACTTGTTATGCTGAGCATTTCGGGCAAATTAGGTCAGTTTTGTCCCAGGATGCAACCCACACCAGTCGACTAACACCCAGGTACACATTTTACTGATGGATGAACATGGCCAACTGGTGTAAGGAAACACGCCCAGTGTTTCAACTCTCGCTGGGAATCGAACCCGGACCCTCGCCGTGTGAAGCGAGAGCGTTAGCCACCAGGACACAGCACGAGGAAGATAGTAAGCAAAATAACAGACCAGTCAGAGCAAGAGGAAGATGATAAACAAGAGAAACTATAATGAAGAAGCAACCCACGTCCCTGCGAACCCGCGTCCCCGCCAACCCACGTCCCCGCCAACCCACGTCCCCGCCAACCCACGTCCCCGCCAACCCACGTCCCCGCCAACCCCCGTCCCCGCCAACCCACGTCCCCGCCAACCCACGTCCCCGCCAACCCACGTCCCCGCCAACCCACGTCCCCGCCAACCCTCGTCCTCGCCAACCCAGGGATCTCCGGCGTGCTCAAGCAAAACAATTGGGCTGGCGAGGGAGGGTTGCGTGTCTGCCGTCTGACAGCTAACATGGCGCCTGCTGCCTCACTACTGAAAGCTCCCAGCCACCATATTGTGGCGTTTGTCCTGTTGATATGTCCAGAGAGAGAGAGAGGGGGGGGGAGGTAGATAGATATACAGAGTAACTTTAAATAATAAGATATCACGAGGACCCCATTGGAAATAAGTCATACATGTTACTATGTATGATGATGGTGCTTATATGTATCTGTACCAAAATAAACTTACTGTAGAGAGAGGGAAGACAAGGATAGAGGGAGGATTTAGACAAGCCTCAGCCTGGAATGGAATTTTAACGCGTCAGAAAAATGATAGTGAGAGACGCAATAATAAAAAGAATATAAATACTAGCAAATAAAGAAGTTATTAACCGTAATCAAAAAAAGACAGTATTTCCGAAAAAAATATACAAAAAAAAAAAAACTTTAAGATTGAGACACTTACGCAACGTATGGGAATCTTTATTGAAGAAATGTTTGGCCACACAGTGGCTTCATCAGTCTTATAAAAAAGTAGAGACGGGTAAGGAGAAGAGTAGTTTGAGGTAATCAGTCCCTCTGCCTGAATACCTCAAACTACTCCTCTCCTTACACCTTTCTGATTTGTATAAGACTGATGAAGTCACTGTGTGGCCAAACGTTTCTTCAATAGAGATTCCCATATGTTGCATAAGTGTCTCAATCTTCAACTTGTCGGTTTTAAACCATTTATCACAAAAAAATTGAACACCCTCAATCATGGAGAGCATTTCGGATGGTATTGTATAGATGACCCAGTGTTGCTATGTTTGTACATCACTGTGTGAGTTGCTTGAGGATGCTCTAAGTATTGTTAATGTTGAGCAACACTAGTGGCCTTTGTTGAGCTCTACTCTCTTGTAGAGTCTTCTTGTTTCCACTGAAATAACAATGGTCATACGTGGATTATAGTGTGATGGTGTATGGTGGTGGTAGTGGCGGTGTAGTGTAGTGATGTGTGGTGGTGGCGGTGTGGTTCATGTTTAGTGGTAGTGAGGTTGTGATGTTTGGTGGTGGTAATGTAATGTGGTTGTGTGGTGGTAATGTAGTATGGTTGTGTGGTGTGGTGGTGGTGGTAATGTAGTGTGGTTGTGGTGGTAATGTAGTGTAGTTGTGTGGTGGTGGTGGTGGTAATGTAGTGTAGTTGTGTGGTAGTGGTTGTGGTGGTAATGTAGTGTGGTTGTGTGGTGGTGGTGGTGGTAATGTAGTGTAGTTGTGTGGTAGTGGTTGTGGTGGTAATGTAGTGTAGTTGTGTGGTGGTGGTGGTGGTAATGTAGTGTAGTTGTGTGGTAGTGGTTGTGGTGGTAATGTAGTGTAGTTGTGTGGTGGTGGTGGTGGTAATGTAGTGTAGTTGTGTGGTAGTGGTTGTGGTGGTAATGTAGTGTAGTTGTGTGGTGGTGGTGGTGGTAATGTAGTGTAGTTGTGTGGTAGTGGTTGTGGTGGTAATGTAGTGTGGTTGTGTGGTAGTGGTTGTGGTGGTAATGTAGTGTAGTTGTGTGGTGGTGGTGGTGGTAATGTAGTGTAGTTGTGTGGTAGTGGTTGTGGTGGTAATGTAGTGTAGTTGTGTGGTGGTGGTGGTGGTAATGTAGTGTAGTTGTGTGGTAGTGGTTGTGGTGGTAATGTAGTGTGGTTGTGTGGTAGTGGTTGTGGTGGTAATGTAGTGTGGTTGTGTGGTAGTGGTTGTGGTGGTAATGTAGTGTGGTTGTGTGGTGGTGGTGGTGGTAATGTAGTGTGGTTGTGTGGTAGTGGTTGTGGTGGTAATGTAGTGTGGTTGTGTGGTGGTGGTGGTAATGTAGTGTGGTTGTATGGTAGTGGTTGTGGTGGTAATGTAGTGTGGTTGTGTGGTGTGGTGGTAATGTAGTGTGGTTGTGTGGTGGTGGTAATGTAGTGTGGTTGTGTGGTGGTGGTGGTAATGTAGTGTGGTTGTGTGGTAGTGGTAATGTAGTGTGGTTGTGTGGTAGTGGTTGTGGTGGTAATGTAGTGTGGTGGTGTGGTAGTGGTAATGTAGTGTGGTTGTGTGGTAGTGGTTGTGGTGGTAATGTAGTGTGGTGGTGTGGTGGTGGTAATGTAGTGTGGTTGTGTGGTGGTGGTAATGTGGTGTGGTTGTGTGGTGGTGGTGGTGGTAATGTAGTGTGGTTGTGTGGTGATGGGGTAATGTAGTGTAGTTGTGTGGTGTGATGGTAATGTAGTGTGGTTGTGTGGTTATGGTGGTAATGTAGTGTGGTTGTGTGGTGTGGTGGTAATGTTGTGTGGTGGTGGTGGTGGTAATGTAGTGTGGTTGTGTGGTGGTGGTGGTGGTAATGTAGTGTGGTTGTGTGGTGGTGGTAATGTAGTGTGGTGTGGTGGTGGTGGTAATGTAGTGTGGTTGTGTGGTGGTGGTAATGTAGTGTGGTTGTGTGGTGGTGGTGGTAATGTAGTGTGGTTGTGTGGTGGTGGTAATGTAGTGTGGTTGTGTGGTGGTGGTAATGTAGTGTGGTTGTGTGGTGGTGGTGGTAATGTAGTGTGGTTGTGTGGTGGTGGTGGTAATGTAGTGTGGTTGTGTGGTGGTGGTAATGTTGTGTGGTGGTGGTGGTGGTGGTAATGTAGTGTGGTTGTGGTGGTGGTAATGTAGTGTGGTGGTAGTGTGGTTGTGTGGTGGTGGTAATGTAGTGTGGTTGTGTGGTGGTGGTGGTAATGTTGTGTGGTGGTGGTGGTGGTAATGTTGTGTGGTGGTGGTGGTGGTGGTAATGTAGTGTGGTTGTGTGGTGGTGGTGGTAATGTGTGGTGGTGGTAATGTAGTGTGGTTGTGGGATACAACTATAAAAAAGTACCAGTTGATGTTGTCAATAAGTGTTTTGTCGTTACTCAAATTATCGGCAACGATCTTGTATGAAAAACGCCTCCACCACTTGACAGTGCCAGCTGTCTAAGTCCCTGGTTGAGCCTCGAGTGGTGCCACAAACATCTGTCCTTTTAAAACCAGGAACGGAACTTCACAACTTATTAAGATAACCACAGTGTTATTAGTAAAACGGGGAAACCATCGTAGCTGTAGGCCAGACGTATTAGCGAAGTGGCACTTGTAACTGGTGAGTATACTTGATAGTGCCCATGAGAGCTTTATAGGATCCCCCTGGTGTTGCCATTGAGGAAGTACTGTGTGTAGTTTGGTTTAACATAAGTGTAAAGACTTTGTTGGGATTTTTAACCCGGGGGAGTGTTAGCCACCCAGGGTAACTCAGTGCGTCATCGAGGGGTCTTGTCTTATTTCCATTGTGGTCCTTTAATCTAGTCACCCAGGATGCTACCCACAACATTCTACTAACACTCAGGTGCCTACTTACTGTTAGGTGAACAGGGACAGCAGGTGTAAGGAAATATACCCAACGTTTTCACCCATGCTGGGGATTGAACCATGGCCACTCAGTATGTTAAGCGAGTGCATTGCCAACCGAGCGACGGGATTGTGCGATGTGTTAATAATATAGAAAATTTAGAAGGAAACTGTCCATGTTAAAAGCATTCACTTCAGGCTAGGGGAGGAGAATACATATTAGAAAGGGAGAGGCGTGCCTTCTATAGGCTAAGACGATGCATAACAGCTCCTCAAAGACAGCAGGCTTTCGGAAGAGTGAAAAGCAAGACTGGCTAGAGAAATGCAAAAGGTTGAGCTCAAATTTAATGTGTTAGAGTCCAGAAGAGAGAGGAAGCAAAAACCCACAAATGTAATTGAGAATAATCTAAAATATTTCTCATGCAAAATTCAGAGCAAGAACATGTAGTATCGGACTTTGATTAAAGGAGACTGAACAAACGCTGACGACGACAAAGAAATGAGTGAAGCACTCAAATCCAAATATGATTCAATGTTTAATGAGCCATTAATCATTATCAAGATTGATAGCCCAGATGATTCTTCCACGAGAGAGGTTCAAAACGTTCTAGACATATCCACACACTTTTAGAACCCTAACCCCTGCTTGACTTCATAAGTCATTGACCGCATGCTAATGCACTCCGCCCTAGGCCTTGACTGGTGAAAATCAGTATTCGTCAAAAACTGCAAGAAGCCATTATTACGTGCTTTAAAATCTAACATCTTAGTCATTAACCCGTAAACGGTCCAAGCAGATCTACGTTCACATATGTAGTGCTACAAAAGTAGATCTACGTTTTTTTTACACATTTTCAAATGTAAAAAAACAAAAAGAAGATCTACTTTTTTTTACATACTTTCAAATGTTGAAAAAACGTAGATCTACGTTTGGACCGTTTACGGGTTAAAAGTCATCGATATAGTCCCACTCCATACAGGTGACAGCAGAACAGTTATTAAAACTATAGGCCAACATCGCGGACGTCTCACATTTATCATATTTTTTCTTCGAAGTGTTTTAAACAATATTGGCAGCTGTATGGAATAACAGTAAGTCAGCATGGGTTTAAAACAGGTTGCTCCTCTCTTGCAGTTGCTGGACTGTTGTGACGGGATCTCGAGTGAACTGTTGTGACTTGATCTCGATGCACTGTAAGACAAGCTAAATGAAGATGTAGTGAACATGGACTTAGCAAAAGCCTTTGACAGTGCGATCATGGAGGTAATTGGACGCAAAATGAGTGCAGATGGAATACCTGTGGAGATGGGGAGATGGATATTTAACTCCCTAACAGAGAACCCAAAGAGTAATAGTAAATAGTATAATCAGAGGCTGCTACAGTGTATAGTTGTCCCCCAAGGCACAGTACTCGCCCCACTCTCTCTCTCATTCTCATATATCTGACATATATAGGGATATAAACCATAGCACTGTATCACCTTGGCAGACGATACTAGAATTTGCGTGAGTGGCGTCCATATAAGACGCAGCGAACCTCCAAGAGCTTAAGTCTAATGTGAGAGACCTGGGAATGATAATGTTAGGTCTCGTGTTTCAAGAGCACAGAAGTGTTATCATCTCATCTGCAAGGAAAATAAGCTGGATAACTACAGTTTTCAAAGCACAAGATGCCAAGTTAATGATGATACTGCCAGTGGTGCAATATTTGTCTAGTATATATTGTGCTAGTGCCATTTATGTGCAGGGTCCCTAGGCCTTAGTCACGTGACTCGCTTGGAACTGCGCAAGACTAGGCCAGAGGCCTAACTACTGAAGTGGCTAGTTTATTGTGCATCTCATATCCGTCCTGTGGATGGTAGTGGCTAGTTTGTGAACCCCATATCCATCCTATGGAGGGTAGCGCAAGAACATATGGATACAAAAAAGGCCTAGGAATTAGGCCTCAAAAGAGTTTACAGGAGTACATCTGGATTTATATCTACAGTTTACTTATATTGCAAGAAATCTTAGAAAATTTGCTTAATATATCTGGTATCTTCCTTTCATTAATAATTATTTATATAACTATCTCTCTATTCCTCATTAAGTAGTCACCATCCCTGGATAGGCGCGGGCAGACGACCGATCGGCTGGGCTGTCTCTAAGTTCAAATACATCACACTATAACAGACCAACCGTGTATTCTAACTACCATCAATTTCTAAAATCGAATCCCGACAATACTCTGTCACTTGGTCTCTCTGGGTTAGAATATTGCTGTATATTAACGGTCCTCTGCAAAACAAGTGAAATTGCAAAACCGGAAAATGTAGAGAGAACCTTCCTATCTCGTGTAAACTAAGTCAAGCACCTAAATTATTTGGAGCACCTGAAATCCCTTGATACGTACTCTTAGAAAGTGGGCGAGAAGGATGCATGGTGATGTATACCTGGACGATTCAGGAGGAAATGCTCCCAAAGCTACACACCCAAATCACTACATTTGGACACGATTCTGGGCAGACGGTGTAAGATACCTCCAGTGGAAAGCAGGGCAACCATGATGAGTACACGGAGAACTCATTAAGCGTGGAGATATCCCAGTTCATCAACACCATGCACAAGGGGGAGCACAGACCCCTGGTTATCTTTTAGCGGGAACTCTACAAATTTCTCATACCACTCCCCGACCAGCCAACTGGGGGTGCAGACGTTGGACTGCAAGCGGCAGATACCAGTAGCATGATTGATCAGGCCAGCAACCGTGAGTACTGGTCTGGGACCGGACCGCGGGGGCGCTGACCTAAAGATATAGTTGAATGAATTTTAAGAGCAGTGGAAAATAGGAGAGAGAGGGGGAGAGAGAGAGAGAGAGAGAAGGGGGGAGGGGAAGCGGAGGAGAAGGAAGAAAGGAGAGAAAGGATTCTTATTTTTTTTTATTTAGCTAAAAGGGAGAGGAAGAGAGGGGAAGGGGAGAAGATTGAAGGGGGAAGAGGGGAAGGGAAAAAGATTGAAGGGGGAGAGGGGAAACTCACTCACCTGAGGCGGACCACTAGATCTCCACCTGAGCAAGTTCTATTTTTCACAGTACTAAAACTTTCCAGTCAACATTAAACAAAAAAAATCCTTCACGTGACTACCCTCATGCAATGTGTCGCGCCCGCGCGCGCGCACTCTTACTAGCACATACAAGGAACCTGTCGTACTAGCAACCTGTCGTACTAGCAGCCTGTCGTACTAGCAGCCTGTCGTACTAGCAACCTGTCGTACTAGCAACCTGTCGTACTAGCAGCCTGTCGTACTAGCAACCTGTCGTACTAGCAGCCTGTCGTACTAGCAACCTGTCGTACTAGCAGCCTGTCGTACTAGCAGCCTGTCGTACTAGCAGCCTGTCGTACTAGCAGCCTGTCGTACTAGCAACCTGTCGTACTAGCAACCTGTCGTACTAGCAGCCTGTCGTACTAGCAGCCTGTCGTACTAGCAGCCTGTCGTACTAGCAGCCTGTCGTACTAGCAGCCTGTCGTACTAGCAACCTGTCGTACTAGCAACCTGTCGTACTAGCAACCTGTCGTACTAGCAACCTGTCGTACTAGCAACCTGTCGTACTAGCAGTCTGTCGTACTAGCAGCCTGTCGTACTAGCAGCCTGTCGTACTAGCAGCCTGTCGTACTAGCAACCTGTCGTACTAGCAGCCTGTCGTACTAGCAGCCTGTCGTACTAGCAGCCTGTCGTACTAGCAGCCTGTCGTACTAGCAGCCTGTCGTACTAGCAGCCTGTCGTACTAGCAACCTGTCGTACTAGCAACCTGTCGTACTAGCAGCCTGTCGTACTAGCAACCTGTCGTACTAGCAGTCTCTTGTCCAATTAATCTCTCTCGTATTAGGAATATTCTCTTGGTAATCTGGCACTGTACACTGCCACCCTCATTATGGTAATCTGGCACTGTACACTGCCACCCTCATGGTAATCTGGCACTGTACACTGCCACCCTCATGGTAATCTGGCACTGTACACTGCCACCCTCATTATGGTAATCGGGCATTAAACTGCCACCCTCATTATGGTAATCTGGCACTGTACACTGCCACCCTCATTATGGTAATCTGGCACTGTACACTGCCACCCTCTTTATGGCAATCGGGCACTATACACTGCCACCCTCATAATCGGGCACTATACACTGCCACCGACATTATTATATATATGTCTTTCAACACACCGGCAGTATCCCACCGAGGCAGGGTGGCCCAAAAGGAAAAACGAAAGTTTCTCCTTTTACATTTAGTAATATATACAGGAGAAGAGGTTACTAGCCCCTTGCTCCCGGCATTTTAGTCGCCTCTTAAAACACGCATGGCTTACGGAGGAAGAATTCTGTTCCACTTCCCCATGGAGATAAGATGGAATAAACAAGAACAAGAACTAGTAAGAAAATAGCAGAAAACCCAGAGGGGTGTGTATATATATGCGTGTACATGTATGTGTAGTGTGACCTAAGTGTAAGTAGAAGTAGCAAGACATACCTGAAATCTTGCATGTTTATGAGACAGAAAAAAAATACACCAGCAATCCTACCATCATGTAAAACAATTACAGGTTTATTACACTCACTTGGCAGGACGGTAGTACCTCCCTGGGTGGTTGCTGTCTACCAACCTACCACCACAGGACGGTAGTACCTCCCTGGGTGGTTGCTGTCTACCAATTTACCACCACAGGACGGTAGTACCTCCCTGGGTGGTTGCTGTCTACCAACCTACCACCACAGGACGGTAGTACCTCCCTGGGTGGTTGCTGTCTACCAACCTACCACCACAGGACGGTAGTACCTCCCTGGGTGGTTGCTGTCTACATATATATATGTATATATATATATATATATATATATATATATATATATATATATATATATATATATATTTATATATAATTATATACACACCGCTATTTCGGTATAACGATGGGAGTTCTGCTATAGGGGAGATTAGCGCTTGGTTATGATTACAATAATCCGCTATAGAACTGGTATGATAATGTCGGTTCTTGGTAGAAATACCGGTTCTAGGACCACTGGTAAGGTGGGTTCACGCTTCAGTAATGAACAGAATTTTGGGTTTTGAAAAAAAATACAGAAGGTTGAAAGAGACAGTTTCTTTTATTATTAATGTTTTTATACTAGAATAGTCCAGCTATTATGATTTTCAAGCTAGCATAGTCCAGCTATTATGATTTTCAAGCTAGCATAGTCCAGCTATTATGATTTTCAAGGCAGAATAGTCTGTCATCTTTCCCCACACTTCCCCAAACACACAACCACCTCTTCCCCTCCATTTCCCACACAATACCACACCTTCGCTTACTCCTGCTCCACCTGTTTCTGACCGGCAGGTAGAGAAGGACCTGACCTGCTGTTGCAGTGGATCATTACTTAGGAGGTAACGCGTGCTCAATACCTGGTAATGAGCCAAGGCTTACACAAAACTACTATGTAATAAATCTGACAGAGACAGTTTAGTATCCCCATGAGTGGACTCTTGGGAGTGTATTCGGGACAGGTTGTATGGGCGACTTGGAGTGGGTTGTATGGGTGAGTTGGGATGGGTTTTGTGGCCATGTTGAGCTAAGGACCAGGGTCAAGAGGATACACGTGAAAGATGAACACAAATATGAACCATACAAAGGTTAAGAAGTATCTCTTTTAGTCTCTGGATGGTTGACAAGTGGAATGGCCTGGATGAGGCAGTGGTGCAGGCAGACTCAGTACACAGCTTCAAGAGTAGATGCGATAAGGTCCTAGACACCATAAATCAGTGATGCCGATCAAAGTAGTCTAGGAGGCGAAGCCAGATGTTTCGGTCCTCCCCATCCCCGCAAACAAGTCTAGGAGTTGTGAAAGGAACCTAAGAAAATAACTAGAAGGAATTAAACGTCGGATATATGGTACAAAATTTCATGTTTCATGTACACACACATATATAGCCACGAGTAATGGCTTTAGAAGGGAAAGGTATTCCTGAATTGTGACCAGAGATATGGAAAGTTCGGGAGGTGTGTATAAGGGATGTATTTAATATAAATCTGAAAATACAAAGACTTTCCTGGAGAGCTTGTCAGAAATATACAAAGTCTGGTAGCATATTGGTATGGATAACAGAGGATTAAAATCAAATATACAGCGCAGGACAGAGGTAAGAATAGGAGGTAGTGATCAGATAATGAGACGACGATACCCAAGAGAGAGAGAGAGAGAGAGAGAGAGAGAGGAGAGAGGGGGGGGGAGAGAACCCAGAAAATGACTGATGACAGTAATAGTAGGTACAGCAGTGGGAACAAATGAAGGTACTATGCTGAGGTGATTTGTATGTATGGAAGAGACTATCATTACTTAATCCACTATTAAACTGCCTTGATTATGTCTCAAGGATCACAACAGTCACTATCACAGCCTCCAGGAAAATGATAGGATGAATAAGGAGAAGCTTCAAAACAAGAGATGCCAAGCCAGTGAGGATCCTCTTTAAGTCACTTGTTCTCTCTAGACGTACTGCTGTACACTAACGGCCCAATTCAAGACAGGCGAAACTGCAGATCTATAGAATTTACGAAGAACTTTCACGTATAAGTTCAGTCAAATACTTTAATTAAGGAACGTTTAAAGTTCCTTGACCTTTACTCCTTGGAACGGAAGCGAGAAAGATAAATAATAATTCACACCTGGAAAATCCTACACACACAAATCACTCCCTGAGGCAACACAATAAGTGTAAGGGGCCCAGGACTGTTTAACAGCTTTCCATCATACATAAGGGTAATTAACAATAGACCCCTGACTGTTTTCGAGAGGGAACTGGATAGGTTGCTAAAGTCAGTTCCTAATCAGCCGGACTGTGGTTCGCACTTTGGACTTCGTGAGGCCAGCAGTAACAGCCTGGTTGATAAGGCCCTCATCCACCGGAATGCCTGGTCATCATGGTCCGGGCCGTAGGGGCGTTGAACCCCCAGGACATTCTCCAGATAGACTCCAAGGAGCAGGTAGCCTCTTCCCTGCTGCTGCTGCTGCTTCCCTTCTCTTCCTCCTTCTCTTCCCCCTTCTCCTCTTTCCCCTTATCTTCCTCCTTCTCTTCCTCCTCCTTATCCTCTTCGTCCTCATCTTCTACCTCCTCATCCTCTTCCCCCTCATCTTCTACCTCCTCATCCTCTTCCCCCTCCTCTTCCTCCTCAACCCTTGTGGTAAAATATAAAATGTTGAGTAACTGGTGAGAATGTACGGGTGGCGGGGGTGGGTATCAGGGGCGGCTGGGGCAGGGTACAAGGGGTGGCTGGGGTGGGCAACTTGAAGGAAGAGCAAGCGCACTTCTAAGAACATAACCTCCTTCCATTCCTTAATTAAATGGTGCGTGAAAAAGGCAGTTTGGGTCAGTAATGGCGTGTTTGTTCTCCCAATTACCCCGAGACGTGGTTTATGATCCACGCTGTTCACTGCTCCACTCACAAGACGGAAATAATCACAACCACTGGTTCACTTAGAGGGGAAGTTGTGCTCACCCTCTGTACTCACCTCGTTAAGTAAATAAGTAAGTTTACTTAGGAACAGGTACACGTAAGAACACTTATCGTAGTGTAAAATACCTTAAATAACCTCCCCCAAAAATAGTGATTTATTTCCATTGTTAGATGCAGAGATCACGAACAAGTGATGCAAGATGCAAAACAACCACGGGAAGTGTTGAGTGATAGCTCTAGGTCTTTCGTGTTGCAATCAACGCATCAGGAGCTTGCAGTGTTGCAGAAAAGAGAAAGACATCCAAGACTAGTTTATTGTGCTAGTTTATTGTGCACTCCATATCCATCCTGTGGAGGGTAGTAGCTAGTTTATTGTGCACTCCACATCCATCCTGTGGAGGGTAGTAGCTAGTTTATTGTGCACTCCACATCCATCCTGTGGAGGGTAGTAGCTAGTTTATTGTGCACTCCACATCCATCCTGTGGAGGGTAGTAGCTAGTTTATTGTGCACTCCATATCCATCCTGTGGATGGTAGTGCAAGAACATATGGATACACAAAAGGCCTAGGAACTATTCTCCTAAAGGGTTTACAGGAGCATATCTACAGTTCACTTATCTGTTACAAGCAAATTTGGGAAATTTGTTTAATATACCTGGTATCTGATGTTCATAAGTAACATATCGGTATAAACCTCATCTCAAATAAGTCACACTTGCATTTTTCAGGTCATTGTGTCACAACCATCTTTCCGGCTTTATATAGTTATTTTAACCCGTGTGTTAGAAACAGTCAAGGTCCCAGCAGCGAAACGTCTTCGATATGTATGTCCTAGTGTTTACTCTTGTGTCTTTCTGTACTACTTCTTACATCCCTGTGGATCATCTGTGTCTTCAACTTCCACCTGTTCTCCCATCATCATTATCCTGGTAGGCAGCGCTTTCGCCTCTCACGTACAGTGTCCGTGGCTCGATGCCCAGCCGGGTGGAAACATTACGTGTGTTTCCTTACACCTGCTGTCCCTGTTCACCTAGCAAGCAAGTAGGTACCTGGGTGTTAGTCGACTGGTGTGGGTGGCATCCTGGGGGACAATATTGAAGGACCACAATGGAAATAAGACTCAGTCCTCGATGACGCACTGACTTTCTTGGGGTATCCCAGGTGGCTAACCCTCTGGGATGAAAAATCAGAACAGAATCTTTAAATAGTCTACCGGATTAAGATTTTGTAGGCCCCTGGGCTACAGGTACTGTGAGGCCCCTGGGCTACAGGTACTGTGAGGCCCCTGGGCTACAGATACTGTGAGGTCCCTGGGCTACAGGTACTGTGAGGACCCTGGGCTACAGGTACTGTGAGGACCCTGGGATACAGGTACTGTGAGGCCTCTGGGCTACAGGTACTGTGAGGCCCCTGGGCTACAGATACTGTGAGGTCCCTGGGCTACAGGTACTGTGAGGTCCCTGGGCTACAGGTACTGTGAGGTCCCTGGGCTACAGGTACTGTGAGGCCCCTGGGCTACAGGTACTGTGAGGTCCCCGGGGAAACAGGTACTGTGAGGCCCCTGGGCTACAGGTACTGTGAGGTCCCTGGGCTACAGGTACTGTGAGGCCACTGGGCAACAGGTACTGTGAGGCCCCTGGGCTACAGGTACTGTGAGGCCCCTGGGATACAGGTACTGTGAGGCCCCTGGGATACAGGTACTGTGAGGCCCCTGGGCTACAGGTACTGTGAGGCCCCTGGGCTACAGGTACTGCGAGGCCCCTGGACTACAGGTACTGTGAGGTTCCTAGGCTACAGGTACTGTGAGGTCCCTGGGCTACAGGTACTGTGAGGTCCCTGGGCTACAGGTACTGAGGTCCCTGGGCTACAGGTACTGTGAGGCCCCTGGGCAACAGGTACTGTCAGGCCCCTGGGCAACAGGTACTGTGAGGCCCCTGGGCAACAGGTACTGTGAGGCCCCTGGGATACAGGTACTGTGAGGTCCCTGGGATACAGGTACTGTGAGGCCCCTGGACTACAGGTACTGTGAGGCCCCTGGGCTACAGATACTGTGAGGTCCCTGGGCTACAGGTACTGTGAGGTCCCTGGGCTACAGGTACTGTGAGGTCCCTGGGCTACAGGTACTGTGAGGACCCTGGGCTACAGGTACTGTGAGGACCCTGGGATACAGGTACTGTGAGGCCTCTGGGCTACAGGTACTGTGAGGCCCCTGGGCTACAGATACTGTGAGGTCCCTGGGCTACAGGTACTGTGAGGTCCCTGGGCTACAGGTACTGTGAGCTCCCTGGGCTACAGGTACTGTGAGGCCCCTGGGCTACAGGTACTGTGAGGTCCCCGGGGAAACAGGTACTGTGAGGCCCCTGGGCTACAGGTACTGTGAGGCCCCTGGGCTACAGATACTGTGAGGTCCCTGGGCTACAGGTACTGTGAGGTCCCTGGGCTACAGGTACTGAGAGGTCCCTGGGCTACAGGTACTGTGAGGCCCCTGGGCTACAGGTACTGTGAGGTCCCCGGGGAAACAGGTACTGTGAGGCCCCTGGGCTACAGGTACTGTGAGGTCCCTGGGCTACAGGTACTGTGAGGCCCCTGGGCAACAGGTACTGTGAGGCCCCTGGGCTACAGGTACTGTGAGGCCCCTGGGATACAGGTACTGTGAGGCCCCTGGGATACAGGTACTGTGAGGCCCCTGGGCTACAGGTACTGCGAGGCCCCTGGACTACAGGTACTGTGAGGTTCCTAGGCTACAGGTACTGTGAGGTCCCTGGGCTACAGGTACTGTGAGGTCCCTGGGCTACAGGTACTGAGGTCCCTGGGCTACAGGTACTGTGAGGCCCCTGGGCAACAGGTACTGTGAGGCCCCTGGGCAACAGGTACTGTGAGGCCCCTGGGATACAGGTACTGTGAGGCCCCTGGGATACAGATACTGTGAGGCCCCTGGGCTACAGGTACTGTGAGGCCCCTGGACTACAGGTACTGTGAGGTTCCTGGGCTACAGGTACTGTGAGGTCCCTGGGCTACAGGTACTGAGGTCCCTGGGTTACAGGTACTGTGAGGTTCCTGGGCTACAGGTACTGTGAGGTTCCTGGGCTACAGGTACTGTGAGGTCCCTGGGCTACAGATACTGTGAGGCCCCTGGGCTACAGGTACTGTGAGGTTCCTGGGCTACAGGTACTGTGAGGCCCCTGGGATAGGTACTGTGAGGCCCCTGGGATACAGATACTGTGAGGTTCCTGGGCTACAGGTACTGTGAGGTCCATGGGCTACAGGTACTGTGAGGTCCCTGGGCTACAGGTACTGTGAGGTCCCTGGGCTACAGATACTGTGAGGCCCCTGGGCTACAGGTACTGTAAGGTTCCTGGGCTACAGGTACTGTGAGGTCCCTGGGCTACAGGTACTGTGAGGTCCCTGGGCTACAGGTACTGTGAGGTCCCTGGGCTACAGGTACTGTGAGGTCCCTGGGCTACAGGTACTGTGAGGCCCCTGGGCTACAGGTACTGTGAGGCCCCTGGGCTACAGGTACTGTGAGGCCCCTGGGCTACAGGTACTGTGAGGCCCCTGGGCTACAGGTACTGTGAGGTCCCTGGGCTACAGGTACTGTGAGGTCCCTGGGCTACAGGTACTGTGAGGTCCCTGGGCTACAGGTACTGTGAGGCCCCTGGGCTACAGGTACTGTGAGGCCCCTGGGCTACAGGTACTGTGAGGCCCCTGGGCTACAGGTACTGTGAGGTCCCTGGGCTACAGGTACTGTGAGGTCCCTGGGCTACAGGTACTGTGAGGTCCCTGGGCTACAGGTACTGTGAGGTTCCTGGGCTACAGGTACTGTGAGGTCCCTGGGCTACAGGTACTGTGAGGCCCCTGGGCTACAGGTACTGTGAGGTCCCTGGGCTACAGGTACTGTGAGGTCCCTGGGCTACAGGTACTGTGAGGTCCCTGGGCTACAGGTACTGTGAGGTCCCTGGGCTACAGGTACTGTGAGGTCCCTGGGCTACAGGTACTGTGAGGTCCCTGGGCTACAGGTACTGTGAGGTCCCTGGGCTACAGGTACTGTGAGGTCCCTGGGCTACAGGTACTGTGAGGTCCCTGGACTACAGGTACTGTGAGGCCCCTGGGCTACAGGTACTGTGAGGTCCCTGGGCTACAGGTACTGTGAGGCCCCTGGGCTACAGGTACTGTGAGGTCCCTGGGCTACAGGTACTGTGAGGTCCCTGGGCTACAGGTACTGTGAGGCCCCTGGGCTACAGGTACTGTGAGGTCCCTGGGCTACAGGTACTGTGAGGTCCCTGGGCTACAGGTACTGTGAGATAAGATAAGATTTCGTTCGGATTTTTAACCCCGGAGGGTTAGCCACCCAGGATAACCCAAGAAAGTCAGTGCGTCATCGAGGACTGTCTAACTTATTTCCATTGGGGTCCTTAATCTTGTCCCCCAGGATGCGACCCACACCAGTCGACTAACACCCAGGTACCTATTTGCTGCTAGGTGAACAGGACAACAGGTGTAAGGAAACGTGTCGAAATGTTTCCACCCGCCGGGAATCGAACCCGGGCCCTCCGTGTGTGAAGCGGGAGCTTTAGCCACCAGGCCACCGGGCCACCGGGCCACCGGGCCACCGAGGTCCCTGGGCTACAGGTACTGTGAGGTTCCCAGTGATATTTTCCAAAAGAAAAAACATATTAATCACAACAGTCAACAGTTCATTATATACATGATGTAATAACATCACTTATAAACTTACAGCAGTAACCGTGAACACTTTTCACTAATCTCTGGAGGCCCTCCAGCTGGTGGAGGCCTCTGGGCTGCAGCCCATGAAACACAGGTCTTAATCCCGCCCTGATCTACTCTATCAGTGCATCTTAATATCTTGTAAGATGCAATCATATATCGTCTAAGGTTTCTCTCTGTCGAGGTTATGACGTTAAGTCTTTCATTCTGTTTTGGTAGTGCGTTCCTCTCAGTTGTGGCGCTAGTCGAGTTTCTCGCCGTGTTTGCCCAGGTGTGTGGGATCTTGAATTCATTACCATTTAAGTGCCACACTGAACCTCCTGTTCCTGTTGTGTTTCCCTGCTGGTTCCTTCTTCCCTTAGATTTGATTCTCGTTGCCAGGTCATTTGTTCTTCCCTTGTAAACGGCAGTCGCAGTGGCTGAGTCTTTACTTACGCTGCTACCTTTAAAAATTTATTTTTCTTAGGTACAAGGACACAAGTGCAACTAATGTGACCTTTTATTGCGGCAACTTTTTGGTTCTCCAGGAGGTTTGACATGCCACAACTCTTGGAGAACGAAACGTTGCTACAGTAAAATGTCACAGTAGCTGCACGTTTCTTCTTCTACCTAACATTATTACAAGAATTTTTTTTGCTTATCGCACTTACTCTCATTTCTTTCTTCACATAAACATTTTTTTTTTCTCTCCTGTCTTCCTACTTTCTTCTCCGGTTCTCTACGTTTAGCTTGAGCACCACGAGAGCTGATGATGAATTAGATACTTGTGCTGTACTTTGATATCATTACTGTAGATGCGTTTAGCCATCCAGTGGCTTCCTTAGTCCAGTACAGTCTTATCAAGACTGATGGACTGATCACATTGACTCCAGGCTGAGGGACTGATTACCTCATAATACTACTGATCTTCAACCATTTTTCTCTGTATTGGACTGAGGAAGTCACTGGTTGGCGAAACGTTTCCACAGTAAAGATACCCAAGTGTTGGACAAGTGTGTAATTCATTATCCAGTCGGTTCCCTGAACCATTCATCTACACTAGAATTGTCTGCCTCCTGTCTCCTCCTCGTCTCTTCAAGGCTGCCCTCTCAGCCTGTATTTCCTCGAGGTCAGTCTCATCTCTCAATTTTTTCCCTCTTTTGACCTGGAAGTATGTTCACGAAATCGTAATGACACGATTACCAACAAACCACGAAACGGCTGGGGTTCAAACACCACCCGTTCCTTGGTTAGTATGTGGTGGACTTTATTTACCAGTGTGTGAAGGAGCAGTGTAGGGTTTGTCAACTTGGGGAAATTACAATAAGATGAATAGAAAAATTACAATAAGATGAATGGAAAAATTAAATATTTGACTGAAAATATTAAAACAATGTAATATTTTTAATTAAAAAATATCAGGAAAATGTTTGTCTGTTCTCTGAGTATTTTAAAATACCTAAGTTTTAGTAATGTGAAAGATGAGGCTGTTTCTTTAATGCAGATCACTGCGGATCTAACAGCAGACCAGCGACTGGTGGGTCAGGGACCAGCAGTGGTCCTCGGACCACTTTCGGAAGCACTGACCCCATCTCATACGCAGAAAAAATCGATTTCTTTTTTTTAAGACTCGTCCGTCCCCACAGAGCGGGACAATACAAAAAATTACGTAGGAAAGAGAATAAACGAGGGTTGGGGAAGAAAGAGAAAGTTGGAGGACATGATGTATATTCATATATGTATTAATATACAACACTGCAGATATATTCTTAAGAATACATACACAGGCTTCTCGACAACCAGCCTGAGCTTCATAAACACTGCTTGTACTTAACAACATCCAGTAAACGCATTCTTTCTCATGATAAGTTTTTTTTTGTATATATGTGTGTGTGCGCGCGCGCTTACGTATGTGGTTACAGGGGTCGATTCACAACTACTGGCCTCTAGGTATGTATGTAGGAGAGAGAGGATGAGGAGCTATGATTCTCAACAAACCTGGTTCCTTCACATTCCCCGGGCGCTGCATGACCTACAGATTTAGTGGTTCATAAATATAATCTCGTTAGGTACTTAACTTGGCGATACCTCCAAGCTGTGTGTCTTACCGTATCCCCACTACCTTGCTTCACCACTGCGACATTTACTTTTAGCTTATTTTCCTAGTTTGGTCCTTAATCTCTGGGACCACTTGCCTAGTGGACAATATAGTTTCTCTAACTTCTGTAGGTTTCAGTGGTACTTCGAGGAGGCACTTCCAGAGGTGTGGAATTCCCTAAGGTACTTCAACTGGGAGGAGGAGAGAGGGACGGACATAGCTGAAAGGCACTCTAAGTCTAGATGAGATTTACTCACTGTCTTGGATATCACACGTGTATTTAGCCTATAAGTTCCCACGCTCTAAATTGGGAAGGGTGTGGGAGAGGAAAGTAAAGGGGGAAAGGGAATAGAGATGGAGAGGGAAATATGAGGAGAGGAAATAGGCGTTCGTAGGGGAAATATCTGAATTATGGTAACTTTTAAAATAATGCTTTTCAATCAAGTTGTGAATATTTTTCACTGCCTCTTCAGAGTTCCTTTAAAAGGCAAGAGAGATTCCACAGCTGAATAATAACAAAGTGATCGTTGTGTTTGCATAGAATCATCATAACTAAAGTTTGTTCTGGTTCCTGACAAACCTTACCTAATCTTACCTATTTAAACTCCTGCTAAAACCTCAGAGTACTTGAAATGTAGAGGAAAAAAAAGAGGGGGATCTAATCACTAATATTAATACTGTTTTAGATGTGTGGGAGGACGCTTTAAAGGACCCCAGAGGAAGTAAGTCACTTTGACTTTTTGGGTTAGATAATTTACATTATGTATGATAATTATACTTGTGTGTACTATGCATAAATAGTTACTAAATAAATCCAGTGAAAAGGCGCCTTAGATACATTAACAATATAGTGTTGTACCTCATCCGTGGTCCAGGACTCTTCAACCTGCTGCCAGCAGATGTGAAAGTAATATTGTGTGTAGATAGAGGAGTTTAAGAGGAGAGTAAATATTTGTATCTATAAAGCTCCGGATCAGTCAGGTTGTGATGACTTACGAAGGCCTGCTGGCCGCAGGTAGCAACAACCTAATTGTTGAAGAATTAGATACGTGTGCAACATCTTAGTAACTTTATACATCTTTCGCCATCCAGTGGCTTTATCACTACTATACTTAAGTGTCCTCGAATTGTAATGATAAAACTATCTTGTCGGTATTGTATACTATTCATGGACAACCTAATTGATCACGGAAATCTGCCTTCAAGCCAAAATAGAACTCTCGAAATAACAAGTATGTCGCAAGTTACAGAAAAAAAAGGTTATTCATAAAAGCTTTGTTGAACAAATCCTCTGAATATCAGCTTAATTCGTTCAAAGTACAGTGAAGTGGTTCGCCAGGATGGTCTCGGCCAGGATGGTCTCGGCCTGGATGGTCCCGGATCACGAGGTGATCCAGCATTGGCTCCCCAGGTGGGGAGTGTCCTACGTTTTCTTTCTTGATGACTTGTGCAGTAGTTTTGTCTTGGGAAAACACATCAAAACATACAAGTCAAACACAGTGATTTATTTCTTATCAGAGAAGACATTTTCCAGTTCTTTCACAGACAACAATTTGATTAATGAATGAGACACTTGTACAACATTTGGGTACCTTTATTCTGGAAACGTTTCGCCAGCCAGTAGCTTCTTCAGTCCAGTACAGAGAAGACTGATGAAGCCACTGGCTGGCGAAATGTTCCCAGAATAAAGATACCCAAATGTTGGACAATTGTCTCAATTATCAACTTGTTAGTTTTCTAAACCACTTATATAATTGATTGATAGAATTGGCATATTAAAACTTGTCCAACCTAAATATAATCGATGTGTTGTCCTTAGTTACCTTTGAGGAAAACGCGACGATTATATTTAGTAATATCACAACATTAACTTTTACTTAATATTCACCCCTAAATAACACCAAACACTGAATGAATTGGAAAAACACACTTGTGTACATAT
This sequence comes from Cherax quadricarinatus, assembly GCF_038502225.1. Lineage (NCBI taxonomy): Eukaryota > Metazoa > Arthropoda > Malacostraca > Decapoda > Parastacidae > Cherax > Cherax quadricarinatus. The sequence goes on from NC_091298.1 coordinate 50,288,444, forward strand.
TAGGACATTTGTTAGAGGAAACGTTTCGCTACTAGTGGCTTCTTCCGTCCTAAATGTCCTGATCTGTACTCAAATGTCTTCTTCACATCCTGATGGTATCACCATAGTATTTTTCCATTCAATGGATTACCGTATTAGTCGTGTACAATACTGACGAGTAGATGAGTAACATACGTGTGCAAAATTTTGGTGGATCTCGTTTTCCAAAAATCGTTTTGCCTTTGTAGCTGGCTTGTGGAGCTGAATCCAGAGGTGACTATAACACTAGTCGGTAGAAGAGTTTGAGGTGTTCATTCCCTCAGTCTTGATGTTCAGTCGCTCAGTCTTGATAGTTGTCTAGTTGCTGTCTTGATAGTTGTTCACTTGCATGGCGTTGAACGGATTCCCCGAAAATAAGTAACCCGGGTGAAGAAGACACAGGCTGTGTATAACATAGTTTTATTTGCACAACGTTTCGCTCTGTAAGTCGACACAGGGCGAGAGTGGGGAAAGGGGAAACGTCTTGGTAATTACTTGTCAGTGCAATGTGTCTTTTTGGAGAGTTTTGCTACTCCTGTAGCCCGGTCTTGGGCCAGGCTTGTTCAACGAACACTTACACCACTATATATTCAAGCCCTGTAGAAGTTAGTAATGGGGGAAACCACGGAACATATGGGGCTTGAACCTATGGCGAATGAGTCGTAAAACTCCAGGCCAGTGTGTAAGCCACTGGGCTAACTGGCTACAATAAGATTGATCCAACTAGGTATATTTATAAACCATAGGGAGGTTTGCATGGGCCACCACTGTGACCACAAATGCAAGCATTTGTGGTCACTTCCGTTGGCTTCAAACCCCCACCCGTCCCGTTGTTTGCAAGCGTGTTATTACGATTTCTTGGGGCAAGTAGTAATGGGGAACTAGGTTTGGAGGTTAGTGGGAGGGGGAAAGAGGGTGGCTAGTAGGAGATGGTACAAAAGAAGAAAACGGGTTACCGAATTGTTTAAAAGCAAACATGTCGCAAGGAAGGAAAGATAGTCTTAGCCGAGAGATCACTGATTTAGAGCAAAAACTTAGGATGTCATATCAAACAGAAGAATCACAAAGGGAACAAAAGGTCATCCAGGATATACCCAATGCTATTTTTATTCGTATGCAAAATTCAAGCTAAGAACTACCTGTAGAATTGGACCATTAATGAGAGGAGACTCGTATACTGACGATGAACAGGGAATGAGCAAAATTCTAAATGTACAGTATGAGTCAGTGTATTTAGGAGTCCACTAAATGACAGTAAGGTAGAGAATGCAGAACATTTTTCACCCCAGCAGAAGGCCGTGCGAACAACTAACATCAGTACTAATCCCATAGATTTCGAAAAAGAAATTGAAATCATGCGCACTCAGCACTTGAACTAAATTCATAGAATGCCTTCTTTATAAAAAAAAAAAAGTGCAAAGTACCACTAGCACGAGCCCTCAGTATTCTTTGGAGAAAGAGCCTAGATCTAAGTGAAATACCGGAGACCTTAAAGAGTGCAGACATAGCTCCTCTGCATAGGGAAAGAAGTAAGGCACTAGCTAAAAGTTACAGACCAGTAGCCCTAACTTCCCACATCATAAAAATCTTCGAAAGGAGTGATGAGACGGCAGGTTTCAAATTTCATGGAGTAACACAATCGGCATAATCCAAACCAGCATGATTTTAGGCTTGTCACAGCTACTGAACTGCTATGACAGAGTTACGGAGGCGTTGGGCGACAACCAAAACGCTGATGTGATGTACACAGATTTTGCAAAGGCATTTGACGAATGTGATGATGGGATGATTGCATAGAAAATCAATAATTGCCGAGGCAGTTCGTAGCCACCTTGAAAAGCATAAATTAATCAACGAATCTCAGCATGGTTTTACAAAGGGGCGTTCCTGCCTTACGAATTTATTAACTTTTTTCACTAAGGTATTTGAGGAGGTAGATCATGGTAATGAATATGATATTGTGTATATGGACTTCAGTAAGGCTTTTGACAGGGTCCCACATCAGAGACTATTGAGGAAAATTAAAGCACATGGAATAGGAGGAGAAATTTTTTCCTGGATAGAGGCATGGTTGACAAATAGGCAGCAGAGAGTTTGCATAAATGGGGAGAAATCAGAGTGGGGAAGCGTCACGAGCGGTGTTCCACAGGGGTCAGTGTTGGGCCCCCTGCTGTTCACAATCTACATAAACGACATAGATGAGGGCATAAAGAGCGACATCGGCAAGTTTGCCGATGACACCAAAATAGGCCGTCGAATTCATTCTGACGAGGACATTCGAGCACTCCAGGAAGATTTGAATAGACTGATGCAGTGGTCGGAGAAGTGGCAGATGCAGTTTAATATAGACAAATGCAAAGTTCTAAATGTTGGACAGGACAATAACCATGCCACATATAAACTAAATAATGTAGATCTTAATATTACGGATTGCGAAAAAGATTTAGGAGTTCTGGTTAGCAGTAATCTGAAACCAAGACAACAGTGCATAAGTGTTCGCAATAAAGCTAATAGAATCCTTGGCTTCATATCAAGAAGCATAAATAATAGGAGTCCTCAGGTTGTTCTTCAACTCTATACATCCTTGGTTAGGCCTCATTTAGATTATGCTGCACAGTTTTGGTCACCGTATTACAGAATGGATATAAATTCTCTGGAAAATGTACAAAGGAGGATGACAAAGATGATCCCATGTATCAGAAACCTTCCCTATGAGGATAGACTAAGGGCCCTGAAACTGCACTCTCTAGAAAGACGTAGAATTAGGGGGGATATGATTGAGGTTTATAAGTGGAAGACAGGAATAAATAAAGGGGATGTAAATAGTGTGCTGAAAATATCTAGCCTAGACAGGACTCGCAGCAATGGTTTTAAGTTGGAAAAATTCAGATTCAGGAGGGATATAGGAAAGTACTGGTTTGGTAATAGAGTTGTGGATGAGTGGAACAAACTCCCAAGTACAGTTATAGAGGCCAGAACGTTGTGTAGCTTTAAAAATAGGTTGGATAAATACATGAGTAGATGTGGGTGGGTGTGAGTTGGACCTGATAGCTTGTGCTAACAGGTCGGTTGCCGTGTTCCTCCCTTAAGTCAATGTGACCTGACCTGACTAGGTTGGGTGCATTGGCTTAAGCCGGTAGGGACTTGGACCTGCCTCGCATGGGCCAGTAGGCCTTCTGCAGTGTTCCTTCGTTCTTATGTTCTTAAAATAAGGGCAATGGACCCTTAGGAACCCGAAAATTTATCTTTCTATGGCCTAAGGCCATAGGAAGGTGTATTTTCGGGTTCCTAACACTTAATAGTAGTAAACATGTTGGTAGAATTACCGACAATATGTAAAGTAAAAGGACACAAGTGGAACTAATGTGACATTTTATTGTGGCAACAGCTTGACAAAGCTCCTGGAGAGCGAAACGTTGCCACAGTAAAATGTCCAGCATCGGCGAGGTAAAAAACTCATTTCCCCAAGGCACTGTCCTGGCACCTCTGCTGTTTCTCATCCTCATATTAGACATTGAGATAAACACCCATCGCAGTTTTGTATCATTTGCAGATGACGCTAAAATAAGCATGAAGGTCACTTCGGTAGAAGACGCAAAAATTACAAAAAAGATATAAGCAGTGTTTTCTAGTGGGCAGTGGAAAACAACATGACGTTCAGTGGTGATAAGTTCCAACTGCATAGGTATAGAAAGAATGAAGAAATCAAAACGACCACTGTATACAAAACTAAAAAGGATCGTCAAATAGAACGAAAGGAACACGTGAAAGACTTGTGAATAATTATATCGGCTGACCTTTCTTTCAAAGATCACAAAACAAAGGTCACGACAGCCACGAGGATGACGGGGTGGGTAATGAGAACCTTCAAAACTAGAAAAATAATGCCAGTGGTGACAATTTTCAGATAGCTAGTGTTCCCTCGTTTGGAATATTGCTCAGTGTTGACGGCCCCTTTCAGGGCAGGAGGAATATCAGAGCTGGAACAAAATCAGAGATCGTTTACGTCCTGCATAGAGCTGGTAAAGCATTTAAATTACTGATAGTGTCTTAGTCTTAAATATGTACTCACTAGAGCGGAGGAGAGAGAGAGAAAAAAATGATAATATATACCTGGAAAATACTCGAGGGCCTGGTCTAAATTTTCACACTGCCATAACAACATACTGGAACAAGAGATATGGGAGGAAGTGCAAAACAAATCCAGTGAAGAGCAGGGGTGCGGTGGGCACAATAAGGGAACACTGTATCAACATCCGTGGCTCCAGATTATTCAACATCTTACCAGAAGATATCAGAAACACTGCTGGGACAAGTGTAGAGGTCTTCAAGAAGAAGCTGGACAAGTATCTTACCAGGTGGATATGTGGGGCAACAGACATTCCGTAGCAATAGCCTGGTTGACCAGGCATGCACCAGACGAGCCTGGTCAGTGACCGAGCTCCGGGAGTAGAAAGACTCAAAACTCATCAAAGTTACATCACAGGATATTTAGGGGTCATTACAACTGAATAGGATTAGGGCTGATGGAATTATGGGTAGGGATGTTTGACCTCTAACCAGTTAAAGGTGTTCATTACCGCCGAGAACATGGGTAATGAAAGATAAAGATCTGGGAAGTGTTTGATCATTACCAACCAAAGATTAAATTCCTTATTTCAGCATGATACAAAGTTTGTACAGAGGTGGGTGACATTTAGGTGTGCATGCAGAAAGCCCCTTAGTATGCAGAGCATTTCGGGTCGTCACCAGCTGGAGGGAGACTACTAGTGTAAGGGGGATAAAGGGGGATATTTAAGGGTCATTAACGTTGGGGTTCCAGTTGTGAAGCTACCACACAAGAAATGTTTTTGTTTGGTGATAGAGATAGAGGGATCGTAATGTGAGTTTGATGGTACGAGTGAGAAGAACCGACTGACTGACCGACTCGATTCGACTCGACTCCGGAGTTAACACCAAGTCTGTCTACTTAGAACTAGCTACTGCTCTCTAAGGGCTCTCCAGTTTTGGAGATAAATGGTATAAAATACCGACATGATGGAAAAATACACAAATAATGCAATCCTTTACTACGTTTCGCCCACACAGTGAGTGAAACGTAGTGATAAATCCCACTCTGTGAGCGAAACGTAGTCAATAAAGGATCGCATTATACTGCATTTGTGTATTTTTTTCCCACTGTCCTATGTTTAGGTGTAAGAGTCGAGGATAGAAAAGCAGAAGGCTCTTGTCCCACCCTCCACTTCGGCCACTGTCGGCATGACAACAAAGGGAAAAAATATACCATACCAAATTAGAAAAATGGCGTAGCATTTACAGGAGAGTGAAAGTGAGTGAGAGAGAAGGAAAACGAAAGTGAAGTGAGTGGCAGGCTTGACCCAAAACTAGCTCAAATTATTTAGTAGTGTTTTCCATCTTAGATACCCGTCTTATACCACTGCCACTCAGAGCTGTGTACCAGTGGTTCTACTTTTGGTTACCACCGGTTCTGTTATGACTAATAACCACCTAAGTCTGCCACTTCTACCATTAATTCTGTTGCCTCGTTGTCAAATGATCGTCCTAATGTAGTTGCTCAACAAACATCAGAAATGCGTTAACGTCAGGTCATCCCAGCGTCATTTCTAATTTAATTGAATATTCTATTTGCAAAGTGATTTTTCAGCTGGTTCTCGAGTGACTTTGTTGTCTATACACATATACAGTAACTGCACAGGTGGAGAGGGGAAGAGACTAGTACCTGAACATTAAAATGGTATAAAATACCGACAGGTTGTTAGGTAAGACACGTATGCAACAGTCTGGTATCTTTATTTCGAAACATTTCGCCTACACAGTAGGCTTCTTCAGTCGAGTACAGAAAAGTTGATAGAAGCAGAAGAGACTTGAAGACGATGTAATCAGTCCATCCTGTCACTTCTACTCCATATTGTTTCAGACTATGGAACAAGACTCTTCTCCAGATTGAGGGACTGACCACCTCAAAACTTCAAGGGTGATGGACTGATTACATCGTCTGCTTCTATCAAGTTTTCTGTACTCGACTGAAGAAGCCTATTGTGTAGGCGAAACGTTTCGAAATAAAGATACCTAACTGTTGCATATGTGTCTTACCTAACAGACTAGTACCTCTCCACTCAAACTAGTACACGAGGCACCTTGGCTATGTACCTGTAGATTGTTCCTGGGAGTTGACTCATCCTTATTTGGTCTCAGGACAGTCATCATGGTTGATGGTCTGGTAGGTTAGGTTTTTGGTGCTAGCTACACTCAGTCCTCGCTATGCTCCCAAGACTGACTAGGGGCTAATTGAGTAAATTAAATTACTTTTGAAGACAGTGTGTGTTGGTAAGTGCCCTTGAAGAGTCTTGGTCCCTTTACACGAGGGTGTAAAGGGACACAAAGGTGTAACGTAGCTGGATCGCTAGCACACAGCTCAGACTAAGGTCCGGGATCGATTCCCCCGGTACGGCTGGAAAACATTAAGACGTGTTTCCGTAAGACACCTGTTGTCCATGTTCACCCAAAAGTAAAATGAGTACCTGGGTGTTAGTCGACTGGTGTGAGTCGCATCCTGTGACAAAATTAACCTAATTTGCCCGAAAAGCTCTGCATAATAAGCGGCTTTGTATATAGTAGCTACGCCTGTATGCCTCGTACTTGTAGAAATAGATATTATTATTATTATTATTATTATTATTATTATTATTATTATTATTATTATTATTATTATTATTATTGTATCTTAGAGTATTCATTGCACGCCCGCTTTTCATTTGAGATATTCAGCACCATCTTTTAGTGCGCAAAATCCAGGGCGAAAACCACATCCAGTATAGAGTTCTTAGTGATAAAACAGTGATGACATTACGGAAACGAGTGAGATACTGAAACCACAATGCGACTATGATTAGTGAACCACTCATGGACGACTGAGTTTTTCACGAGACTCGAAACATAGCCGACATCTCCAAAAATTTCTCTTGTAGCCCTTTGCCTAGTTGACCTAGAAGCCATTGACAGTATGCCCATGACTTCTGTGTGGCCCCCATAGGGGCCACACAGCGCTTAGGGAAATGAAAGGCACTTAGATTCGATTCAAGGACTTCGAACATGGGTCCGCGCCAGAACCAGACTCTTGAACTCCATAATCATAAAAAAATAGCCTTTAATTAATATTCTGATATTTCCCCACTTCACAAAGGTAGCAGTGAAGTAATGGCGGAAAACTAGACCAATAGCGCCAACTTAACACAATATCTAAATCTTTGAACGAGTCCTAAGCAAGATTGCCGGTCACATGGAATCACAACAGTTGCACAATCTAGGGCAGCATAAGTTCAAAGGAGGCAACTTCTGCCTTTCACAACTACTAGACATTACGACATGGTCTTGGAAACACTGAAAGACAAGCTAAATACTGATGTGCTGTACAGTGATTTTGCAAACGTTTTATACGAATACTACTGTATATTCGGTCAGACATTTGACTTAATAGGAACACTACTCTTGAATTGTACGACGTGGAACGTTGGTTTGATCATCTGTGTCTGCCAGATTGTCAGAAGTACTTATAACCAAGCCCGAACCTGGCTGCTGCAACATCGGTCTGTTCACATTACAAGTTGCTCAAGCGTACTTATCTAAGTTCATGTTATCGGCTTCTAACTGCATTGTTTCATTATTTACTTTAAACCTAATATTATTCCTAATGTTAGATACAGATACACCAAAGTTATATTCTACATTTTCCTTCTTTTTTTTTTGGCTTTAATATATCAACTTTACCATGGAGTAATCAGAATTGTGATGGAGTTCGTAACAATTGTACATTAAATCCTTTTTCCCTGATTTTTTTTTTAGCATCCATATCAGGTTTCTCCAATGAGCATGTTATTAGTCAGTGTGCGAGTCAAGAACTTTCAGTGATGACATAGAATCAGCAACAATCATAGAGTTAAACTCAGTGTCGTAACTTAACTTGAGCACCATCATGATGGCAAACAATTCGGTTTGCAGTGTACAAGTCCAATTTTTAATTCTTCCGCTTAATTCAACTTAGTTTTTGTAATTATCATCTAGAGAGATAGCAACAAGAGCAGATGCAGCCCTTCCAGTAGACTCCTGCATAGATTCATCAGTGTATATAACGTGTGATAGTCAGCACCACTCAGTGCTCGTCTCCTGACCGACTCGTGTCGGGTAGCCTTTTACTCTGGGAAATATACTAACAACAGCAACATTCTTGTCTTCCTCAGGTCGATTCTGCGGGGGCCTTAGACTTCCAGAGACGATAATATCGACGGGAAGCCGAATGCTCGTCACCTACGTTACCTCTGTCAACCAAAACGGCCACAAGGGCTTCACCGCTGCCTATGAAGGTGAGCTAATGGTAGGGCTGGTGGAGCACAAATTAGCCTCATTTTAATTCGTTAGTCATACATTTGATATACCTTTGGTCAGTTTTGAGTTTTTCTACTCCGAGCCGGTCTTGGGCCAGCTTTGTCTGGTGCTTGCCTGGTTAACCAGGCTGTTGCTGTTGGTGTCCCGCTGACCCCCATATCCACCACGTCTTGCCAGGTACACGTCAGTTTCTTAACGCTTCCTGCATATTTAAAATATATTTCCATAAAATTATATTTGGTACGTTTAGGTTAAACTATAAAGACTCATATTCACCCACAAATAACCAAATTAATAGAAGATAGGCTGCGATGCATGTAGCTTCGATGTCGACGAGGGTAACCAGGAAACGTTCAAATCAGCATGAATATTGTAGTGCAAGAATGAGTTGTGTAGCCTCTAGTTCTCTGGAGGGCATCATTGTTGTTCATTAAACGTGATTGGGACATTAATATACATACTGAGAGGTTGAACTATGCACTGAACTGCGTGTATAGGCAGGAGTTCAGAACAGAACTGTTGTGTACATTACTGCTACTATGGGCCTTATTACTTTATGATTTGTTCATGATTGTAACCGTGTATAGACGTGTAGACGATTCATTACCTTATTATATTGTTCAGTTATCAAAACTTTGGGGTCCAGTCCTTGGACCCATTATGTACCTCTGTAATCCTTGACAACCGCTCACAGGATGGGTATGGGGTGCATAATGAAGATGTTAAACTAACATGGGCCTACTGGCCCATGGTAGCAGTAATGGCGTACACTAGTGATAAGTTGATGTATAAGGCACATGTACACCTGGGTATCATCATTCTCAAGACGTTTCGCCAACCAGTGCCTTTATTAATCCAGTATAAATGTTATTGTAGGTGTTGAAACTGGAGACAGTAGAAGACGAGGTGGTCAGTATCTCACCCTAGATAAAGGCGTTCAGCACCTTTAGATGAATCTTAAGCATAGGAAGATAGACACTTATATAGGTGACAAATGAAATGCAGCAGTAGAGGACATAGTCACCTTGGGCGGGACCCACGGTGACATTGCTCAACTCTTGGTCATGACCCTCTCAAGGGAGGCTCCTTGACGCTGGTGAGGGGCTCTTGCTCTAGGGAATTGGATCTGTGCTCCAGTTCCCTGAATTCAGCCTAAATACCTTAAGAACATAAGAACATAAGAACGAAGGAACACTGCAGAAGGCCTACTGGCCCATGCGAGGCAGGTCCAAGTCTCCTACCGGCTTAAGCCAATGCACCCAACCTAGACAGGTCAGGTCACATTGACTTAAGGGAGGAACACGGCAACCGACCTGTTAGCACAAGCTATCAGGTCTAACTCACACCCACCCACATCTACTCATGTATTTATCCAACCTATTTTTAAAGCTACACAACGTTCTGGCCTCTATAACGGTACTTGGGAGTTTGTTCCACTCATCCACAACTCTATTACCAAACCAGTACTTTCCTATATCCTTCCTGAATCTGAATTTTTCCAACTTAAAACCATTGCTGCGAGTCCTGTCTAGGCTAGATATTTTCAGCACACTATTTACATCCCCTTTATTTATTCCTGTCTTCCACTTATACACCTCAATCATATCCCCCCTAATTCTACGTCTTTCTAGAGAGTGCAGTTTCAGGGCCCTTAGTCTATCCTCATAGGGAAGGTTTCTGATACATGGGATCATCTTTGTCATCCTCCTTTGTACATTTTCCAGAGAATTTATATCCATTCTGTAATACGGTGACCAAAACTGTGCAGCATAATCTAAATGAGGCCTAACCAAGGATGTATAGAGTTGAAGAACAACCTGAGGACTCCTATTATTTATGCTTCTTGATATGAAGCCAAGGATTCTATTAGCTTTATTGCGAACACTTATGCACTGTTGTCTTGGTTTCAGATTACTGCTAACCAGAACTCCTAAATCTTTTTCGCAATCCGTAATATTAAGATCTACATTATTTAGTTTATATGTGGCATGGTTATTGTCCTGTCCTACATTTAGAACTTTGCATTTGTCTATATTAAACTGCATCTGCCACTTCTCCGACCACTGCATCAGTCTATTCAAATCTTCCTGGAGTGCTCGAATGTCCTCGTCAGAATGAATTCGACGGCCTATTTTGGTGTCATCGGCAAACTTGCCGATGTCGCTCTTTATGCCCTCATCTATGTCGTTTATGTAGATTGTGAACAGCAGGGGGCCCAACACTGACCCCTGTGGAACACCGCTCGTGACGCTTCCCCACTCTGATTTCTCCCCATTTATGCAAACTCTCTGCTGCCTATTTGTCAACCATGCCTCTATCCAGGAAAAAATTTCTCCTCCTATTCCATGTGCTTTAATTTTCCTCAATAGTCTCTGATGTGGGACCCTGTCAAAAGCCTTACTGAAGTCCATATACACAATATCATATTCATTACCATGATCTACCTCCTCAAATACCTTAGTGAAAAAAGTTAATAAATTCGTAAGGCAGGAACGCCCCTTTGTAAAACCATGCTGAGATTCGTTGATTAATTTATGCTTTTCAAGGTGGCTACGAACTGCCTCGGCAATTATTGATTCCATAAATTTTCCCACTATGGAGGTTAGGCTTATTGGTCTATAGTTCGAAGCTAAGGACCTGTCACCTGTTTTGAAAATAGGTATCACATTTGCCATTTTCCACTTATCTGGCACCATGCCAGTTTGTAGTGATATGTTGAAAAGATTAGCCAAAGGTGTGCTAAGCTCCTCTTTACATTCCTTTAGAACCCTTGCATACAGTTCATCAGGGCCTGGGGATTTGTTAGGTTTTAATTTATCTATTTGCCTAAGGACCATGTCACTTGTGACCCTAATAGTGCACAGTTTATTATCGTCCTGTTCTACATAATTTGTCATTACTGGAATATCGCTGGTATCCTCCTGTGTAAAAACTGAGAGGAAGTATGTGTTAAAAATTCTACACATTTCCTTATCACTGTCAGTGAGCTGACCCGAGGAACTTTTGAGTGGGCCTATCTTGTCCCTGATCTTACTTCTGTATACCTGAAAGAATCCTCCCCCATGTGCTGTATAATCCTATGGGTTTAGCGCTTCCCCATGATTATTATAATAATATTGGTCATGACTTCTGCTAGTGGGATCCGCCCACGGTGATGATGCGTTAATATAAACACACATACAGTATAATGTGATCCTTTATTGACAACGTTTCGCCCACACAGTGGATTTATCAAGTTACAGGCTTGATAAAGCGCACTGTGTGGGCGAAACGTTGTCAATAAAGGATCACATTATACTACATGTGTTTATTTTTCCACTGTGTCGGTATTTTATACCATTTATTTCCATGATGCGTTTAACTGCAGCACCTCGTCTCACTCTTACACTAGTGTCACATCTACCCGCCTATGCTTTTAAAATTCATCTGAACTCAGGTGGTGAATATCTTCATGTAGGCTGAGAGATTGAATACCTCGCCATCTGTTGTCTCCAGTTTCATCACCCCCATTAACCTCTGTATTAAACTGATAAAGCAGCTGGTTGGCGAAATGTCTTCGGAATAGGATACCCAAGTGTTGAACATGCTTTACTAATCAACTTGTTCATATTGTATACCATTAATATGAATGGGGAACACGTAAAAGAAAGAATGGTAAAAACGGCACAGATGTTTAATGTAAGACAGTGGAAAGAAGCAAGTGTAGTAGGTGCAGTCTAGAACTACACTTTCATTTACCAAACATTTCATTTACACACAGATCATTAGTCAGGTCACTCGTTCTCTCTGATGTGTAATAAGGGCCCTTTCAAAGCCGGCGAAATTACCGAGTTAGAAAATATAGAGAATCTTCACAGCTTGTATAAACTCAAATACCTAAATTACTGAGAGCTCCTGACGTCCCTAGAACTGTACTACTCGAAGCATAGGCGAGAAAAGTGCATCATAGTCTACACCTGGAAGATAATGAAGGGATTGGTCCCAAACCCGCACGTCGAAATTACTAAGTATGATGATAAACTTGGCAAGATACTTCCGGTGAACAACAGGGAAGCGGTGAGAGTAAGTCAAGGAAAGAGAACTCAATAAATTTTAAGGGAACAAGACTTAACACCCTCTATTAATGCATAAGAATTGCGAACAACTTTTCAGCTGTCTTCGAGAGGGAACTCGACAAATTCTTCAAATCATCTGATCAGTTGTATTGTGATACATGCATTGGACTGCTGGCGGCACCAACAACTTGATCTATCAAGCCAGCAACCAGGGACTAAGTCGTGGCGGCAATAACCTCGGGAAACGACTACAGGAAGCTTTCTACAACAGATGGGAACATAAAAAGTCTGGGCTGAATGGTACTGCCCTTGATACTGGCCATGTAGTCAGAAACTGTAAGGCTGGAGATGAAGTCCTGGTAGTCAGTAAATGTGGGGCTGATAGTGCTGTCCTGGGAGACAGTAATGGTGAAGCTGGAGGTGCTGTCCTGGGAGACAGTAATGGTGAAGCTGGCGGTGCTGTCCTGGGAGACAGTAATGGTGAAGCTGGAGATGCTGTCCTGGGAGACAGTAATGGTGAAGTGGGAGGTGCTGTCCTGAGAGACAGTAGTGGTGAAGCTGGAGGTGCTGTCCTGGGAGACAGTAATGGTGAAGCTGGAGATGCTGTCCTGGGAGACAGTAATGGTGAAGCTGGAGATTTTGTCCAGGTAGTCGGGAATTATACGCAGGAAGGAATACATATAAATGACCTCATAGGGGACAGGAGCCATAGTAGGGAAACAAGTGTAGTCAAAGATAAGATAAAACCAATATTGCAAACTAGAAATACCGCAGGAAATAGCAAACAAGAGGACTCCACTAGCAATAGTGAGGATATATTACCAAAAACAACTGGTGGGAGCTCCATTGTTGGTGCTAGGGAGGATAGAAGTAAGACAGGGAAACATGCACCAACAGGGAATACAGTCACAGAAACCCAAGGCAAACGGAAACCAAGCCTGTGCACATACTATGCACTTGGTATCTGCTGGCATGGGAAATCTGGAAAAACAGATGGGACGTGCAACTATGACCACCCTAGAAAATGCCATGCCCATATGACAACAGGAAAATGCAAACTCCCTTCCTGTAAGCTTTTTCACCCTGAACTGTGTACCTCTTCAGTACAGGAAAGACTGTGCTATAACTTAAATTGCCAGGCATACCATCTAAAGGGGACAAAAAGATACAAAACATCCAGGCCATGGGAAAACCTGGGTAGCCACAGCCACTCAAGAGGGAGAGGTTTTTTAGTGCCAGGAAGGAAAAAAAACTGGCAGGAAATGGCAGAAATCGTACACCAAATCCAGTCATTCCTGGAGTGGAACCACAGTCGATGGCCTCCACTCCAAACCAACAGATACAGATACTAATGCCGGAAAAAAAATCCCCCCCCCCCAGTACCAACAATACCACCAGTCCGATAACATTCTTCTTTGCAAATATACAGGGTCTAAAGCCAGCAACAAACAACAAAATACCCTTCATCCGTGGACTGCTTGCAGAGGCAAAGGCAATGTTCGTGGCTTTCACTGAGACCCACATAAAGGATCACTTGGACAACGAAATATGGATCCCAGGTTACAACCTATACAGATGTGACAGAGTGAACAGGCAAAAGAGGGGGGTTGGCCTGTACATTGCAGAGTCACTTGTTTGCATAGAACTGCTTAATGCCTCAGATGATGTAGTGGAAGTTTTAGCAGTAAAGGTCGAGAACCAAAACCAAGTCATTGTGGTAGTCTACAAGCCTCCGGATGCAACATCCCAGCAATTCCAGGAAAAGCTGTTAAAAATTGACCACTGTCTGGAAAATCTTCCAGCTCCTGCACCCAACATCTTGCTCCTGGGGGATTTCAGCTTAAGGCACCTAAAATGGAGGAATATAGCAAATAATATTGTTGCAGTAATAACACCAGGAGGCAGCTCTGATGAAAACTCTCTCACGAGCTTTTAAATCTCTGCACAAAATTCAATTTAAACCAGCAAATAATAGAGCCTACTAGACTGGAGAATACACTAGACCTCATCTTCACTAACAATGATGATCTGATAAGAAATGTCACCATATCAAAAACAATATACTCAGATCACAACATAATTGAGGTTCAGACATGTATGCGTGGAGCCCCAGACCGACATAATGAGACTAGTCACGAGGGAGCATTCACCAAATTCAACTTCAATAACAAAAACATAAAGTGGGACCAAGTAAACCAAGTCCTAACCGATATAAGCTGGGAAGATATACTAAGCAACACAGACCCCAACGTATGCCTAGAACAGATTAACTCGGTGGCACTCGATGTATGCACAAGGCTTATTCCTCTAAGAAAAAGGAGGAGTAGATGTAAAATAGAAAGAGACAGGCGCTCCCTTTACAGGCGACGGAAAAGAATAACAGACCGGCTAAAAGAGGTCAATATATCTGAAATGCGTAGGGAGACACTGGTCAGAGAAATAGCAAGCATCGAACTTAAGCTAAAAGAATCCTTTAGGAGTCAGGAATCGCGGGAAGAACTAAAAGCCATAAATGAAATCGAAAGAAACCCAAAGTATTTCTTCTCCTATGCCAAATCAAAATCGAGAACAACGTCCAGTATTGGGCCCCTACTTAAACAAGATGGGTCCTACACAGATGACAGCAAGGAAATGAGTGAGCTACTCAAGTCCCAATATGACTCAGTTTTTAGCAAGCCGCTAACCAGACTGAGAGTCAAAGATCAAAATGAATTTTTTATGAGAGAGCCACAAAATTTGATTAACACAAGCCTATCCGATGTTATCCTGACGCCAAATGACTTCGAACAGGCGATAAATGACATGCCCATGCACTCTGCCCCAGGGCCAGACTCATGGAACTCTGTGTTCATCAAGAACTGCAAGAAGCCCCTATCACGAGCCTTTTCCATCCTATGGAGAGGGAGCATGGACACGGGGGTCGTCCCACAGTTACTAAAAACAACAGACATAGCCCCACTCCACAAAGGGGGCAGTAAAGCAACAGCAAAGAACTACAGACCAATAGCACTAACATCCCATATCATAAAAATCTTTGAAAGGGTCCTAAGAAGCAAGATCACCACCCATCTAGAAACCCATCAGTTACACAACCCAGGGCAACATGGGTTTAGAACAGGTCGCTCCTGTCTGTCTCAACTATTGGATCACTACGACAAGGTCCTAAATGGACTAGAAGACAAAAAGAATGCAGATGTAATATATACAGACTTTGCAAAAGCCTTCGACAAGTGTGACCATGGCGTAATAGCGCACAAAATGCGTGCTAAAGGAATAACAGGAAAAGTCGGTCGATGGATCTATAATTTCCTCACTAACAGAACACAGAGAGTAGTCGTCAACAGAGTAAAGTCCGAGGCAGCTACGGTGAAAAGCTCTGTTCCACAAGGCACAGTACTCGCTCCCATCTTGTTCCTCATCCTCATATCCGACATAGACAAGGATGTCAGCCACAGCACCGTGTCTTCCTTTGCAGATGACACCCGAATCTGCATGACAGTGTCTTCCATTGCAGACACTGCAAGGCTCCAGGCGGACATCAACCAAATCTTTCAATGGGCTGCAGAAAACAATATGAAGTTCAACGATGAGAAATTTCAATTACTCAGATATGGTAAACATGAAATTAAATCTTCATCAGAGTACAAAACAAATTCTGGCCACAAAATAGAGCGAAACACCAACGTCAAAGACCTGGGAGTGATTATGTCGGAGGATCTCACCTTCAAGGACCATAACATTGTATCAATCGCATCTGCTAGAAAAATGACAGGATGGATAATGAGAACCTTCAAAACTAGGGAGGCCAAGCCCATGATGACACTCTTCAGGTCACTTGTTCTATCTAGGCTGGAATATTGCTGCACACTAACAGCACCTTTCAAGGCAGGTGAAATTGCCGACCTAGAAAATGTACAGAGAACTTTCACGACGCGCATAACGGAGATAAAACACCTCAATTACTGGGAGCGCTTGAGGTTCCTAAACCTGTATTCCCTGGAACGCAGGAGGGAGAGATACATGATTATATACACCTGGAAAATCCTAGAGGGACTAGTACCGAACTTGCACACGAAAATCACTCACTACGAAAGCAAAAGACTTGGCAGACGATGCACCATCCCCCCAATGAAAAGCAGGGGTGTCACTAGCACGTTAAGAGACCATACAATAAGTGTCAGAGGCCCGAGACTGTTCAACTGCCTCCCAGCACACATAAGGGGGATTACCAACAGACCCCTGGCAGTCTTCAAGCTGGCACTGGACAAGCACCTAAAGTCAGTTCCTGATCAGCCGGGCTGTGGCTCGTACGTTGGTTTGCGTGCAGCCAGCAGCAACAGCCTGGTTGATCAGGCTCTGATCCACCAGGAGGCCTGGTCACAGACCGGGCCGCGGGTGCGTTGACCCCCGGAACTCTCTCCAGGTAAACAGGTAAAAGGTTAAAGGTAACCTAGTATTGGACTCAACAATGGACAAACATCTAGGTAGCCACTTGTTACTAGGTGGAGAGAGGGTGATGGCTCTGCCACTGATGTAGAGGTATTAAGGGTGTATGTAGTAAGAGGAGTGTATTATTATTATTATTATAATCAAGGGGGAAGCGCTAAACCCGGAGGATTATACAGCGCCTGTGTGGAAGGCATTCAGGCTTAATTCGGGGAACTGGAGCACAGATCCAATTCCCTAAATCAAGAGCCCCTCACCAACATCAAGGAACCTTCCTTGAGGGGAAGAGGAGTGTAGAAGCAAGGTAGCGGTCATAGTATCATCAGGAAAAATGGGTGTTGAGGCGGGTTGGTCCTGTGCTGACTTGCTCGCCATTACATACCTCCACTGGCGCAGCCTCAGTGCTTGATATATTTTTAATGGCTAATTTTAACTAGTGACCACAAAAACACCAAAGTTTCAGAAATGGACATGTGTCATGGTGTTCATTGTGACGTGGATGATCTGGAGTTTATACTGTGTGAAAATTATGAAATACGTTTGGTAAGTTAGCTGTGTGATGGGAGACACTTGAGGCTGCTGACTCCAGTACTGACAAGTCAGCAATCACTGCTGTTTTGGATCACCATATTATTTGTATAAATGATTTAGAAAACCGACAAGTTGATAATGAGACACTTGGGCAGCATTTGGGAATCTTTATTCTCCAAACGTTCTGAGAAGAAATATACCCAAATGTTGCCCAAGTGCCTTTATCACCATAATATTAATGGCGCCTTGAAACTCGTAAATTTTCCGCAGAAACAGCCATTGGGAACCAGTTTTATTATTTTGTCCTAAACTTTGAAGATAAGGATAAATAGTATTCGTGTAGTTTATTTTGTTACGAGAGTTTGTGTCCCTCACTGACCAGTGTGTGAGACAACATGCTGAGAAAGGAGAGCAAAATAGAACTGGGCTGTAATTTTGCTGCATGTAGGAGTTTGTGGTGCGAGTAGGTTGTTGAGTGTCTCACAGTGCATCATGTTGCCCATGCATCTGTTACCAGCGAGGTTTTGTTGCACAGTGACACTTAACAGCCGGGGCACCTCCAGACACCTGACTAGGGTCTTACCACCGACATTATTGCACTGAGTATTGACCATGCGGGTTATATGTAGCGCTCTCATACACCATTGCAGCCCTGAACAACAATGTTTATATCAGAGATTTTCACAACGTACTGCTAAATTTTAATTTTAGCTGTGTGTGGAGGAGAGCTGACGATGGAGGAAGGTCACCTGGAGAGCCCCAACTACCCTGATGACTACCGTCCCAACAAGGAGTGCATATGGAAAATTACAGTTCCAGATGGATACCAGGTGGCACTCAGATTCCACTCCTTTGAGGTAGGTAGTGACAGCAGTTCATACAGAAGTATTTGTAAAAATTCAATATATATTCTGTGCGTGGATGTTCATGTGCTTGTAGAATTTTGCAGTTTTTTTTTTTTCCTTCCTTAGAAAACATGCATTTTTTTATTATTATTTTTTTTTTATTCTTGGATATAATATTGTGTTTATGAACATGTACTTGCGTTGTAATAGTCAAGAATTTGCCTTAGACTATTGAAAATTAACTGCTTTAAGTCAGTGATGGTTCAAGAGACCCCTTATATGTGTATGGCTTTATTGATTATTAAAGCTACTTGCACACCCCTTCTCATCAAATTAAGAGCATTTTGCATGTACTATTAATAGGTTAATGTATGATATGGGTTGAATCAAACCACAACCATCACACATAACATGGAGCTGAAGAGGCTTTAGTTACATAGAATAAATATATTAGCTCTGTCTTTAAGTAAAATTTTTCACTTTCATATGTCGTTAAATTATCACTGTTAATGTATAACTTGTGCTGTAAATGTGCATCAAACTACTTTTAGGAATACAGTTTTTTTTCCGGAATATAGGGAACCCTCAATAAAGTAGATCTATAGAGAAAAGGGATGTCCGATTTAACAAAAGTTAATTGTATGGAAATGATCAATGTACTATTGGTCATTGATAAATGTCCAGTACTGGATATACACAGAATAAACCACAGTATTACAACACTGCACAATAACTTAAAGTACTGTTGAAAGTACAGAAGAGTACAATAGCATACAGTTTTTTTTATGTAGTATATAACTTTTCTGGTGTATAGATGAAGTTACAGTTGATTCACATGTTGTCTGGTGGTGACTCAGAGTAAATGTTAATTTGAATCAGGGAAAATGAAAAGCTCATCAGTAATATAGATAGTGTAAATGATGTGATGAATGGTTTGAAAAACAATCTTCAGTGTAGAAGATGTACAGGTAGATAAAACAGGAGATTTAGATGAAATGGGAGACATACAGGAGATGTAGATGGTGTGGAGGACATCATTTGCTTTGATATGTCATACTCTTTGCATACCCAGGCCATTGAGATGCCAGACTCCACTCAGGTTGTCACACTTCTTGGCACCATCACTTCTTGTCATCTACAATGGCATCTTGTAGATGCCATTGTAACACTGTACCTGGTATTTTCACAATAAACACTATATCCAGAGGAATGTGGGGACTAAATGATATTGCAAAATGCTAACAAAAAGCTCTTGCACTGCTGTGAAAAAAAATGCATAGGCTTAGCTTCTTTGCTACTTCTCAAAACATTTCTGAAACTTTCCTTATGGTGTCTAGTGAGGCCTACAATCACCTCCATGTTGTAAAAATGCCACCCTTTGAGTGCTTTTTTTTTTGGGGGGGGGGAAGGGAAGAGAAGTCATAGGGGGGATAACCCTGGGAAGTGGGAAGGGTGGGAGACAACTGCCAATTTTTTGGCCAGAAAACACAATAGTCTTTTTGGTCTTGAGTCAGCAAGCGGGGCACAAATTTTACAGCCAAAACCCATTCTAGGTATACTCCAGGTATCTTGCACATTATTATTATTATTATTATTATTATTATTATTATTATTATTATATTTTTGCTTGATTATTATGTTTATTTAATTTTTATTAATTTATTTTTATTTTATTTATTACAGAATAATAATAATAATAATAACAGTAATAAGAAATATGGGTAGACACTAAACTTGCCTTTAATTTTCTGTGTGTATTTGTTTATACAATTGACCAAGGTTTATTAATTACAATAATGAGGGAGTATTAAACCCATAGATGTTATACAGTACCTGGAGAGTAAGAAATGGGGGAGAATGAAATGTGATCCAGGAAAGATGAGGGTATTTAATGTTTCTTGGATCAGGAACCCTTAACCAATACTGAGGAAGATCATGTTTATTGCACCTTTGTATTTGGAAAACTTTCATGATTCTTGTCCTGCGGTTTTGGGTATTTAAACCTAAATCTGTTATATTTTTTATGTGCGGTACTATATTCCATGTTATAGTACGTATACATTAATGTATTATTTATACGTACTATAACATGATGCACTGCATTTAAATAAATCTAAATCAGTTATTCAGGTAGGTTAAACTAAACTATTATATATTGCATAAATTTGACCAAGAGTATTTTACAGTGCTTGGTTAGTTTTTGAGTTAAAACAAAGAACTGAAATATAAAAAAAAAGGCATTACAGTGTACCCCCGGTTTACGATATTATTTCATTCCAGAAGGATGTTCAGGGCCAGTACCGAACGAATTTGTTCCCATAAGGAATATTGTGAATTAGATTAGTCCATTTCAGACCCCCAAACATTCACGTACAAACGCACTTACATAAATACACTTACATAATTGGTCGCATTGGAAGGTGATTGTAAAGCGGGGGTCCACTGTATTTTAATCGACTGTTTTCCTGGTGGGAAGCTAGTGACAAATCTTGACAAATCATTAATTTTCTTGAATTTTAATGCTGTGCTAGTACAGGTATATAAATATTGACAGATTATGGAAACAGAGGCAAGCATGTATAATCAAGACAGTTAATGGAGGAGACATTCTGCCACTGGTGACATTAAGGCAAAATATTATTGGAGAAGGCTTCCATAGTTTTTCAAAAAGGGTAAATTAAAGTTATTTCAGAATAAACAAATTAATTGAAGAATCATTTTCATTAAGTCCATGTTTAAGTTTTCTGGTATGTTTGCTCTGTAGAATTTTTAAACTCAAAGTATGTACTTAACATTTAGCTGTACATACATAATTTTAAAATCATCTGGCGTAAATGAATGATTTTGACACTTGGAATAAATTTAATAAACATCTCAATTGTGCATTTACCTAGTTCCACAATATTATTACTGTTAGTGTACAGCACTGTAATATAAACAACTGTTATCAGTGTAGTTCATTGTTTCAATACTGTACAATCTTTCAGATTGAAAACCACGATGACTGCGTGTATGACTATTTGGACATTCGTGATGGCCATGAAGAAAACTCCACATTAATTGGGGTTTTTTGTGGTTATAAGAAACCAGAGGATATCAAATCGGCATCAAATAAAATGAGAATAAAATTTGTGACTGATGGTTCAGTTCAAAAAGCTGGATTCTCGGCCACATTCTTAAAAGGCAAGTTCATGCTGTACAGAATTATAGGATAAAAATTACAAAATGAAATTACATTGAAGGTGTAATTATCATGTCATAAGGTCAAGGCTGAGAATATCAAGTTGGTATTACAGTCGAGCACTGACTGTTGCCAGGGGCATTTTCTGCCTAGCTTGTTACGAATATCTAAGGGAAAATTTCACTGAATAATTTTCAAGCCAAAACATTACAGTATTAACCAAAGAAAGCTATTTCACTGTGTGCCAAGATAAATTTTCCAGCTCTCAGACATATCATATTCTAAACTTAAGATCTTTGACTGTAATGTAATTCTGTCATATCAGTTATGTAAATAATTACACAACATTAATTAATGTTAGTATAACTCATGCTACCATATCATAATCAGTAGACTTAAAATAATTTAGATTGGTTATTGTAGGTATCCTGTTAAATGATACCTAGGTAAAAATGAAATGTGACATTTTAAGTACACAAATGTGTCACTTCGCCCAGGGAGGTACTACTGTCCTGCCAAGTGAGTGTAAAACGAAAGCTTGTAATTGTTGTACATGATGGTAGGATTGCTGGTGTCCCTTTTTCTGTCTCATAAACATGCAAGATTTCAGGTACATCTTGCTACTTTACTTACACTTAGGTCACACTACACATACATTTTTTTTTTTCAACAAGTCCGCCGTCTCCCACCAAGGCAGGGTGACCTAAAAAGAAAGAAAATCCCCAAAAAGAAAATGCTTTCATCATCATTCAACACTTTCACCTCACTCACACATAATCACTGTTTTTGCAGAGGTGCTCAGAACACAACAGTTTAGAAGCATATACGTATAAAGATACACAACATATCCCTCCAAACTGCTAATATCTCAAAACCCCTCCTTTAGAGTGCAGGCATTGAACTTCCCATTTCCAGGACTCGAGTCCATCTATATAAAAATAACCGGTTTCCCTGAATCCCTTCACTAAATATTACCCTGTTCACACTCCAACAGATCGTCAGGTCCCAAATACCATTTGTCTCCATTCACTTCTATCGAACACACTCATGGACGCCTGCTGGAAGTCCAAGCCCCTTGCCCACAAAGCTCCCCCACCCCTTCCTTCCAACCTTTTTGAGGATGACCCCTACCCTGCCTTCCTTCTACAGATTTAAATGCTCTCCATGTCATTCTACTTTGATCCATTCTCTCTAAATGACCAAACCACCTCAACAACCCCTCTTCAGCCCTCTGACTAATACTTTTATTAACTCCACACCTTCTCCTAATTTCCACACTCTGAATTTTCTGCATAATATTTACACCACACATTACCCTTAGACGGGACATCTCCACTGCCTCCAACCATCTCCTCGCTGCTGCATTTACCACCCAAGCTTCACATCCATATAAGAGTGTTGGTACTACTATACTTTCATACATTCCCTTGTTTGCCTCCATAGATAACGTTTTTTGACTCCACATATACCTCAACGCACCACTCACCTTTTTTCCTTCATCAATTCTATGATTAACCTCATCCTTCATAAATCCTTCTGCCAGCACGTCAACTCCCAAGTATCTGAAAACATTCACTTCTTCCATACTCCTCCTCCCCAATTTAATATCCAATTTTTCTTTATCTAAATCATTTGATACCCTCATAACCTTTCTCTTTTCTATGTTCACTTTCAACTTTCTACCTTTACACACACTCCCAAACTCATCCACTAACCTTTGCAATTTTTCTTTAGAATCTAACATAAGCACAGTATCATCAGCAAAAAGTAACTGTGTCAATTCCCATTTTGTATTTGATTCCCCATAATTTAATCCCACCCCTCTCCCAAACACCCTAGCATTAACTTCTTTTATGACCCCATCTATAAATATATTAAACAACCATGGTGACATTACACATCCCTGTCTAAGACCTACTTTTACCGGGAAGTAGTCTCCCTCTCTTCTACACACCCTAACCTGAGCCTCACTATCCTCATAAAAACTTTTTACAGCATTTAGTAACTTACCACCTATTCCATATACTTGCAACATCTGCCACATTGCTTCCCTATCCACTTTATTATAAGCCTTTTCTAAATCCATAAATGCAATGAAAACTTCCCTACATTTATCTAAATACTGTTCACATATATGCTTCAATGTAAACACTTGATCTACACATCCCCCTACCCACTCTGAAACCTCCTTGCTCATCCACAATCCTATATTCTGTCTTACCTCTAATTCTTTCAATAATAACCCTACCGTACACTTTTCCTGGTATACTCAATAAACTTATTCCTCTGTAATTTTTACAATCTCTTTTGTCCCCCTTCCCTTTATATAAAGGGACTATACATGCTCTCTGCCAATCCCTAGGTACCTTCCCCTCTTTCATACATTTATTAAACAAAAGTACCAACCACTCCAACACTATATCCCCCCTGCTTTCAACATTTCTGTCATGATCCCATCAGTTCCAGGTGCTTTACCCCCTTTCATTCTCCGTAATGCCTCATGCCCCTCCCCCACACTTACATCCTGCTCTTCTTCACTCCTAAAAGATGGTATACCTCCCTGGCCAGTGCATGAAATTACCGCCTCCCTTTCTTCCTCAACATTTAAAAGTTCCTCAAAATATTCTCACCATCTACCTAATACCTCCCTCTCCCCATCTGCTAACTCCCCTACTCTGTTTTTAACTGACAAATCCATACGTTCCCTAGGCTTTCTTAACTTGTTTAACCCTTTGACTGTTTCAGGCCCCTCTCTGAAACTGTCATTCTATGTCGCCAAATATTCGAAAAAAAAAAATTATTTTTTCTTATGAAAATGTTAGGAATATTTTTGTGAGTGTTTTAAGCCTAAAAAAAAATTTTGCCATCAGTACTTACCGAGATATAGAGCCGCAAAGTTTGCAGAAAGTGACGTGCGTACGGCAACAGCGGCGACTGCCGCCCACCCTGTATTCTTTTATTTACTCTAATTCAAAGGTTTCTTGCATTTTTCAATATTTTTCTGTTCCAGGTAACTTATGTGGCCTGTGAGACCAATGTAAGGTGCATTCTTCAAATATACACTTATTGTTTACAACACAATAACAGAACAAACTTTATCACTATTAGTTTGTGTATACACTTTTACACAAACAAACAATACAAAACAATGTTTATTACTATTGTTCCATAATATACATATGTACAGTCACTAAACATGTTCCTAGAACTGCTGCAGCTTGTGGAACTCTTTGAAACATGGGTATGTGCAGAGGGGCACTTAACACTCCTCACACATAAAACGAGTGTCTCAGCGTGTTTGTGGGCATTTTGTGGTATGCATACATACATAACGCCTCTTCTGAGCATTTTTCTTGGCAGTAGTAGGAGGCAGTTGTATGGGGTAGTGATCACCAGGCCTGAAATGAGATGACGTGTGTGGGCGCTGGTCTATTGCAGGAGTTGCTCCTTGGTACTTTGCAATTATTTGTCTGATTACTGACAGGCAAAATTCACCATATTTTGGTGTTTTGTTGGTCTTCAACTTGTATATGTTATAAGCATTTAGCGTAGAGATATCAACAAGATGGAAAAAAAGTTTTATATACCACTTATAACTCCTGCATACACAGTCTGCAAACCCAATCTGCATGTCACATTTGTCCACTAAGCACATATTGAGGTTGTAGTCCATGACAGCTGCAGGCTTTAGAATGGGTTCATTGGTCTCTCTGTTGTCCCTGCCACTGAGTACCATTTCGTTTCTGTGAACTGATGTCAACAATGTGACATCACGTTTTGTCATGCCACCGAAATGCCATGATGTCATTGGCAGCATTGGTTATTGTGTGGTTTACATGTAGTAAAATAATAATTACAGAGTGTACCACTAGAACACCTAGCATGGCTAGGCATTTCGGGCAGACTTATATTAAATCTTAAGTTTAAAATATTACAAAATTATGAGGTAAGTTGGTATTATGGCTAAGTGACTAAATACTAGTTGTGAGTTTAGCAATGTGAATGCTTTTGTTTTGGCACTATACATAGTTTCAGTATTGGAGTATCACAGGCCAACTTATGACTAGTTAAGATTCATTATTTTGAGATTGAGATTGATATTTCTGTTTATGGTCAAATGGGTGAGCGAGTGTAAGTGTGAACCACCAGGTGGTATTCGTATTATTAGTTGACAGGGTGTATCAGGGAGATAAGATGTTTTCTGATGGTAGTTTTGAAGGTGATGAATGTGTCTGCAGTTTTGGAATTTTCAGGTAGGGTGTTCCAGATTTTAGGGCCTTTGACTTACATTGAATTTTTGTAAAGGTTTAGTCGGACACGATCTGGTGTTGTGCCTGTGGATTCTGTCACAACTATCAAGAAAGCGTTTTAGGTCAAGGTTAATATTGGAATTTAAGGTCCTGTAGATGTAGATTGCACAGTAGTAAGTGTGGATGTACTGAACAGGGAGTAAGTTTAGATCTATGAAGAGTGGGGGGGTGTGTTGCCAGGGATGGGATTTAGTGATTATTCTTACTGCGGCTTTTTGTTGGGTTATTATTGGCTTTAGGTGTGTTGCTGCAGTTGAACCCCAAGCACAGATAGCATAGGTGAGGTATGGATATATAAGTGAATGGTATAGTGTGAGAAGGGCAGTTTGCGGCACGTAGTATCGTATCTTGGAGAGGATCCCAAAGGCTTGCACCTCACCTCTGCGAGTGCCAGCGACGAACCTTGGCATATGTTTACGATTACGACGCACTGTGCCACACACGTCTGTCAAGTTCACTCGCAAGAAATCACTGAGTAAGGGGCTTATGTACCAGTTATCAGTAAATAACATATGCCCCTTACCAAGATATGGTTCCATCATTGTTCGAACCACATCACCAGAGATACCCAATAACTTCATGGTATCTCTCAAAGTATTACTGCCAGTGTACACAATGATATCCAAAACTAGACCACTTCTGCAATCACACAGTACAAATAGCTTTATACCAAAGCGTTTCCTCTTGCTTGGTATATATTGCTTGAATGAGAGTCTTCCTTTGAATAAAATCAAGGACTCATCAATAACAAGCTTCCTGAAGGGATAAAAATACATGCAGCACTTTTGTTTCAGGTACATAAACACATTTCTGATCTTATATAACCTGTCGCTTCTGTCAGGCCTGGTTTTGTCTGAAAAGTGTAACATACGTAACAGTATCAGGAAACGATTTACACCTATAATGTCACTAAAACCTGGAGTTGAAATCAGGCGTTCTGTTGCCCAGTATGTGGTGACAGTGTGCTTATACACATGTGGCATAAGCATTATTGTGGCAAAAAACAGGTACATCTCTGCCACAGTTGTCTCTTTCCACTTGTGTAGCTGTGATTTTGGTGAGAGAATTGTATTTGAGATGGTGTAATCACAGTATGTGTTTGTTTCCCTGACAATGATGTCCATCAGGGGTTCATCGAAGAATAACTCAAAGCAGTCCAGTTCACTGGCATTGTTCCCAAGTGGACAAGATGGCTTTATTCCACTTTGTGTTTCATCAAAGTCATGGGGACTGGGAACAAACTCGTCACCGTCCTGCCAATCCCAGATGCGGTCTGCTGGTGGGGCCTGGATATTGTACCGTGGTTGTGGTTGTGCAGGTTGTGGTGGTGCAGGTTGTGGGAGTGTGGGGTAGGGTGAGGCTGGTTGTTGTGCAGAGTCAGCAGCGTGGGTAGTAGCGTGGCCCGCTGATGATGCCATATGGGCCGTGCCACCCTCACTATCACCACCACTGCCTGCTCCATCACTCACATCATTCATGCCCATCGTTACAATATCGTCATCTTCACTATCAGGTCCTGGTGTAGGGCCATGGGATGTGCTCCCAGAGTTTCTCCTTCCCCTTGGAACAACATATGAAACACTACCGGACCGCATGCTACGTCGTACATACTGCCGCTTTACTGGGGAATGTTCACTCTCACTGTCACTAGAACTGCTTTCAATGACCTTGAAATCACTATCACTATCACTGCTAACATCTTGGTGTTGTACACGACCAAATAGTTTCCTCTTTCGTCCTGGTACAGGCGAACGTGAACGTGAACAAGCCGGCCAAGCACCAGAGGTGGAAGGTTGTGGGTCATCTGGGTTTTCATCACTAATTACGTTATCCTGGGCACTTTTTCCGGTAACACTCACTTCAAAACCCTGGAATTCACTGTCACGGACATTTTCATCGCTGTTAGAGCTATCACTTGGGAACAAAAGACCTCCAATCCGCCGAGGAGTGAGGAACTCCTTACCGAGAGGCATGGTGAAAATGGACTAACAACAAGGCATTCCCACAATGCACCGCTGGGTCCCAGATTTTTTTCACAGGGTGCACACCGACCACTGAGACCCATTCTCTCTCATGTAGGCCTACCAGGCCTTTCCCACTTGATTTGAAGCCGCTAGAATTTGTGCATATAAATACATCAGAAACATTGGCTCGTAAGTCGTATTTATACGTCGGAAACAGTCAAAGGGTTAACTCGCTCCAAAATTTTTTCTTATTTTCATTAAAATTTCTTGACAGTGCCTCTCCCACTCTATCATCTGCTCTCCTTTTGCACTCTCTCACCACTCTCTTCACCTTTCTTTTACTCTCCATATACTCTGCTCTTCTTATAACACTTTTGCTTTGTAAAAACCTCTCATAAGCTAACTTTTTCTCTTTTATCACACCCTTTACTTCATCAGTCCACCAATCACTTCTCTTTCCTCCTGCCCCCACATACATGTACAAGCATATATATACATACCCCTCTGGGTTTTCTTCTATTTTCTTTCTTGTTCTTGTTTATTTCCTCTTATCTCCATGGGGAAGTGGAACAGAATTCTTCCTCCATAAGCCATGCATGTCGTAAGAGGCGACTAAAATGCCAGGAGCAAGGGGCTAGTAACCCCTTCTGTATATATTACTAAATTTAAAAGGAGAAACTTTCGTTTTTCCTTTTGGGCCACCCCACCTCGGTGGGATATGGCTGGTACGTTGAAAGAAGAAAGATGTGTCACTCCTAGGTAGACAGCAACCGCCCACGGAGGTACTACCGTCCTGCCAAGTGAGTGTAAAATGAAAGCCTGTAATTGTTTTACATGATGGTAGGATTGCTGGTGTCCTTTTTTTCTGTCTCACGAACATGCAAGATTTCAGGTACGTCTAGCTACTTCTACTTACACTTAGGTCACAATTGTGACCAATTGTACACATACATGTACAAGCATATATATATATATATATATACACACCCCTCTGGATTTTCTTCTATTTTCTTTCTAGTTCTTGTTTTTGTTTATTTCCCTCTTATCTCCATGGGGAAGTGGAACAGAATTCTTCCTCTGTAAGCCATGCGTGTTGTAAGAGGCGACTAAAATGCCGGGAGCAAGGGGCTAGTAACCCCTTCTCCTGTATAAATTACTAAATTTAAAAAGAGAAACTTTTCTTTTTCTTTTTGGGCCACCCTGCCTCAGTGGGATACGGCCGGTGTGTTGAACGAAAGAAAGAAAGAAAGATGTGTCACTGTGTTGCAAATGTGTATTGTGCACACAGTAGGTGTAATGCTGATAAGTGGTGATAATCACTAATTGCATTGGATGTGATTATAAAAGTGTAGGGTGGGTCCATTATTTTTAAGGCAGACTTCAAAATATAAAATGTACTGTAGCATTGTAGACAAGTATTTTGTATGGATATTTTGTATTTGTTTATTAACTTTTATTTAATTTGCAGAATATGATGAATGTTCCAGTTTAGATCATGGATGTGAACATAACTGCATTAATCAATTG
Source organism: Cherax quadricarinatus (assembly GCF_038502225.1). Lineage (NCBI taxonomy): Eukaryota > Metazoa > Arthropoda > Malacostraca > Decapoda > Parastacidae > Cherax > Cherax quadricarinatus. The sequence goes on from NC_091298.1 coordinate 50,317,724, forward strand.
GGCAGTTATGAATGTCGCTGTAAAATAGGGTATGAACTCCACTCGGATGGCAAGAGATGTGAGGGTAAGTAGGAACAGCAGGAATAAAAAGTTTCGTGCAAAAACAGATATGGTAATAAAATATTTGTATTTGAGAGTTGGCAAAATTCTTGTCTAATTTTCATCTAGTCACTTTGGTGATGTAAAGAACATTATTCCTGGAGAAACATACCTGTAAGGATCATACAGTGCCTAGAGAATGGAAAGTGATGAGGATTGATCTCAGGAAGGGGAAAATACCTCATCATGGTAAAAACCAGTTACTGTATATGATACCAACAAATTGAAAAAATAGGAAAATGGTATATAATACAGACGAAGAGTAAGATGCATCTTCAACGGTTGGGTATCTTTATTGTTGATTGAAAAGTTTTGCCTGCACAGTAGGCTTCTTCAGTCTTATACAGAAGTGATAAAATTGAGGCAGCACATGTAGTAGTGAAAAAAAGATGATTGTGATCAGTCCATCAACCTTTGAGAAAGTTTTAAAGATGGTCAGTCCCTCAGCCTGGAGAAGAGTTCAGCTCCATAGTCTGGAACATTGTTGCAGACTATGTTGGTTTACATATTCCCTTGGACTCAGGTCCAGGATGACTCGCCATCTTTTTCTACATAATTTGAAGTCTGTTTTTCAGTCTGTTAGTGCAAAGTAATATGAAGAATCTACATGACATGGTATAGGAGCTAGACATAAGGTGCATATACTTGTGAAACTAGCAACACCACAAAATATCAATGAATAGTTCATAATTTTTTTTATACTATTCTGGGATATTTATGCTATTTTCTTTGAATGCTAAGAAATTAAAATATAAAAGCTTTCCATAATCTCTGTAGACAGGAAATCTCTTCTATATATATTACAATCTTGCTTAGGGAGCAAAAATGGAGAGTGATCTTTTATTGTAGATTTGGAATTCTTAACCCTGTACAGTATTTGATTTCCCTTAATGATAACTTGCCTTCAGATGCATGTGGCGGGAAAATTGATCAACCAAATGGAACTATAACAAGTCCATCATTTCCTGACCTGTATCCTGTAAACAAGAACTGTATATGGGAAATTATTGCACCACCTCAGTACCGAATTACTTTGAACTTCACCCATTTCGATCTCGAAGGCAACAATGTAAGTGAATGGATGAGTAATAATTTAATGTTATTCATATCTCATCACTATGAACTCAACATTGATCCTACAGGTAAGTCTGTGAAAGCAGATGAATGATTATTTTTTCCCACTTGCTTCGTGTATTTTTACAAGTTTTGTTAATCCAGACATTAGTATGGTTGGTTGTCAGGCAATTTTTTTTTATATGGGGAAATGCTAAATCTTGAAGGGTCATACAGCACTTGGGGAATGGAAGGATTGTTCCATTTCCTTGGATCAGAAATCCTTCATTGGTATGAAGGAACCCCTCACCATTTTCTCTTCCAGGAGACTTCCAGGAGGACAATGATCCATTCACTAATTAAACAACCGCTGACTTACTAGAATTAAAGTTTTACTACAGTTAAAGCATAAAGGGTTGCATTTTTGCATATTGTGTCCAGTGTTCTGGTCCAAGCAGTAGTTTGTGTTCATGAAAGTGTCATCAGTAGTATACATGGAGGGCCCGCTTTACAGTGCTTTGTTTTATGGCATTTTGCTTATGCAGCAGTTTTCAATTTTACACATTCTTCATTTATTCAGACTGTCTACAATAAACAAACACACAAATTTTATTTCTTTGCAGGATTACATTGAGAATATGAAATTATAATAATGAGTTGCAGTGTGAAGAGAGCCACTATCATGCCTAGGCATTATGGGCAGACTTAATTTAATGGCTTACAGACTACTTAATACTAAATAAATTGATCATAGTTTAAGGCTGGAGGCAGTGGAGATGTCATGTCTGAGGGCAATGTGTGGTGTGAATATAATGCAGAGAATTCGTAGTTTGGAAGTTAGGAGGTAGGAGGTGCGGGATTACCAAAACTGTTGTCCAGAGGGCTGAGGAAGGGTTGTTGAGGTGGTTCGGACATATAGAGAGAATGGAACGAAACAGAATGGCTTCAAGAGTGTATCAGTCTGTAGTGGAAGGAAGGCGGGGTAGGGGTCGGCCTAGGAAAGGTTGGAGGGAGGGGGTAAAGGAGGTTTTGTGTGCGAGGGGCTTGGACTTCCAGCAGGCATGCATGAGCGTGTTTGATAGGAGTGAATGGAGACAAATGGTTTTTAATACTTGACGTGCTGTTGGAGTGTGAGCAAAGTAACATTTATGAAGGGGTTCAGGGAAACCGGCAGGCCGGACTTGAGTCCTGGAGATGGGAAGTACAGTGCCTGCACTCTGAAGGAGGGGTGTTAATGTTGCAGTTTTGAAAACTGTAGTGTAAAGCACCCTTCTGGCAAGACAGTGATGGAGTGAATGATGGTGAAAGTTTTTCTTTTTCCCGATGGAGCGCTCTGGGAATATTCCATATATTATTCATCCTTGGTGCCACTATTTTTAATTTATAGTAGACATTAACTGCCTTGGTGGGAATCGGCCAGTGTGATAATAATAATAATAATCTATTTTTATTTATAGTAGACATTAATTGTACAGTGGACCCCCGCATACCGTCGGCCTCACATAACGTTCAATCCGCATACCGCTCGCTTTTATCCCAAAAATTTTGCCTCGCATACCGCTCAAAAACCCGCTCACCGCTCTTCGTCCGAGACGCGTCCAATGTGCGCCCTTAGCCAGCCTCACATGTGCCGCCGGTGGCATTGTTTACCAGCCAGCCTCCGCGGTAACATCCAAGCATACAATCGGAACATTTCGTATTATTACAGTGTTTTTGGTGATTTTATCTGCAAAATAAGTGACCATGGGCCCCAAGAAAGCTTCTAGTGCCAACCCTACAGCAATAAGGGTGAGAATTACTATGGAGATGAAGAAAGAGATCATTGATAAGTATGAAAGTGGAGTGCGTGTCGCCGACCTGGCCAGGTTGTACAAGAAACCCTAATCAACCATCGCTACTATTGTGGGCAACAGAAAGGCAATCAAGGAAGCTGTTCTTGCCAAAGGTTTAACTGTGTTTTCGAAACAGAGATCGCAAGTGATGGAAGATGTTGAGAGACTCTTATTGGTGTGGATAAATGAAAAACAGCTAGCAGGAGATAGCGTCTCTCAAGCGATCATAAGCGAAAAGGCTAGGAAGTTGCATGAGGATTTAATTAAAAAAATGCCTGCAACTAGTGATGAGGTGAGTGAATTTAAGGCCAGCAAAGGTTGGTTTGAGAGATTTAAGAAGCGTAGTGGCATACATAGTGTGATAAGGCATGGTGAGGCTGCCAGTTCGGACCACAAAGCAGCTGAAAAATATGTGCAGGAATTCAAGGAGTACATAGACAGTGAAGGACTGAAACCTGAACAAGTGTTTAATTGTGATGAAACAGGCCTGTTTTGGAAGAAAATGCCAAGCAGGACCTACATTACTCAGGAGGAAAAGGCACTCCCAGGACATAAGCCTATGAAAGACAGGCTTACTTTGTTGATGTGTTCCAATGCTACTGGTGATTGCAAAGTGAAGCCTTTATTAGTGTATCACTCTGAAACTCCCAGACCGTTCAGGCAAAAGAATGTACTCAAGGAGAATTTGTGTGTGCTGTGGAGGGCAAACAGTAAGGCATGGGTCACTAGGGACTTTGTGTGTGCTGTGGAGGGCAAACAGTAAGGCATGGGTCACTAGGGACTTTTTCTATGACTGGTTACACCATGCATTTGCCCCCAATGTGAAAGATTACCTAACTGAAAAGAAATTAGAACTTAAGTGCCTCCTGGTGTTCGACAATGCCCCTGGTCATCCTACAGACGTGGCAGAGCGACTTTATGGGGACATGAGCTTCATTAAGGTGAAGTTTTTGCCTCCTAATACCACTCCTCTCCTGCAGCCCATGGACCAGCAGGTTATTGCAAACTTCAAAAAACTGTACACAAAAGCTCTGTTTGAAAGGTGCTTTGTAGTGACCTCAGAAACCCAACTGACTCTAAGAGAGTTTTGGAGAGAGCACTTTAATATCCTCAATTGTGTAAACTTTATAGGTAAGGCTTGGGAGGGAGTGACTAAGAAGACCTTGAACTCTGCTTGGAAGAAACTGTGGCCAGAATGTGTAGACAAAAGGGATTTTGAAGGGTTTGAGGCTAACCCTGAAAGGATTATGCCAGTTGAGGAATCCATTGTGGCATTGGGAAAGTCCTTGGGGTTGGAGGTTAGTGGGGATGATGTGGAAGAGTTGGTGGAGGAGGACAATGAAGAACTAACCACTGATGAGCTGATAGATCAACTTCAACAGCAAGAGGCCAGACCTGAGGAAACTGGTTCGAAGGAGGGGAGAGAGAAATTGAAGAAATTGCCTACTACAAAGATTAAGGAAATCTGTGCAAAGTGGCTTGAAGTGCAAACCTTCATGGATGAAAATCACCCTCACACAGCTATTGCAAGCCGTGCTGGTGATTATTACACTGACAATGTTGTGAAACACTTTAGGGAAGTCATAAAGGAACGAGAGGTACAGGCCACTATGGACAGATATGTTGTGCGAAAGAAGTCCAGTGACTCTGAAGCTGGTCCTAGTGGCATTAAAGGAAGAAGGGAAGTAACCCCAGAAAAGGACTCGACACCTCAAGTCTTAATGGAAGGGGATTCCCCTTCTAAACACTAACACTCTCCCCTCCTCCCATCCCATCAATCATCACCAGATCTTCAATAAAAGTAAGTGTCATGTAATTGTGCATGCCTTTTTCAGTTTGTGTGTATTAAAATTAACATTTCATGTGGTAAATTTTTTTTTTTTTTCATACTTTTGGGTGTCTTGCACGGATTAATTTGATTTCCATTATTTCTTATGGGGAAAATTCATTCGCATACCGATCATTTCGCATAACAATGAGCCCTCTTGCACGGATTAAAGTCGCTATGCGGGGGCCCACTGTACTCAAATTACAATAGTTTCAATAATAAATATTGAAATTATATTAAGAGTAGTTGAAAGTTTACAGTATGAGAATGCTACAGTTGGCTGTAAGGCAGTATTGTTTTAGGTAGGTGTTTTTAATTCAATGTAGTATTAATCAATGTATGAACTTTGGGCGTCTTGTTTTAAAGTTTTAAGATTAGGTAATTGGGAGATTTTTTGGTAAAGTTAAATATTGAGTATTTAGTTTAGGGTGAGTAAGTGGTTATTGAGAAGTCTTAAATTTTGGGACCCTTTATGTGAATTGAGTTTTTACACAGTGTGATATGGACTTTGGGTACATAAAAAAAAGAGATCTGTGTCATGTGTCCTGTTAAGGTTGGTGAGGAGAAGTTTGAGTGGAGGATTTACATATGTAGTAGACACATGAATAAGCATGGATGTTCTTTACGGTGAGCAGTTTTAGGCCTTTGAATATTGGTGGAGTGTGCTGCTGGGAGTGGGAATTTATCATTCTGACTGCAGCCTTTTGCTGGGTTATTAGTGGTCTTAGGTAATTTAATGTTATTGATCCCCATGCACAAATTCCAAATGCGAGATAAGGGTAGACGAGTGAATGATAGTGCGAGGAGAGCTGATTGTGGAACATCAATATAATTTACTCATTTTAAGCCAAGGACAAAAATATTTAATGTGTGGACTGTATATGCATTTTTTAGGCCTAGCTCTATTGCTCACTTAATATATGATAGTGTAAACATGTTATCAGGCTTTTGTGTATGTTTGAAAGTGAAAAAAAAAGACTGCTTCACTTTACAGCAATATTTGCTTTGCAGCAGTAGCCCAGACCCTAACCTACTGTATAAGCAGGGTCCTCCTGTACTTTATGCAGTATCTTGTCTAGTATAAATTTTGTTGCTCTTAAGTTGAAATATGTCTTGTAATACAGTTTCTACCTGTATGTATAGTGTATCAGGCTCAATACAGTAGTCATAAGTGAGAATCTAAAGGCTTTGTGAAGGTGAATGACTATTTTCTCGTTCATCTATTAAGAGGTAGAGATGTTTGATTATTTCTAGAATTTGCTTCTCTATTTGCAACTGGTGCCATTTGTATTAGTTTTCAGTGATTGATGAATTATTACATCAAGCAGTGCTTTGACATAGCTGACATTTGTATTGTTGTGATTCCTCATGCAAACTCTTGTATTTCTCAATACTGTATAGAATAGTACAGTCAATTAACTTAGATTATTATTATAATCAAAAAGAAGCGCTAAGCCACAAGGGCTATACAGCGCTGCAGGGTAGGGAAGGAAGCAAGGGAATTGGATGGCAGAAGGGAGGGGGGATGATCAGCAGGTTACAGAAAACAGCGGGGCAGGGGATAGTACGGGGGTAGAGGGTAGCAAGAGATACAAGTAGAAAGGGCTGAAAGTATCAAAATTTGTGGAGTAAGTCAGTCGTTGTCAAAAAGTCAATGAGAGAGTCCGGATGAAAGGTGGGTCCATCAGCGAGAAGGGAAGGTAAAGAGAGAGCAGCGGGGCGAAGACGACGACAGAGGTAAATTCTGCGTGCTCGTTGATAAAGTGGGCAGTCCAACAGAATGTGGCTGACTGATAATGGAGCTTGGCAATTCTCACAGAGAGGAGCAAGACGCCTCTCCATGAGATATCCATGAGTAAGACGAGTATGGCCAATGCGAAGACGGGAGAGAGTAGTCTCCCAACCTCGACACTGGTGATAAGAAGACGGCCAGTAACCTATACTCGGTTTAATAGACTGAAGTTTGTTGCCGAGCATAGTAGACCAACGTTGTTGCCAACGGGTGTGAAGGTGGGAAGATATTACAGCAAAATAGTCCGTACATGGAATACCTCTATAAGAAACTGGTAGGTCATGTACTGCTGACCGCGCAGCAGTGTCTGCCTGTTCATTGCCCTGTACGTCAACATGACCAGGGACCCAACAAAAAACAATATCTTTATGCTTAGTAAAGATGCGGCGTAGCCAAAGTTGGATATGGAGGACTAAGGGGTGAGGTGTATCAAATTTTTGTATAGCCTGTAAAGCACTAAGGGAGTCTGAGACAACCACAAATGATGACACAGGCATAGATGCAATACGGATAAGTGCTGTAAGGATGGCATATAATTCAGCAGTAAAAATACTAGCTGAAGATAGTAAATGCCCTTGTACGACGCTGTCCGGAAACACTGCTGCGAATCCTACGCCGTCAGAAGACTTAGAGCCATCTGTGTACACAGCAATGGCATGAGAATGAGAGTGAAAGTGGTCAAGAAAAAGAGAGCGGGAAGCGACCGTAGACAGTTGGGCTTTCGAGCAAGGGAGGGAGAAAGAACAGACTCGAACAGCTGGAACTTCCCAGGGGGGTAGGGAAAAGTGTGATGCTACATGTACATAGAAAGGTGGTAGTTGAAGAGAAGACAAGAGCGAATGAAGGCGAAGAGAGAAGGGACGGAGTAAGCAGGGGCGGCGAACAAATAAAGAATGTCTACTAATATCAGTGACCATTCTATAAATGGAAGGATTGCGGAGATCATGAGAGCGTACATAGTAGCGCAGGCAATGGGCATCACGGCGATCGGATAAGGATGGAACGTTCGCTTCTGCATAGAGGCTTTCGACAGGGGAAGAGCGAAAAGCACCAAGGCATAAACGTAATCCTTGGTGATGAATGGGGTTAAGGCTAGAGAGAGTAGCAGGAGATGCCGCTGAATAGATCTGGTCACCATAATCAAGTTTCGATAAAATAAGGGTGGAATGTAGGTGAAGGAGGGTTCGACGATCAGCTCCCCACGAAAGATGAGCAAGGGTTTTAAGAAGGTTCAGCCGGCTGTGACAAGTTGCCTTCAGAGAGGTAATGTGAGGTTTCCAGGATAACCTACGATCAAAGAGGAGGCCCAGAAACTTGACTGTATCACGTTCAGGGATACGTGAGCCATAGAGGTACAAAGGATGATCAGAGATGACAGAGCGTCTAGTGAAAGTGATTTGGTGGGTTTTAGTGCTGGAAAATTTAAACCCATGTGTGGTGGCCCAATTGGAAACACGGTCGACTGCATGCTGGAGAGAAACTGTAAGGAGGTGACAGTCAGCGCCTGCACAGGCAATAGCGAAGTCATCAACATAGAGTGATGACCAAATATTTGATGGAAGACTAGAGGCCAAATCATTAATAGCAAGGAGAAAAAGTGTTGTGCTCAGAACACATCCCTGGGGGACACCTTCAGCTTGGATAAAGTCCGGGGAGAGCACATTATTAACCCGAACACGGAAATGCCTGTCAGTTAAAAAGTTCTTAAGGAAGGATGGTAGATTGCCTCGAAGGCCTAAGGAGTGGGCTTGGGCTAAAATATTATACCTCCAAGTTGTGTCATATGCCTTCTCAAGATCAAAAAATATGGCAATAACTGAGTGGTTATTCGCAAAGGCATTACGAACATACGTATCCAAGCGCAGTAAGGGGTCTATGGTAGAACGTCCCTTACGAAAGCCATATTGACGAGTGGAGAGACTGTTGTGTGTCTCTAAATACCACACTAAACGTCTATTTACTAGACGTTCCATTACTTTGCAAACTGCACTGGTAAGAGCAATGGGACGATAGTGGGAGGTTTCATGTCCCGTAGTGCCTGGTTTGCGGAAAGGGAGAACAATGGCGGATTTCCACAGCTGTGGAAGAACTCCTTGTGACCAAATAAGATTGTAAAGGCGTAATAGGACTGCAAGGGCTGACTGATGTAAATGTTGTAGCATACGAATATGAATGTCGTCGGGCCCAGCTGCCGATGATCGACAAGCTGAGAGTGTTGCCTCCAGTTCTTGAAGTGTAAAAGGCACATTATACTGTTCTTCTCTGAGAGAAGAAAAGTCCAAGGGTGCTAACTCTCTGGCAGACTTTGAGGAAAGAAATGAGGGGCATAGATGGAGTCCCTGAGAAATACGGACCAGATGATTGCCAATTTCATTGGCAACATCTAGTGGGTTTGCTATATCAACACCGGCAACCCGCAGAACAGGAGCCGGGTCAGGAGAATATTTACCACTCAGTTTTCGTACTTTTTTCCAGACTGCACTCATAGAGGAAGCAGAGGTGATGGTGGAGACATAATCTCGCCAGCAAGTGCGTTTAGCGTCACGGATGACACGGCGAGCGATCGCACGCTTCTGTTTAAAATCAAGGAGTCGCTCTGTGGTTCTATTGTACCGGTACCTGCCCCATGCAGCGCGTTTCAAACGTACTGCACGAGCACAAGCAGGAGACCACCAAGGCACGCATTTCTGAGAATGCCTGCTCGAAGTTTGGGGTATAGAATGAGAAGCTGCGGTGAAAACGGAGGATGAGAAGAGGTGTAAAAGCTCATCGATGGAGGACGAAGAAGGAACCTCTTTAAAAACAGTCAGGTGTGAGTAAAGGTTCCAATTTGCCCGATTAAATTGCCAGCGTGGGGTGCGAAGAGGTGGCGAATATGAAGGGGAAGTAAGAATGATTGGGAAATGATCACTGTCATGTAAGTCCGGGAGAACAGACCAAGTAAAGTCTAATGCGGCGGAGGAAGAGCAAACTGAGAGATCGATGCAAGAGAGAGTATGAGTCCGAGGATCAAAATGGGTGTGAGTACCTGTATTTAAAACATGGAGGGGGTGGGTGGCAAGAAAAGCCTCTAACTGAATTCCACGGGAATCACAGTGAGACCCTCCCCAGAGGAAATGGTGGGCATTAAAATCACCAAGTAACAGAATTGGGGGCGGTAATGACGAAACAAGGAAGGCAAAATCCGGAATAGATAATGCCCGAGAAGGAGAGAGATATAAAGAACAGAGCGTATACCACCTATGTAAGTGGATACGGGCTGCTGTGTAATGCAGCGAAGTATGAACAAATAGCTGATGGTACGGAATATCAGTGCGGAGAAGAAGGGCACTTTCATTAAAGGTCCCATCAGGAAAAGGATCTGAAGAATACAATAAATTATAGCCTGAGATGTGAGAAATAACAGCAGAGTGTAATTTTGGTTCCTGTAAGCAAACACCAACAGGGGCAAACTGGGAGAGTAACATCTGAAGCTCACCCCGATTACCCCTGAGGCCACGTATATTCCACTGTAAAAAGGCCATGAATGGCAATGATAAAGATACTTGAAATCCGCAGGTAAGGGTTCCTACGGACTAGGAGGGTTAGAAAAGTCCACATGCGGAGGCAGTGGAAAATGTTCAAGCAGCGAAGGAACGGTGCGCTGTGAAGAAAGGAGTTGCGCAGATGGAGCAGAGGAGAGAGAAAGAGCGGAAGGTGGATCAGTGTCCATTGATGGTTTGGTCTCTGCAATATATTCAGAGATTGCTTCAAGTGTTTCAGAATTCAGAGATGTCGTATGGGAGACAATATTGGGAATGGTAGGGGGAGGATGAGTAAAGATTGGAACTGTATTGGACTGTACCAAGGTAGGGGGGGGCGAAAGGGTGGAGGGAACTGGAGAAGCGTGGCAGGGGACAGAAGAGACAGGAACCTGGGAGGTGGCAGAAGAGGAAGAAACTTGGGAGGGAACAGGGGAGGAAGGTACATTACGAGGAGGAGGGTGAACCTCTGCACTTGTAACTGAGCCAGTGAGAGGGGAAGAACTAGGGACAGAGACAGGGAGGGTAAAATGAGGAGGTGGAAGATGGGTAGGAGGTGTTACCGGACCTTTTTTTGACTTTTGAGAAGTAGAGGGACGATTGGGAAGAGGTGTCGTACGAGGTCTCGTCGATACTGAGGCTTGTAAGAGAGAACTCGAAGAAGCGAGATTAGACTGAGGCGTTGAAGTAGGGACGTCTGAGCCGAGGACAGCAAAAGGATTAGATACAGGAGTGATTATGGGAGAGGTAACCACAGAGGTGGGTGTAGAAGATGGGATACCAGAAGTGGGGGGACGTTTTGAAACACGGGAATAAGAAACACGTGGGAGTCTCCCTTGGAGGCGGAGATGAGAAACTGCCATGGCATAAGGGAGACCTTCTGTCTCTTTGAGGTAACGGATTTCCCGCTCGTTTAAATAGACCTGACAACGGCGAGAGTACGAAGGGTGAGCCTCATGACAGTTAAGGCAAGAGGGAGATCGATTGCAAGACGTATTAGAATGGTCATCGGCACCACAGACTGGGCATTCGGCGATAGATCTGCAATATTTCGCTGGATGGCCAAATCGCCAGCAATTTCTACACTGTTGTGGTGTAGGGATCACCTTTCGAACTTGTAACCGATGTCCTGCTATATAAACTGAGGATGGGAGTTCTCGGCTGTCAAAAGTTAAACGAGCCACATTGCTAGGGTATCGTCTCCGCCCACGGGCAGGAAGAACGTAAGTGTCTACCTTGAGGATTGGGAGATCTTGGAGTTCCAGCTGTTCTAGAATGTCGGTGCCGCATGTCTGGAAATTTTGTTGAACTATGGTATGGGGCAGAATAACGGTACCACTACAAGAATTGAGGGAATGATGTTTTTCAAGGGTGACAGGAACAGTATCTATATGGGAAAGACGAGAGAGCTCACGAGCCTGGGTAGCATTCTGTACGGTAATGATGCGCGTACCGCTCTTAAGAGCATGAAAAGAAATATCTTTACCAACATGGCGTAGGAGTGCCTTGCCAATACTATGGTCAGAAAGATAGGCAGTAGAGGAAGTTGGTCGCAAAGTGAAGAATTTAGTCCACTGTTCAGTCTGAAACTGAGCGTGGAAAGGTAGTGAAGGACGTGTCGATCTTTTCTGAGAAGAACGAGAAGGTGAAGGTGGAGAAGTATCATCAGCAGGTAATTGTCGTTGACGTTTAGGCGTGGGACCAGAGTTGGTCCGACGTGGAACGGGTCGGCGATTTGAAAATTGCCGCACCGTAGAGGGAGAGGCCGGAAGCATAGTCAGAGGAGAGCGAAGGTCTGATAAATCGAAGGAGTCAGTCGAGGCCTCAGTACCTGAAGCAGGTGAGGAAACAGCACCGGCAATAGGTACAGAGGCATGAGGAATGTCTGAAGAGTGGTCCAAAGACGAGGCGGGGTCAGAACGGGGTGCGGTATCAAGAAGGGGCCCGGGGGTAAAAGGTTCATGGACTAGGGCTGCCATGGTTAGGTTACTTCTTTCTTTTTGTTTTTAAGAAAAAAAAAGAAAGAAGAAAAGAAAATAAAAATAAAAAAAAGAAAAAAAAAGGGGGGACCGGGGAGGGATAGTTCCTAGGAGGAATGAAAGGGCCAGAAATCTCCCTCCGCGCCCAAGAGGACTCGACACCGCTAGTAGCGCAGATGCAGCATGGAACCCGTGCCATACCCTACCCTTCATGCCAGTAAACCAGCAATCTGGGATAGCAACCTCACATCTGCCGAGCTACCTCGGTGGACAAAAGAGAGGGCGGCCGGATATCCGCCACAAAGCATACCTCCTTCAGCCACCACCCCCGGAATCCGAAAGGTGGCTTCCAGAGATACACCCGTCGCCCAAAAGACACCCAAAGCTACTCCGGGATACCGGAGAGGGATCGGGACATCCCTAGGCAATCCAGATTCCACGGCAAACTACGCCACCGCCAAGAAACCTCAACGGAATGGGATCGACCCCGGTGTCCTTTCCTCTACCTAGGAACTAGCGTGCCTGTGGGAGAAATCCCAAAGGACAAAAAGAGGAAGGGCAAAAGGGAGGAGTGGGGAGGAGGAGGAGGAAAGGAAAAAGGGGAGGATGGGGAGGATGGGATAGGGGAGGGGAGATTGGGGGGTAATTAGGTTCGGTCTGAGGAAGAAGACCGATAGGTCTAATTCCTCAGACCAAGAGCCTCTTCACCACGCCAAGGAGCCCCCCTTGAAGAGGAATTAACTTAGATATTAATTTTTTTGTAAATCAATCATGACGTAGGTATTTACTCGACTTATGTCATGACAACGCAAATATGCATCGAGGGATTATTGAAATCAATGTGTAGTATATCAAGGCAAGGGTTGGTCCCAAACTGAATTTTTGTGGCATTTTAATTTTTTGGATGTTCTTAATTTAACGTTACTATTTCGTGTTTTTAATATTTTGTTTTATTCATAGAATTTTACCAGTGATTTTATACCTGGAGCATACCTGGAGAGGGTTCTGGGGGTCAATGCCCCAAGGCTCAGTTTGTGACCAGGCCTTAGATTTTCAAGGCCAGTCTTCAGTGTGGCACTTTGACAAATGCATTTTGAGAATTCCAGGCATTTTTGGACTCCCAGCTACATGCAGTATTTTTCCTAGAAGTCTGATGAATAAAGTATTTGAAAAAATACAAAATGACATTATCATAATAAAGTTTTTCAGAGCTGGCTCATTTTGTGTTTCAGAAGCCACATCTTATTGTTTAACCCTTTGACTGTTTCAGGCCCCTTTCTGAAACTGTCATTCTATGTCGCTAAATTTTTGAAAAAAAAAATTATTTTTTCTTATGAAATGATATAGTTAGCAGTCTCAGCGACATGCGTATCGGCGATTTTGCCGACTTTGAGCCCTATTTTCAGCCAATTCCGTTTTTCCAGTTGACCAAACTCATAGCTATTTCTTTAGAACTCCATTTTATCTATCAGCTGAGTACAAGAAACCGCCCATTTACCAATTTGGACTACCCAATATTGTGGTCAGAAATTGGCAATTTGGCCAATTTCACACAAACTAAAAAAGATGCCAATTTCAAAATAGGGTCCAGAATAAACAAGGTAGACATTCTTGGCACTAAAATAACATATCCTCTGTTCATTAGTCACATCTCTAGGCCCCTCTTATATTATTATTGCTTTGTATTTTGATTTTTTATTCATACAAAAAAATACAAAATTTACTGTTATGCAGACTACCGCATTATTGTAAAAATGGTATAAATAATATCAGTGCACTAGTGAAAGAATATTAGACTCCCCAGTTGACATGTATTGTACGTGTGGTGTGATTTGTTTACTCCTGAACATTGGTAAAAATCGAACATTTCCGCTACTTTGAGCTCAGTTTCAAGGTCGTTTTCATCGTCAAAGTAATGAAAATCATCTCTATTTCTGAAATATGTTTTCCATTTTATCACCTAAGACCATTAAAATGCAAATACATCGATAAATACTATATGAAAATACACCTCAAAGTCGGCGTTTTAATCCAAAAAAACGATCAGTTTTTTTTTTTCTCATTATGCACTGTGTGCTGCAGGATTTTTTTTATGTGGTGCACACTGACCACACAGACCCATTCTCTCACATGTAGGCCTACCAGCTTTCTTCCGCTTGATTTGAAGCCGCTAGAATTATTGAGTATACTATATACGTCAGAAACACTGGCTCGTAAGACGTTTATATACGACCAAAACAGTCACAGGGTTAATATCACTTTAGTCTGGTAAATATTCACAGTCATAGGGGTGAATGATCACTAAGAAAAGGGACTAGGGCATAAGAAAGCCACCGAGCACATTTTGGTTTGTTTTCAGTTTAGGAGTCGTGAGCCAAGCCCTCCAAGCACTGCGAAAATCATGTCAGCCAGATTTATTCACTAATTGCCAGTCAGCAAAAACATTGGTAATTGAATCCCATGGATTAAGAGACCCTGCAAAATTGATTTGATCTTAGATTTTTTTAGATTTTGCCACCGAAGTGGCTAGTTTATTGTGCACCCCATATCCATCCTGTGGACGGTAGCGCAAAAGCATATGGATACACAAAAGACCTAGGAACTAGGCCCCAAAGGGTTAACAGGAATACATATGGATTTATATCTACATATCTATAGTTCACTTATCTGTTACAAGCAAATTTAGGAAATTTGCTTAGTATATCTGGTATCTTATTTTCATTAATAAGATATCTTGACATGTCACATAGGTTATTATACTGTCTGTCTCTGTATTCCTCAATAAGTGGACAATTAAGCACATAGTGTTCAAGAGTGTGACCATATGCCTGTTCACATAATTTACATTTAGTTTGATCATCATCTGTGTGTCTCCCAAACTGCCAGAAGTACTTGTAACCAAGCCTAAGCCTGGCCACTACAACATCAGTCAGTCTGTTCACATTGCATGTTGCTCCATAAACATACTTATCTACGTTCATGTTATCATAGTGGGTTATAGATCTACTCAGACTTCTAACTGCATTCCTATAACAATCATTTTCATTATTTACTTCTCTCTTAATATTATTCCTATTGCTAGACACAGTTATACCAAAGTTATATTCTACATTCTCCTTCTGGGTACTCTTCTTGGCTAACATATCAACTTTATCATGAAGGAGTAATCCAATGTGTGATGGGATCAATAGCAATTGTACATTAATTCCTTTGTCCCTAATTTTTGAGTATCTATACCTGGCTTCTCCAATGAGCATGTTGTTGGAGTCATTATATGAGTCAAGAGCCTTCAATGATGACAGAATCAGTAATGATGATAGTCAAGCTCAGTGTCATAGGTTAGCTTTAGCGCCGTTAGGATTGCAAACAATTCAGTTTGCAGTGTAGACGCCCAATTGTTAATTCTTATGCCTAACTCAACAAATTTATGATCGTTCTTAACTAGGGAGGTGGCAACAAGAGCAGATGCAGCCCTACCAGAAGACTCCTGTTTAGATCCATCAGTGTATATAACTTGTGATAATTTATTACTACCAGCTAGGTGAGAAATTTCTTCTTGAGCAGTTGCTTTAACAAGTGATTTAAGGAAGGGATTACTAGCAATGAGCTTCTTGGGAGGGACTTGCAGGTATGTGATATTAAATGAATACATCTTCCACGGAGGGGTGAAATGCTCTTGTTGCCTACAGTGATACAGTTCATGCAGGTTATAAAACTTAATGCAATTGCACGTTTTCACAATCCATTTAGATCTGTGTGTATTTACCTCTAGACACTTAGTAAGATTCATTGTGACAGTGTCTGGTTCGTTTCTCAACATTCTAATACCGAGTACAGTGTTAATCTCAACAATCCTATCACTGATACTAGAAATACCAAGCTCCTTCCTCATGTTAAGAACTTTCGTAGATCTGGGACAGCCAAGAATAATCCTGAGAGCTTCATTTTGCATTAACTCCAAGGGTCAGAGAGAACTTTCTCTAGCTAATATCAACATGGGAGCAGCATAATCAATTAAGGACCTAACATAGGCTATGTACATCATTCTCACAATTCTCACATTAGCACCATAGTTGGGGTTGTAGCCAGCAACAGCTTTGAGAGCATTTAGCCTATCTTTGCATTTCTTATTTAGTTGTGGTATAGTGGATTTGTTAAAGGATACATCTACACCAATGTGAAGGCTTACTCAGCCCTGTAGTAACTTCAGACAGTATTACTCAGGCTGGCTCCTCCTCAGGAAAATTAATGAATAGAAAACGAAATAATTAACAAAGATAAACACTTTATTATTTATTAAAGCAAACATAAAACAATAAAACATGACAGGTACATCCTATTTGAATGAAAAATGAAATGAATAAAATAACATTTGAACTCAACTCTAATATATATATTGGGGTGTCTGGTGTTGGTGACACTTCGTGTTGTTGAAATCTTAGCCGTTGCTGATGTGGGGGGGGGGTCGCAGGTGTTGGTGACCACCACCGGCTAGTTCTTCACAGAGTATCGCCGTGAGTATTCTATCCCGATGACAGGAAAGCAGGTTCTTTACCGCTGCAGTGATGTGGGGTTACGTCCTGCAATTTCATACAGGTGCACAGGTAATTAAATCCAAAATGGGACGTCTCCAGGACGTTAGTCCGTCTCCATCAGTTCTCCTCGTTGATTGACAGGTGACCCTCTCTGTCATCCAAGCTGAAAAGATAGACAGGTTACCCACTGCTTAAGAAATCACTCTCCATGGTAAGTACAATACCCAAAAGATGTGGTGATTATTACAACAGTCAACCTAGAGCAAGACTGGAAGGACTAAGTTTATTATTGGTCAAAAGTGAAGCTTTTAACCAATAAATCCACTAGAATACAAGGCAGACATGTACTTACAGTAGTGTTG
Organism: Cherax quadricarinatus; assembly: GCF_038502225.1. Taxonomy (NCBI): domain Eukaryota; kingdom Metazoa; phylum Arthropoda; class Malacostraca; order Decapoda; family Parastacidae; genus Cherax; species Cherax quadricarinatus. The sequence goes on from NC_091298.1 coordinate 50,334,725, forward strand.
GGAGCTGTGAGTCGAGTGATTTACTGTTTGACCAGAGCCCCACACGTCACCTTTCGGGGGGGGGGGGGGGGGGAAGAGGGAGGGGAAGGGATATTGGGAGCTAGACTGACCCTACGTTAACAAGCAGCCGGCAGTCAAACTATCACTTTAGGGGTGGGGGAAAAAAGGCGGGAATAGATGGAGCTTGACTTACCCTACCTTAACAAGTAGCCGGCAATGAAACTGTTGTTACTATATACTCCCTCGCTACTCCTATCTATTGAACTTTTCCCTCACAACCAAGATATCTGTAAGTTTTAACGTAGCTAATGATTTCACCCTGCAAATAGATGGGTGGGGGATGTCGTTTGCTTGTTAATATCTTTGTTTTAGAGGAAGATATGAGGCCTAGTCGATTACAAATTGCTTGAACTTCATTAAGAATGGTACTCATTTTCTTATGCCCTGTTTTATGGATCATGATATCATCAGCAGAGCTTATAGCTATATGTTTAGGGGAGGCAGGTAGAGCATTTAGTAGAGCATTAATCAGAATATTAAATAGCATGTGACTAAGAACTCCTCCCTGCGGTGTACCTAAAGACATTTCTTTAGACTCACTTCTGAAGCCTTGGTAAAGGACAGAGGATACTCTATTTGACAGGTATCCTATTATCCAGCAAAGTAAGCTACCACCAATGTTCATTTTGGCTAGTTCATGTAGTATAACGGTTCTGTTTGCGATATCATATGCAGATTTTAGATCAAGAAATGTGGTAAAACTAGTAGAGGTGTGTGCAGTGAGAAAGGTGGAAATACAGGTCTGCACACTTTTACCTTTCATGAACCCTAGAGGTAGGGGGAAAGTTGGTGTCTGATTCTGTAGTACAGTCTGTTAAGTATCATTCTTTCAAAAGTTTTACAAAGACAACTAGTTAAGGAGATTGGTGTAAATGTATCAGGCTGTTGGGGCTTAGGGATAGGCACAATGAGACTAATGGTCCAGGAAATGGGAAGAATGCCCTCAATGTAAATGAGATTATACAGTGCCAACAAAGGGTTATCAGGCTCTTGCCTTAGAGTTCTGAGAATATCCTAGGTTATACCATCCTCTCCAGGAGCAGTTGATCGACCTTTAGTTAATGCATTATCTAATTCATACTCGGTGAAGAGGCAGTCACTCGTCAATATTTTGGCTTATAAAATTAATCGGTTTCATATTGAGAATTTCACACACATCCTTATCACTGTCAGTGATCTGACCAGAGTTACTCGTAAGTGGGCCAGTCTTGTCCCTAATCTTACTTCTGTATACCTGAAAGAACACTTTTGGGTTAGTCTTTGAATCCCTTGTGACCTTAGCCTCATAATCCCTTTTTGCTTTTCTTATTCCTTTCTTTATTTGTCTCTTTAACCCTTAAACTGTCCAAACGTAGATCTACGTTTTTTCAACATTAGAAAGTATGTAAAAAAAGTAGATCTTCTTTTCTTTTTTTACAGTTGAAAACGTGTAAAAAACTTTGATCTATTATTTTTTTTTTTTTTTTTTTTTTTTTTTTTTTTTTTTTTTTTTTTTTTTTGTGTGTGTGTGTGTGTGTGTGTGTGTGTTATATTTGAAAATATGTAAAAAAAAAAAACGTATTTCTACTTTTGGAGCACTACGCATGTGAACATAGATCTGCTTGGACAGTTTAAGGGTTAATTGAATATATTGATTTCTTAACTGCCCATCCCCTCTTTTGATTTGCCTATACAGTGGACCCCCGCATAGCGACTTTAATCCGTGCAAGAGGGCTCATTGTTATGCGAAATGATTGGTATGCGAATGAATTTTCCCCATAAGAAATAATGGAAATCAAATTAATCCGTGCAAGACACCCAAAAGTATGAAAAAAAAAAAATACCACATGAAATGTTAATTTTAATACACACAAACTGAAAAAGGCATGCACAATTACATGACACTTACTTTTATTGAAGATCTGGTGATGATTGATGGGATGGGAGGAGGGGAGAGAGTGTGTTAGTGTTTAGAAGGGGAATCCCCTTCCATTAAGACTTGAGGTGTCGAGTCCTTTTCTGGGGTTACTTCCCTTCTTCTTTTAATGCCACTAGGACCAGCTTCAGAGTCACTGGACTTCTTTCGCACAACATATCTGTCCATAGTGGCCTGTACCTCTCGTTCCTTTATGACTTCCCTAAAGTGTTTCACAACATTGTCAGTGTAATAATCACCAGCGCGGCTTGCAATAGCTGTGTGAGGGTGATTTTCATCCATGAAGGTTTGCACTTCAAGCCACTTTGCACAGATTTCCTTAATCTTTGTAGTAGGCAATTTCTTCAATTTCTCTCTCCCCTCCTTCGAACCAGTTTCCTCAGGTCTGGCCTCTTGCTGTTGAAGTTGATCTATCAGCTCATCAGTGGTTAGTTCTTCATTGTCCTCCTCCACCAACTCTTCCACATCATCCCCACTAACCTCCAACCCCAAGGACTTTCCCAATGCCACAATGGATTCCTCAACTGGCATAATCCTCTCAGGGTTAGCCTCAAACCCTTCAAAATCCCTTTTGTCTACACATTCTGGCCACAGTTTCTTCCAAGCAGAGTTCAAGGTCTTCTTAGTCACTCCCTCCCAAGCCTTACCTATAAGGTTTACACAATTGAGGATATTAAAGTGCTCTCTCCAAAACTCTCATGTCCCCATAAAGTCGCTCTGCCACGTCTGTAGGATGACCAGGGGCATTGTCTAACACCAGGAGGCACTTTAGTTCTAATTTCTTTTCAGTTAGGTAATCTTTCACATTGGGGGCAAATGCATGGTGTAACCAGTCATAGAAAAAGTCCCTAGTGACCCATGCCTTACTGTTTGCCCTCCACAGCACACACAAATTCTCCTTGAGGACATACTTTTGCCTGAACGGTCTGGGAGTTTCAGAGTGATACACTAATAAAGGCTTCACTTTGCAATCACCAGTAGCATTGGAACACATCAACAAAGTAAGCCTGTCTTTCATAGGCTTATGTCCTGGGAGTGCCTTTTCCTCCTGAGTAATGTAGGTCCTGCTTGGCATTTTCTTCCAAAACAGGCCTGTTTCATCACAATTAAACACTTGTTCAGGTTTCAGTCCTTCACTGTCTATGTACTCCTTGAATTCCTGCACATATTTTTCAGCTGCTTTGTGGTCTGAACTGGCAGCCTCACCATGCCTTATCACACTATGTATGCCACTACGCTTCTTAAATCTCTCAAACCAACCTTTGCTGGCCTTAAATTCACTCACATCATCACTAGTTGCAGGCATTTTTTTAATTAAATCCTCATGCAACTTCCTAGCCTTTTCGCTTATGATCGCTTGAGAGACGCTATCTCCTGCTAGCTGTTTTTCATTTATCCACACCAATAAGAGTCTCTCAACATCTTCCATCACTTACGATCTCTGTTTCGAAAACACAGTTAAACCTTTGGCAAGAACAGTTTCCTTGATTGCCTTTCTGTTGCCCACAATAGTAGCGATGGTTGATTTGGGTTTCTTGTACAACCTGGCCAGGTCGGCGACACGCACTCCACTTTCATACTTATCAATGATCTCTTTCTTCATCTCTATAGTAATTCTCACCCTTATAGGGAGGCCTGGTCATGGACCGGGCCGCGGGGGCGTTGATCCCCGGAATAACCTCCAGGTAACCTCCAGGTATTGCTGTAGGGTTGGCACTAGAAGCTTTCTTGGGGCCCATGGTCACTTATTTTGCAGATAAAATCACCAAAAACACTGTAATAATACGAAATGTTCCGATTGTATGCTTGGATGTTACCGCGGAGGCTGGCTGGTAAACAATGCCACTGGCGGCACATGTGAGGCTGGCTAAGGGCGCACATTGGACGTGTCTCGGACGAAGAGCGGTGAGCGGGTTTTTTAGCGGTATGCGAGGCAAAATTTTTGCGATAAAAGCGAGCGGTATGCGGATTGTACGTTATGTGATGCCGACGGTATGCGGGGGTCCACTGTATAAGCCTCTTTTTCGACCAGTGAGATGTTTCAATCTATTGTTCATCCATTTGGGATCATTTTTGTTAGATCTAATTTCCCTACTCAGAACAGAGAAAGCAGCCCATCAATAGATGGTAATAAAAAGGATGAGTATAGTGGTATATGATGATCAAGATATTACCTTGTGGGTAACCAAAAGGGTGTGTAAATTTGAAGTGGATGAGAGGAATGGGTAGGACCATCCCAGGAATGGTGTAAAGGCTTTAAGTGGTAGGGGTTTGAGCATCCAGTAAGCATGTAGGAGCATAACAGGTCAGAGCAAGTGGAGATGAGTGATTTTTAAGATTTCAGGTACTGTTGGAGTGTGAACAAGGTAACATTTATGAAGGGGTTTAAGAAAACCAGTTGATCAGATTTGAGTTGTGGAGCACAGTGTGTGTACATTAAAGGATCGGTGGGGATGTTTTAATGTAATCGATAATTGGAATAGTGATGTCCATGGACTTCTGGAAAGATGGATTTTCTATATAGTAGTATGTTGCAAGGGATTCCAAGACTAACCCAAAAGGGTTCTTTCAGGTATACAGAAATAAGGTTAGGGACAAGATAGGCCCACTTAAGAGTAACTCAGGTCAGATCACTGACAGTGATAAGGATGTGTGTGAAATTTTCAATACTTCCTCTCAGTTTTTACCCAGGAAAATACTAGCGAAATTCCAGAAATAATAGATTATGTAGAACAGGACGATAAACTATGCACAATTGCGGTAACTAGTGATATGGTCCTCAGACAAATAGAGAAATTAAAACCTAACAAATACCCAGGCCCTGATGAACTGTTTGCAAGGGTGTTAAAGGAATGTAAAGAGGAACTTAGCAAACCTTTGGCTAATCTTTTCAACATCACTACAAACTGGCATGGTGCCTGATACAGTGAAACCTCAAAAGTCGAACTTAATCCGTTCCAGGAGCTAGTTCTAAATTCGAAAAGGCTGAAATTTGAAGCAATATTTCCCATAAGAAATAATGGAAATACAATTAATCCATTCCAGAAACCCAAAAATATTCACACAAAAAATACATTTTATAGAGATTAATTACAGTTTTACATACAACAAATACAGTGGACCCCCGGTTAACTATATTTTTTCACTCCAGAAGTATGTTCAGGTGCCAGTACTGACCGAATTTGTTCCCATAAGGAATATTGTGAAGTAGATTAGTCCATTTCAGACCCCCAAACATACACGTACAAACGCACTTACATAAATACACTTACATAATTGGTCGCATTCAGAGGTAATCGTTATGCGGGGGTCCACTGTACTATAGTTTTTAATTATGTCTAGTAATACATATAAAATAACATTTTTACTTACCTTTATTGAAGATTGGTGATGGCATCTGGAAGATAGGGAGGAGGAGAGAGAGGGAGTTGGGGTTAGTGTTTGGAAGGAGAATCCCCCTCCATGAGGACTTCAGGTAAAGCCCTCTCTGGGGTTACTTCCCTTCTCTGTCTTTTAATGCCACTAGGACCAGCTTGAGAGTCACTGGACCCCTGTCTCACAAAATAACTGTCCACAGTCCTCTTGTTTCTGGCAGCTCTTTAACATTTCCCTAAAATGGGACATGGTTCTGTCACTGAACTTGTTGCAAAGATGGCTTGCTCAGGGTGGTACTTCTGGACAAACATTTGGACATCATTCCACTTGGCACAAATCTCCTTAATCTTTGAAGAAGGCACCTCCTCCCCTCCCTATATTAAAACATTTCGCAACATCATCTTCCTTGATTTGTTCTTTCTTTGACAGGATAGAACCGATGGTCGACTTGTTTTTCCCATACATCCTGGCAAACTCAACAAGTCTCGCACTACTCTCATACTTCTGTATTATTTCCTTTTTCACATCTATGGTGTTTCTCACTTTCTTTACCACAGGGGTACCACTAGCAAGTTTCTTTGGGCCCATGGCAGCTTATTTCACAGTCCCACAAGCATTAAACACAACGAAATAATCGTAAAATGCGTGAATGAGAGCGCAGGTTAGTGTTCATTCAAGCATAAACAAAGCTAGACTGCTCACGGCGCCGACGCAGACAGAGCAGGCGGCAGACAGGTCCTGTACCTGGCGGTCCGAAAATGAGGCGCGTTCGATAATAGGGACACAGTTTGTCCGAAAAAATGGTCCTATTTTCGAAACGTTCGATATGTGATACGTTCAATTTTTGAGGTTCCACTGTAAATGGAAAATGGCAAATGTAATACCTATTTACAAGGCAGGTGACAGGTCCTTAGCTTCAAACTATAGACCATTAAGCCTTACCTCCATAGTGGGAAAATTTATTGAATCAATAATTGCCAAATCAATTCATAGCCATCTTGATAGGCATAAATTGATTAATGAATCTCAACACGGTTTTACAAAGGGGTGTTCCTGTCTTATGAATGTACTAACTATTTTCACTAAGGTGTTTGAGGAGGTAGATCATGGTAATGAATACGATATAGTGTGTATGGACTTAAGTAAGGCTTTCGATAGAACTCCATATCAGAGACTTTTGAGGAAACTTAAGGCACATTGAATAGGAGGAGAATTTTTTTCCTGGGTAGAGGCATGGTTGACAAATAGGCAGCAGAGAGTTTGCATAAATGGGGAGAAATCAGAATGGAGGCACATCACAAGTGGTGTTCCACAGGGGTCAGTGCTGGGCCCGTTGTTGTTCACAATTTACATAAGCGACATTGATGAGGAATAAATGGTGACTTAAGCAAATTTGCTGATGACATCAAAATAGGCTGTCCAGTTCATTCTAATAAAGACACTAGAGCACTCTAGGATGATTTGAATAGATTGATGAAATGGTCGGAGAAGTAGCAGATGCAGTTTAATATAGACAAATGCAAAGTTCTAAATGTTGGACAGGAAAATAACCATGCCACATATAAACTAAATAATGTATATCTTAATATTACTGATTGCAAAGGGATTTAGGAGTTCTGGTTAGCAGTAATCTAAAACCAAGACAACAGTGCATTAGTGTTCACAATAAAGCTAACAGAATCCTTGGCTTCATATCAAGAAGCATAAATAATAGATATCCTCAGATTGTTCTTCAACTCTCTATGTCCTTGGTTAGGCCTCATTTAGATTATGCTGCACAGTTCTGGTCACTGTATTACAGAATGGATATAAATGCACTGGAAAACGTACAAAGGAGGATGACAAAGCTGATCCCATGTATCAGAAATCTTCCCTATGAGGATAGACTGAGGGCCCTGAATCTGCACTCTAGAAAGGCGTAGTATTAGGGAGGATGTGATTGAAGCATATAAATGTAAAACAGGAATAAATAAAGGGGATGTAAATGGTGTGCTGAAAATTTCCAGCCAAGACAGGACTCACAGCAATGGTTTCAAGTTGGAAAAATTCAGATTCAGGAAGGATATAGGAAAGCACTGGTTTGGCAATAGAGTTGTGGATGAGTGGAACAAACTCTCGAGTACAGTTATAGAGACTAAAACGTTGTGTAGTTTTAAAAATAGGTTAGTTAAATACATGAGTGGGTGTGGGTGGGTGTGAGTTGACCTGACTAGTTTGTGCTACTAGGTTTGATGCTGTGCTCCTTCCTTAAGTGGAAGTGACCTTGACTAGGTGGGTCATTGGGCTAAGCCAGAGGGTGACATGGACCTGCTTTGCATGGGTCAGTAGGCCTGCTGCAGTATTCCTTCTTATGTTCTTATAGCTAGGGGATGAGTGGCAGTGTATGTGTTTACTTTCTTAGGCCACCCTTCCTTGGTGGGAAATGCTAGTGTTAAAAATAATAGCAGTTGTTTACTCATGAAGGTTTGTAAATTTGATTGTTTAACTATACTGTACAGTATGTAAATACAATTATTAGTCTTTTTTCAACAAATTAGCCAGAAATAAACAAGAGCTAGTAAGAATATAGAAGAAAACCCAGAGGGGTGTGTATGTATATGCTTGTACATGTATGTGTAGTGTGACCTAAGTGTAAGTAGAAGTAGCAAGATGTACCTAAAATCTTGCATGTTTACAAGACAGAAAAAAAGACACCATTAATCCTACCATCATGTAAAACTATTACAGTGAACCCTCGGTTTTCATGTTTAATCCATCCATTCCAGAGCTATCGGCCTAAACCGAAACCATTTTCCCCCTTAAATAATGTAAATGGAATTAATCCGTTCGACACCCAGACTTTTTTTTTTTTTTTCCAACAAGTCGGCCGTCTCCCACCGAGGCAGGGTGACCCAAAAAGAAAGAAAAATCCCCAAAAAGAAAATACTTTCATCATTCAACACTTTCACTTCACTCACACATAATCACTGTTTTTGCAGAGGTGCCCAGAATACAACAGTTTCGAAGTATATACGTATAAAAATACACAATATATCCCTCCAAACTGCCAATATCCCAAACCCCTCCTTTAGAGTGCAGGCATTGTACCTCCCATTTCCAGGACTGAAGTCCAGTTATATAAAATAACAGGTTTCCCTGAATCCCTTCACTAAATATTACCCTGCTCACACTCCAACAGCTCGTCAGGTCCCAAATACCATTCGTCTCCATTCACTCCTATCTAACACGCTCACGCACACTTGCTGGAAGTCCAAACCCCTCGCCCACAACACCACCTTTACCCCCTCCCTCCAACCTTTTTGACGACGACCCTTACCCCGCCTTCCTTCCCCTACAGATTTATACGCTCTCCATGTCATTCTACTCTGATCCATTCTCTCTAAATGACCAAACCCACCTCAACAAACCCTCTTCAGCTCTCTGACTAATACTTTTATTAACTCCACACCTTCTCCTAATTTCCACATTCTGAATTTTCTGCATAATATTTACACCACACATTGCTCTTAGACAGGACATCTCCACTGCCTCCAACCGCCTCCTCGCTGCAGCATTTACAACCCAAGCTTTACACCCATGTTGGTTTACTTGGAGTTTACCTGGAGAGAGTTCCGGGGGTCAACGCCCCCGCGGCCCGGTCTGTGACCAGGCCTCCTGGTGGATCAGAGCCTGATCAACCAGGCTGTTACTGCTGGCTGCACACAAACCAATATACGAGCCACAGCACGGCTGATCAGGAACCGACTTCAGGTGCTTGTCCAGTGCCAGCTTGAAGACTGCCAGGGGTCTGTTGGTAATCCCCCTTAGGTATGCTGGGAGGCAGTTGAACAGTCTAGGGGCCCCTGACACTTATTGTATGGTCTCTTAATGTGCTAGTGACACCCCTGCTTTTCATTGGGGGGATGTTGCATCGTCTGCCAAGTCTTTTGCTTTCGTAGTGAGTGATTTTCGTGTGCAAGTTCGGTACTAGTCCCTCTAGGATTTTCCAGGTGTATATAATCATGCATCTCTCCCGCCTGCGTTCCAGGGAATACAGGTTCAGGAACCTCAAGCGCTCCCAGTAATTGAGGTGTTTTATCTCCGTTATGCGCGCCGTGAAGGTTCTCTGTACATTTTCTAGGTCAGCAATTTCACCTGCCTTGAAAGGTGCTGTTAGTGTGCAGCAATATTCCAGCCTAGATAAAACAAGTGACCTGAAGAGTGTCATCATGGGCTTGGCATCCCTCGTTTTGAAGGTTCTCATTATCCATCCTGTCATTTTTCTAGCAGATGCGATCGATACAATGTTATGGTCCTTGAAGGTGAGATCTTCCGACATGATCACGCCCAGGTCTTTGACGTTGGTGTTTCGCTCTATTTTGTGGCCAGAATTTGTTTTGTACTCTGATGAAGATTTAATTTCCTCCTGTTTACCATATCTGAGTAATTGAAATTTCTCATCGTTGAACTTCATATTGTTTTCTGCAGCCCACTGAAAGATTTGGTTGATGTCCGCCTGGAGCATTGCAGTGTCTGCAATGGAAGACACTGTCATGCAGATTCAGGTGTCATCTGCAAAGGAAGACGCGGTGCTGTGGCTGACATCCTTGTCTATGTCAGATATGAGGATGAGGAACAAGATGGGAGCAAGTACTGTGCCTTGTGGAACAGAGCTTTTCACCGTGCCTGCCTCGGACTTTACTCTGTTGACTACTACTCTCTGTGTTCTGTTAGTGAGGAAATTATAGATCCATCGACCGACTTTTCCTGTTATTCCTTTAGCACGCATTTTGTGCACTATTACGCCATGGTCACACTTGTCGAAGGCTTTTGCAAAGTCTGTATATATTAATCAGCATTCTTTTTGTCTTCTAGTGCATCTAGGACCTTGTCGTAGTGATCCAATAGTTGAGACAGACAGGAGCGACCTGTTCTAAACCCATGTTGCCCTGGGTTGTGTAACTGATGGGTTTCTAGATGGGTGGTGATATTGCTTCTTAGGACTCTTTCAAAGATTTTTATGATATGGGATGTTAGTGCTATCGGTCTGTAGTTCTTTGCTGTTGCTTTACTGCCCCCTTTGTGGAGTGGGGCTATGTCTGTTGTTTTTAGAAACTGTGGGACGACCCCCTTGTCCATGCTCCCTCTCCATAGGATGGTAAAGGCTCGTGATACGGGCTTCTTGCAGTTCTTGATGAACACGGAGTTCTATGAGTCTAGCCCTGGGGCAGAGTGCATGGGCATGTCATTTATCGCCTGTTCGAAGTCATTTGGCGTCAGGATAACATCAGATAGGCTTGTGTTAACCAATTTCTGTGGCTCTCTCATAAAAAATTCATTTTGATCTTCGACTCTCAGTCTGGTTAGTGGCTTGCTAAAAACTGAGTCATATTGGGACTTGAGTAGCTCACTCATTTCCTTGCTGTCATCTGTGTAGGACCCATCTTGTTTAAGTAAGGGCCCAATACTGGACGTTGTTCTCGACTTTGATTTGGCATAGGAGAAGAAATACTTAGGGTTTCTTTCGATTTCATTTATGGCTTTTAGTTCTTCCCGCGATTCCTGACTCCTATAAGATTCCTTTAGCTTAAGTTCGATGTTTGCTATTTCTCTGACCAGTGTCTCCCTACGCATTTCAGATAGATTGACCTCTTTTAGCCGCTCTGTTATTCTTTTCCGTTGCCTGTCTCTTTCTATTTTACATCTACTCCTTTTCTTTTTCTTAGAGGAATAAGTCTTGTGCATACATCGAGTGCCACCAAGTTAATCTGTTCTAGGCATAAGTTGGGGACTGTGTTGCTTAGTATATATTCCCAGCTTATATCGGTTAGGACTTGGTCCCACTTTATGTTTTTGTTATTGAAGTTGAATTTGGTGAATGCTCCCTCGTGACTAATCTCATTTTGTCGGTCTGGGGCTCTGCGCATACATGTCTGAACCTCAATTATGTTGTGATCTGAGTATATTGTTTTTGATATGGTGACATTTCTTATCAGATCATCATTGTTAGTGAAGATGAGGTCTAGTGTATTCTCCATTCTAGTAGGCTCTATTATTTGCTGGTTTAAATTGAATTTTGTGCAGAGATTTAAAAGCTCGTGTGAGTGTGAGTTTTCATCAGAGCTGCCTCCTGGTGTTATTACTGCAACAATATTATTTGCTATATTCCTCCATTTTAGGTGCCTTAAGTTGAAATCCCCCAGGAGCAAGATGTTGGGTGCAGGAGCTGGAAGATTTTCCATACAGTGGTCAATTTTTAACAGCTGTTCCTGGAATTGCTGGGATGTTGCATCCGGAGGCTTGTAGACTACCACAATGACTAGGTTTTGGTTCTTGACCTTTACTGCTAAAACTTCCACTACATCATTTGAGGCATTAAGCAGTTCTGTGCAAACAAGTGACTCTGCAATGTACAGTCCAACCCCCCCTCCCCCCCTTTTGCCTGTTCACTCTGTCACATCTGTATAGGTTGTAACCTGGATCCATATTTCGTTGTCTAAGTGATCCTTTATGTGGGTCTCAGTGAAAGCTGCGAACATTGCCTTTGCCTCTGCAAGCAGTCCACGGATGAAAGGTATTTTGTTGTTTGTTGCTGGCTTTAGACCCTGTATATTTGCAAAGAAGAATGTCATCGGACTGGTGGTATTGTTGGTACTGGGGGGGGGACTACTATACTTTCATACAGTCCCTTCTTTGCATCCATAGATAAGATTTTTTGCCTCCACATATACCTCAATGCACCACTCACCTTTTTTCCTTCATCAATTTTATCATTAACCTCATCCTTCATAAATCCATCCGCTGACATGTCAACTCCCAAATCTCTGAAACATTCACTTCTTCCATACTCCTCCCCAATTTGATATCCAATTTTTCTTTATCTAAATCATTTGATACCCTCATCACCTTGCTCTTTTCTGTGTTCACTTTCAACTTTCTACCTTTAAACACACTCCCAAATTCGTCCACTAACCTTTGCAATTTTTCTTTAGAATCTCCCATAAGCACAGTATCATCAGCAAAAAGTAACTGTGTCACTTCCCATTTTGTATTTAATTCCCCACCCCTCTCCCGAACACCCTAGCATTTACTTCTTTTACAACCTCATCTATAAATATATTAAACAACCATGGTGACATTACACATCCCTGTCTAAGACCTACCTTTACCGGGAAGTAGTCTCCCTCTCTTTTACACACCCTAACCTGAGCCTCACTATCCTCATAAAAACTTTTTACAGCATTTAGTAACTTACCACCTATTCCATATACTTGCAACATCTGCCACATTACTCCCCTATCCACTCTATCATATACCTTTCCTAAATCCATAAATGCAATAAAAACTTCACTACTTTTATCTAAATACTGTTCACATACATGCTTCAATGATCTACACATATCCTACCCACTCTAAAACCTCCTTGCTCATCCACAATTCTACATTCTGTCTTACCTCTAATTCTTTCAATAATAATCCTACCATACACTTTTCCTGGTATACTCAGTAAACTTATTCCTCTGTAATTTTTACAATATCTTTTGTCCCCCTTCCCTTTATATAAAGGGACTATACACACACTCCACCAATCCCTAGGTACCTTCCCCTCTTTCATACATTTTTTTTTTTTTCCAACAAGTCGGCCGTCTCCCACCGAGGCAGGGTGACCCAAAAAAAGAAAGAAAATCCCCAAAAAGAAAATACTTTCATCATCATTCAACACTTTCACCACACTCGCACATTATCACTGTTTTTGCAGAGGTGCTCAGAATACAACAGTCTAGAAGCATACACATATAAAGATACACAACATATCCCTCCAAACTGCCAATATCCCAAACCCCTCCTTTAAAGTGCAGGCATTGTACTTCCCATTTCCAGGACTCAAGTCCGACTATATAAAAATAACCGGTTTCCCTGAATCCCTTCACTAAATATTACCCTGCTCACACTCCAACAGATCGTCAGGTCCCAAGTACCATTCGTCTCCATTCACTCCTATCTAACACGCTCACGCACGCTTGCTGGAAGTCCAAGCCCCTTGCCCACAAAACCTCCTTTACCCCCTCTCTCCAACCCTTTCGAGGACGACCCCTACCCCGCCTTCCTTCCCCTATAGATTTATATGCTTTCCATGTCATTCTACTTTGATCCATTCTCTCTAAATGACCAAACCACCTCAACAACCCCTCTTCTGCCCTCTGACTAATACTTTTATTAACTCCACACCTTCTCCTAATTTCCACACTCCGAATTTTCTGCATAATATTTACACCACACATTGCCCTTAAACAGGACATCTCCACTGCCTCCAACCGTCTCCTCGCTGCTGCATTTACCACCCAAACTTCACACCCATATAAGAGTGTTGGTACTACTATAATTTCATACATTCCCTTCTTTGCCTCCATAGATAACGTTTTTTGACTCCACATATACCTCAATGCACCACTCACCTTTTTTCCCTCATCAATTCTATGATTAACCTCATCCTTCATAAATCCATCCGCCGACACGTCAACTCCCAAGTATCTGAAAACATTCACTTCTTCCATACTCCTCCTCCCCAATTTGATATCCAATTTTTCTTTATCTAAATCATTTGACACCCTCATCACCTTACTCTTTTCTATGTTCACTTTCAACTTTCTACCTTTACACACATTCCCAAACTCATCCACTAACCTTTGCAATTTTTCTTTAGAATCTCCCATAAGCACAGTATCATCAGCAAAAAGTAACTGTGTCAATTCCCATTTTGAATTTGATTCCCCAAAATTTAATCCCACCCCTCTCCCGAACACCCTAGCATTTACTTCCTTTACAACCCCATCTATAAATATATTAAACAACCATGGTGACATTACACATCCCTGTCTAAGACCTACTTTTACCGGGAAGTAGTCTCCCTCTCTTCTACACACCCTAACCTGAGCCTCACTATCCTCATAAAAACTCTTTACAGCATTTAATAACTTACCACCTATTCCATATACTTGCAACATCTGCCACATTGCTCCTCTATCCACTCTATCATATGCCTTTTCTAAATCCATAAATGCAATAAAAACTTCCCTATCTTTATCTAAATACTGTTCACATATATGCTTCAATGTAAACACCTGATCTACACATCCCCTACCCACTCTAAAACCTCCTTGCTCATCCGCAATCCTACATTCTGTCTTACCTCTAATTCTTTCAATTATAACTCTACCGTACACTTTTCCTGGTATACTCAGTAAGCTTATTCCTCTATAATTTTTACAGTCTCTTTTGTCCCCTTTCCCTTTATATAAAGGGACTATACATGCTCTCCGCCAATCCCTAGGTACCTTCCCCTCTTTCATACATTTATTAAACAAAAGTACCAACCACTCCAACACTATATCCCCCCCTGCTTTTAACATTTCTGTCATGATCCCATCAGTTCCAGCTGCTTTACCCCCTTTCATTTTACGTAATGCCTCACGTACCTCCCCCACACTTACATTCTGCTCTTCTTCACTCCTAAAAGATGGTATACCTCCCTGACCAGTGCATGAAATTACTGCCTCTGTTTCTTCCTTAACATTTAAAAGTTCCTCAAAATATTCTCGCCATCTACCCAATACCTCCATCTCCCCATCTACTAACTCCCCTACTCTGTTTTTAACTGACAAATCCATATTTTCCCTAGGCTTTCTTAACTTGTTTAACTCACTCCAAAATTTTTTCTTATTTTCATTAAAATTTCTTGACAGTGCCTTTCCCACTCTATCATCTGCTCTCCTTTTGCACTCTCTCACCACTCTCTTTACCTTTCTTTTACTCTCCATATACTCTGCTCTTCTTATAACACTTCTGCTTTGTAAAAACCTCTCATAAGCTACCTTTTTCTCTTTTATCACACCCTTTACTTCATTCCACCAATCACTCCTCTTTCCTCCTGCCCCCACCCTCCTATAACCACAAACTTCTGCCCCACATTCTAATACTGCATTTTTAAAACTATTCCAACCCTCTTCAACCCCCCCACTACTCATCTTTGCACTAGCCCACCTTTCTGCCAATAGTCGCTTATATCTCACCCGAACTTCCTCCTCCCTTAGTTTATACACTTTCACCTCCCTCTTACTTGTTGTTGCCACCTTCCTCTTTTCCCATCTACCTCTTACTCTAACTGTAGCTACAACTAAATAATGATCCGATATATCAGTTGCCCCTCTATAAACATGTACATCCTGGAGCCTACCCATCAACCTTTTATCCACCAATACATAATCTAATAAACTACTTTCATTACGTGCTACATCATACCTTGTATATTTATTTATCCTCTTTTTCATAAAATATGTATTACTTATTACCAAATTTCTTTCTACACATAGCTCAATTAAAGGCTCCCCATTTACATTTACCCCTGGCACCCCAAATTTACCTACTACTCCCTCCATAACATTTTTACCCACTTTAGCATTGAAATCCCCAACCACCATTACTCTCACACTTGATTCAAAACTCCCCACGCATTCACTCAACATTTCCCAAAATCTCTCTCTCTCCTCTACACTTCTCTCTTCTCCAGGTGCATACACGCTTATTATAACCCACTTTTCACATCCAATCTTTATTTTACTCCACATAATCCTTGAATTAATACATTTATAGTCCCTCTTTTCCTGCCATAGCTTATCCTTCAACATTATTGCTACTCCTTCTTTAGCTCTAACTCTATTTGAAACCCCTGACCTAATCCCATTTATTCCTCTCCACTGAAACTCTCCCACCCCCTTCAGCTTTGTTTCACTTAAAGCCAGGACATCCAGCTTCTTCTCATTCATAACATCCACAATCATCTCTTTCTTATCATCTGCACAACATCCACGCACATTCAGACTTCCCACTTTGACAATTTTCTTCTTCTTATTCTTTTTAGTAATCTTTACAGGAAAAGGGGTTACTAGCCCATTGTTCCCGGCATTTTAGTTGACTTTTACAACACGCATGGCTTACGGAGGAAAGATTCTTATTCCACTTCCCCATGGATATAAAAGGAAAATTAATAAGACCAAGAACTATTAAGATAAAATCAAAGAAAACTCAGATGAGTGTGTATAAATAAATGTGTACATGTATGTGTAGTGTGACCTAAGTGTAAGTAGAAGTAGCAAGACATGCCTGTAATCTTGCATATTTATGAGACAGACAAAAGACATCAGCAATCCTACCATCATGTAAAACAATCACAGGCTTTCGTTTTACGCTCACTTGGCAGGACGGTAGTACCTCCCTGGGTGGTTGCTGTCTACCAACCTACTACCATACATTTATTAAACAAAAATACCAGCCACTCCAACACCGTCCTCCCCTACTTTTAACATTTCTGTCATGATCCCATCAGTTCCAGGTGCTTTACCCCCTTTCATTCTACGTAATGCCTCACGCACCTTCCCCCACACTCACATCCTGCTCTTCTTCACTCCTAAAAGATGGTATACCTCCCTGGCCAGTGCATGAAATTACCGCCTCCCTTTCTTCATCAACATTTTAAAGTTCCTCAAAATATTCTCGGCATCTACCCAATAGCTCCATCTCCCCATCTACTAACTCCCCTACTTTGTTTTTAACTGACAAATCCATTTGCTCCCTAGGCTTTCTTAACTTGTTTAACTCATAACAAAATTTTATCTTATTTTCATTAAAATTTCTTGACGGTGCCTCTCCCTCTCTGTCATCTGCTCTCCTTTTTGCACTCTCACCACTCTCTTCGCCTTTCATTTACTCTCCATATACTCTACTCTTCTTATAACACTTCTGCTTTGTAAATACCTCTCATAAGCTACCTTTTTCTCTTTTATCACACCCTTTACTTCATCATTCCACCAATCACTCCTCTTTCCTCCTCCACCCACCCTCCTGTAACCACAAACTTCTGCCCCACATTCTAATACTGCATTTTTAAAACTATTCCAACCCTCTTCAACCCCTCTCCCCCTCCCCACTACTCATACTTGCACCAGCCCACCTTTCTGCCAATAGTTGCTTATATTTCACTCGAACTTCCTCCTCCCTTAGTTTATACACTTTCACCTCCCTCTTACTTGTTGCCATTTTCCTCTTATCCCATCTACCTCTTACTCTAACTGTAGCTACAACTAGATAATGATCCGATATATCAGTTGCCCCTCTATAAACGTGTACAACCTGGAGCTTACCCATCAACCTTTTACCCACCAATACATAATCTAACGAACTATTTACATTACATGCTATATCATACCTTGTATATTTATTTATCCTCTTTTTCATAAAATATGTATTACTTTTTACCAATCCTCTTTCTACACATAGCTCAATTAAAGGCTCCCCTTTTTCATTTACCCCTGGCACCCCAAATTTACCTACTACTCCCTCCACAACATTTTTACCCGCTTTAGCATTAAAATC
Source organism: Cherax quadricarinatus (assembly GCF_038502225.1). Classification (NCBI taxonomy): domain Eukaryota; kingdom Metazoa; phylum Arthropoda; class Malacostraca; order Decapoda; family Parastacidae; genus Cherax; species Cherax quadricarinatus. Next base: position 50,352,483 of record NC_091298.1, read on the forward strand.
CCCAACCACAAGTACTCTCACACTTGGTTCAAAACTCCCCACGCATTCACTCAACATTTCCCAAACTCTCTCTCCTCTGTACTTCTCTCTTCCCCAGGTGCATTTACACTTACTTTAACCCACTTTTTACATCCAACCTTTATTTTACTCCACATAATCCTTGAATTAATACATTTATAGTCCCTCTTTTCCTGCCATAGCTCATCCTTCAACATTATTGCTACTCCTTCTTTAGCTCTAACTCTATTTGAAACCCCTGACCTAATTCCATTTATTCCTCTCCACTGAAACTCACCCACCCTCTTCAGCTTTGTTTCACTTAAAGCCAGGACATCCAGCTTCTTCTCATTCATAAGATCGACAATCATCTCTTTCTTATCATTCGCACAACATCCACGCACATTCAGACTTCCCACTTTGACAATTTTCTTCTTCTTATTCTTTTTAGTAATTATTACAGGAAAAGGGGTTACTAGCCCATTGTTCCCGGCATTTTAGTTGACCTTTACAACACGCATGGCTTATGGAGGAAAGATTCTTATTCCACTTCCCCATGGATATAAAAGGAAAAGTAATAAGAACAAGAACTGAGATAAAATCAAAGAAAACTCGGATGAGTGTGTGTAAATAAACGTGTACATGTATGTTTAGTGTGACCTAAGTGTAAGTAGAAGTAGCAAGACGTACCTGTAATTGTGCATATTTATGAGACAGACAAAAGACACCAGCAATCCTACCATCATGTAAAACAATTACAGGCTTTCGTTTTACACTCACTTGGCAGGACGGTATGCACCAATTGTCTAAGGAACTGAATTCCTTAGACAATTGGTCTTCCAAGCCTGGAGGATGAGAAGGAGCATTGTCCAATAACAGGAGGCACTGGAGTGGCAATTTATTATCCAGGAGTTATTTCTTCACACTCGGGCCAAACACTTCATTGAATCATTCCAGGAAAATTTCCCTGGTGACCCATGCCCTACTGTTAGCCTTCCACATCACACACAATTTTACTCTTGACAACACTGTTTTTCTTGGAAACACTGGGATTTTCGGAGTGATACACCAGTAAAGGCTTTATTTTAAATCACTAGCATTACCACACAAGAGAGTTAGTCTGTCTTTCATAGGCTTGTGTCCTGGGAGTGCCTTTTCCTCCTGCATAATGTAGGTCCTCTTTGGCATTTTCTTCCACAACAGGCCTGTTTCATCACAATTGAACACTTGTTGGGGGTTGGAGGTTTCCAGCCTCTATATAACATTTGAATTCCCACACAAATTTTTCAGCCACTTGTTTGTCTGAACTGGCACCCTCACCATGCCTTACAACACTGTGCATACCACCTCACTTCTTGAATTTTTCAAACCAGCCTTTGCTGGGCTTAAATTCACCTACATCAGCATTTGTTTCAGGCAGTTTCTTTATGAGATCGTTGTGCAACTGCCTTGCCTTTTCACAAATTATAGACTGCACAACACTATCTCCTACTAACTCTTTCTCTCTGATCCACACCAACAACAATTTCTCCACTTCAGTTGTTTGGGATCTTTGTTTGGTTATCGCATTCACCCCTTTCACAACATCAGCTTCAATGATTTCTTTTCTCTTTGCCACAGTGGAGCTGATTGTTGATGGCGACTTCCCATACATCCTGCCGAGTTCAGCAATGCATATGACACTATCATACTTTTTTAGGATATCTTTTTTCAGTTCTATGGTGTTCCTCACTTTCTTTACCAAAGCACTGGCACTAAGAGCTTTCTTTGGGGCCATGGTCGCTTATTTAGCAGATACACAATAAACAAGTGGCAAAAACAATGGATTATTACGAAGTTTCATAGAACCTGGCAGGATATGTTCACTTGCCGAGAAACAGTGCTACACAGGCTGAGAATGCATGTGGGAGGTGGCTTTGTCGGCGTGCTGAGGACTGGACAGGTTCCATGCGATCGATGAAAACGGAGGTAATTAACAAAAACAGAACTAAAATATCAACGAAAAAAGTCGGCCAAAACCGAAATCGGCAATAACAGAGACTGACGAAAATGAAGGGTCCCCTGTACAGGCTTCTGTTTTACACTCACTTGGCAGAACCGTAGTACCTCCCTGGGCGGTTGCTGTCTACCAACCTACTACCTAGGAAATAGTTATTATCCTCATCTAAAAATTGTGTGTATAATACAGGAAAGCATGTATGTATACTTGTAGTCAATGTATGTACATGTATGCTGTATTATAAAGTAACAATAACTACCACATCAAGAATGATATTACTGTAATAGAAAATAAAGGAAGTGTTCTTCCTCTTTCAACAAACCGGCAGTATCCCACCAAGGCAGGGTGGCCCAAAAAGAAAAAAGATAGTTTCTCTTTTTAAATTTAGTAATTTATACAGGAGAAGGGGTTACTAGCCCCTTGCCCCCGGCATTTTAGTCACCTCTTACAACACGCATGGCTTACGGAGGAAGAATTCTGTTCCACTTCCCCATGGAGATAAGAGGAAATAAACAAGAACAAGAACTAAAAAGAAAATAGAAGAAAACCCAGAGGGGTGTGTATATATATGCTTGTACATGTATGTGTAGTGTGACCTAAGTGTAAGTAGAAGTAGCAAGACATACCTGAAATTTTGAATGTTCATGAGATAGAAAAAAAGACACCAGCAATCCTACCATCATGTAAAACAATTACAGGCTTTCCTTTTAAACTCACTTGGCAGGACAGTAGTACCTCCATGGGCGGTTGCTGTCTGCCAACCTACTACGTAGGAAATAGTTATTATCCTCATCTAAAAATTGTGTGTATAATACAGGAAAGCATATATGTATACATGTAGTCAGTGTATGTATGCTGTACGTGTATTATATAGTAACAACAACTACCACATCAAGAATGATATTACTGTAATAGAAAATAAAGGAAGTGTTACTGTTATTATTTTTTACCAATTTCCTGAAAGCACCCTTGTTTCTGTTTCAGCAAGATTGCGAGTACGACAGCGTTGATATCCGCAGCAAATTAGGAGTAGCAGAAATGAGAAAACACGGGGTATTTTGTGGACAACGTCTTCCATCAGTTATAACATCAGAGGGGAACAGTCTTCGTATAGAATTTAATTCTGATAATTCGGTTCAGAAAAGTGGCTTTGCTGCAGTCTTCTTTACAGGTATATATATGTGTGCTGATTGCCTTATGGTCAGCCCTAGGTCATTAATGGCTACAGTATACAGTATTACTACTAGGCTAGGAAAATGGATACCACTTCTTCCATTTTATTTTCTGTCATTATTACCCTCTTAATAAATTCTGTTTTCACTCTTATTGTACTAGCACTTCATTTTCCTTGTATTACTGGTACAGTATTTATATTGTTTATTACTTTCCACATCATATGTATGCGTCTGCTCATTCAAATCTCGGTCTCTCTATAGACGTTCTTCACTGCAGTAAAATGGTGATTGCATCACTTAGAAAATAAAAGTCAAACTGTCATGTGTAATTCTTGACACTTACACCATTGAGAGTGACAGCAAGGCAGTGGTCATTGTTGTAGTCACTAGACCTATGGTGGGAAAAAGCAATGACTGCTGCCTTGCCAGTCTAGTGACTACAATGTTCACATTTTTGTCAGTAGACACCACCATTTATAGCTTCACACAGTCATCTTGAGAGGTTCATTGATGCTAAGTAAGTTTACTTAGGTATACACAATTACAGTTATATAGATTATCATATATAGCAGCATGTGTGTAGAGAACCTAGGATAACCCAAAAAAGTCGGACAGAGTGACTTAATTCCACTGGTGTCCTTTTGTTACCTTATCAATAATATTACATTAATATAAAAATCAAATGTGGATTAGATTTTGCCACCGAAGTAACTAATTTATTGTGCACCCCATATCCATCCTGTGGATGGTAGCGCAAGAGCATATAGATACACAAAAGGCCTAGGAACTAGGCCTTATCTGTTCACTTATCTGTTACAAGCAAATTTAGGAAATTTGCTTAGTATATCTGGTATCTTTTTTTCATTAATAAGATATCTTGACATGTCACAGCTGTATAGTCCTTGTGGCTTAGCGCTTCTTTTTGATTATAATAATAATAATAATAATTGACATGTCACATAGGTTATTAAACGTACTGTCTATCTCTGTATTCCTCAATAAGTGGACAATTAAGCACACAATGTTAAAGACAGTGACCATAGGGCTAATCACATAATTTGCATTTAATTTGATCATCATCTGTGTGTCTCCCAAACTGCCAGAAGTACTTGTAACCAAGCCTAAGCCTGGCCACTACAACATCAGTCAGTCTGTTCACATTGCAAGTTGCTCTATAAACATACTTATCTACGTTCATGTTATCATAGTGGGTTATAGATCTACTCAGGCTTCTAACTGCATTCCTGTAACAATAATTTTCATTATTTACTTCTCTCCTAATATTAGACCAAAATTATATTCTACATTCTCCTTCTGGGTACTCTTCTTGGCTAACATATCAACTTTATCATGAGGGAGTAATCCAATGTGTGATGGGATCCATAGCAATTGTACATTAATTCCTTTGTCCCTGATTTTTGAGTATCTATACCTGGCTTCTCCAATGAGCATGTTGTTGGAGTCATTATGTGAGTCAAGAGCCTTCAGTAATGACAGAATCAGTAATGATGATAGTCAAGCTCAGTGTCATAAGTTAGCTTTAGCGCCATTAGGATTGCAAACAATTCAGTTTGCAGTGTAGACGCCCAGTTGTTAATTCTTATGCCTAGTTCAGCAAGTTTATGATCGTTCTTAACTAGGGAGGTGGCAACAAGAGCAGATGCAGCCCTGCCAGAAGACTCCTGTTTAGATCCATCAGTGTATATAACTTGTGATAACTTATTACTACCAGCTAGGCGAGAAATTTCTTCTTGAGCAGTTGCTTTAACAAGTGATTTAAGGAAGGGATTACTAGCAATGAGCTTCTTGGGAGGGACTTGCAGGTATGTGATATTAAATGAACACATCTTCCATGGAGGGGTGAAATGCTCTTGTTGTCTACAGTGATACAGTTCATACAGGTTATGAAACTTAATGGAATTGCACATTTTCACAATCCATTTAGATCTGTGTATTTATTTCGAGACATTTAGTAAGATTCATTGTGACAGTGTCTGGTTCGTTTCTCAACATTCTAATACCGAGTACAGTGTTAATCTCAACAATCCTATCACTGATACTAGAAATACCAAGCTCCTTCCTCATATTAACCCTTTGACTGTCGCAACCCCCAATCCTGAGGTGTCTCCTGGTGTCGCAAAATTTAAAAAAAAAAAAAAATATTTTTTCTCATGAAATGATAGAGAATCTTTTCCCGATTGTAATGACACCAAAAAAAACGAAATTTGATGGAAAACTGACGGAATTATGCTCTCGCGAAGTTAGCGACCTTGGCGCTGTTTACAAATCGGCGATTTTGCCCACTTTGAGCTCTATTTTCGGCTAATTCCATTGTTCCAGTCGCCCATACTCATAGCTATTTCTTTAGAACTTCATTTTTTCTATCGATTGAGTACAAGAAACTGCCCATTTACCGATTTCAACTGCCTAATAATGTGGTCAGAAATTTGCAATTTGGCCAATTTCACGAAAACTAAAAAATATGACTATTTCAAAACAAGGTTCAGAATGAACAATGCAGACATTCCTGGCTCTAAAATAACATTTTCTTTGCTCATCAGTCATGTCTCCAGGCCCCTCTGATATTACTCTTGCTTTCTATTTTGAATTTTTATTCAAACAAAAAATAAAAGACTTACTATTATGCAGACTACTGCAATACTGTAATAATTGTATAAATAACATCAACCCATTCATGACTGCATATTAGAATGGCTAGTTGGACATTTATTGGACAATGGCATCATTTGTTTACTTTTGAACATTGGCAAAAATCAAACATTTCCCCTACTTTGAGCTTCATTTCTAGGTTCTTTTTATAGTAAAATCAATCAAAATCACCTCTACTTATATAATATGTTTTCCATTCTATCAAATGAGACCAAGAAAACGAGAATACAACCATGAATACTATACGAAAATAGACCACAAAGTCGGCATTTTAATTAAAACAAACAGTCGGAGTTTTTTTTTTCTCATTATGCACTGCGTGCTCCAGGATTTTTTTATATGGTGCACACTGACCACACAGACCCATTCTCTCACATGTGGGCCTACCAGCTTTCTCCTGCTTGATTTGAAGCCGCTAAAATTTATGAGTATATATACGTCGGAGAATAGAAGCATCAGGGAAGAGAGAGGTGAAGGTTTATAAACGAAAAGAGGAGGCAGTTAGGGTAAGATATAAACAGCTATTGGAGGATAGATGGGCTAATGAGAGCATAGGCAATGGGGTCGAAGAGGTATGGGGTAGGTTTAAAAATGTAGTGTTAGAGTGTTCAGCAGAAGTTTGTGGTTACAGGAAAGTGGGTGCAGGAGGGAAGAGGAGCGATTGGTGGAATGATGATGTAAAGAGAGTAGTAAGGGAGAAAAAGTTAGCATATGAGAAGTTTTTACAAAGTAGAAGTGATGCAAGGAGGGAAGAGTATATGGAGAAAAAGAGAGAGGTTAAGAGAGTGGTGAAGCAATGTAAAAAGAGAGCAAATGAGAGAGTGGGTGAGATGTTATCAACAAATTTTTTTGAAAATAAGAAAAAGTTTTGGAGTGAGATTAACAAGTTAAGAAAGCCTAGAGAGCAAATGGATTTGTCAGTTAAAAATAGGAGAGGAGAGTTATTAAATGGAGAGTTAGAGGTATTGGGAAGATGGAGGGAATATTTTGAGGAATTGTTAAATGTTGATGAAGATAGGGAAGCTGTGATTTTGTGTATAGGGCAAGGAGGAATAACATCTTGTAGGAGTGAGGAAGAGCCAGTTGTGAGTGTGGGGGAAGTTCGTGAGGCAGTAGGTAAAATGAAAGGGGGTAAGGCAGCTGGGATTGATGGGATAAAGATAGAAATGTTAAAAGCAGGTGGGGATATAGTTTTGGAGTGGTTGGTGCAATTATTTAATAAATGTATGGAAGAGGGTAAGGTACCTAGGGATTGGCAGAGAGCATGCATAGTTCCTTTGTATAAAGGCAAAGGGGATAAAAGAGAGAGCAAAAATTATAGGGGGATAAGTCTGTTGAGTATACCTGGTAAAGTGTATGGTAGAGTTATAATTGAAAGAATTAAGAGTAAGACGGAAAATAGGATAGCAGATGAACAAGGAGGCTTTAGGAAAGGTAGGGGGTGTGTGGACCAGGTGTTTACAGTGAAACATATAAGTGAACAGTATTTAGATAAGGCTAAAGAGGTCTTTGTGGCATTTATGGATTTGGAAAAGGCGTATGACAGGGTGGATAGGGGGGCAATGTGGCAGATGTTGCAAGTGTATGGTGTAGGAGGTAGGTTACTGAAAGCAGCGAAGAGTTTTTACGAGGATAGTGAGGCTCAAGTTAGAGTATGTAGGAAAGAGGGAAATTTTTTCCCAGTAAAAGTAGGCCTTAGACAAGGATGTGTGATGTCACCGTGGTTGTTTAATATATTTATAGATGGGGTTGTAAGAGAAGTAAATGCGAGGGTCTTGGCAAGAGGCGTGGAGTTAAAAGATAAAGAATCACACACAAAGTGGGAGTTGTCACAGCTGCTCTTTGCTGATGACACTGTGCTCTTGGGAGATTCTGAAGAGAAGTTGCAGAGATTGGTGGATGAATTTGGTAGGGTGTGCAAAAGAAGAAAATTAAAGGTGAATACAGGAAAGAGTAAGGTTATGAGGATAACAAAAAGATTAGGTGATGAAAGATTGAATATCAGATTGGAGGGAGAGAGTATGGAGGAGGTGAACGTATTCAGATATTTGGGAGTGGACATGTCAGCAGATGGGTCTATGAAAGATGAGGTGAATCATATAATTGATGAGGGAAAAAGAGTGAGTGGTGCACTTAGGAGTCTGTGGAGACAAAGAACTTTGTCCTTGGAGGCAGAGGGGAATGTATGAGAGTCTAGTTTTACCAACGCTCTTATATGGGTGTGAAGCATGGGTGATGAATGTTGCAGCGAGGAGAAGGCTGGAGGCAGTGGAGATGTCATGTTTGAGGGCAATGTGTGGTGTGAATATAATGCAGAGAATTCGTAGTTTGGAAGTTAGGAGGAGGTGCGGGATTACCAAAACTGTTGTCCACAGGGCTGAGGAAGGGTTGTTGAGGTGGTTTGGACATGTAGAGAGAATGGAGCGAAACAGAATGACTTCATACGTCAAACACGGTACCTCGTAAGACGTATATATACGGCCGCGACAGTCAAAGGGTTAAGAACCTTTGTAGATTTGGGACAGCCAAGAATAATTTTGAGAGCTTCATTTTGCATTAGCTCCAAGGGTCAGAGGGAACTTTCTGTAGCTAATATCAACATGGGAGCAACATAATCAATTAAGGACCTAACATAGGCAATGTACATCATTCTCACGATTATCACATTAGCACCATAGTTGGGGTTGTAGCCAGCAACAGCTTTGAGAGCATTTAGCCTATCTTTGCATTTCTTATATAGTTGTGGTATAGTGGATTTGTTAAAGGGTACATCTACACCAAGATATCTGTAAGCTTGACACAACACAAATTATATAAAATGTTGAATAATAGTTGATGAAGATAAAATAAGCAGAACACAAGAATTATGACAAAAAAATATGAAGAGCACTAAATTATAATAGATTTCACTCCAAAAATCAGCTATCAATTTGTTGGAATTATAGAATGGCTAATAAAATTATGAATAATCACTGAAAAACAATGTAAAATAGAAGACAGTGAAAATAAATAAACAGTAGTGCCTTACTTATACAGCAGGTTAGGTTCCAGGCTACTGCCATAAAGAGGAATATTTTTTTTTTTTTTCCCCCACTTACAAAATGCATATAAATACTAGATAATAAGTTTACACTAACATAGATTAAGTTAGCAATAGAACTAGGTATTAACCCTTAAACGGTCCAAACAGATCGATGTTCAAATTCAGTGCTACAAAAGTAGATCTACTTTTTTTTACATATTTTCAAATATAACAAAAAAAAATGTAGATAAAAGTTTTTTTACACGTTTTCAAATGTAAAACAAAAAAGAAGATCTACATTTTTTTACATACTTTCAGATGTTGAAAAAACGTATATAAACGTTTGGACCATTTAAGGGTTAAAAACAAAAAAAAGTAAAATATACATATAGTGCACTCATTACTTACCTTAAAATATTTGTAGTCTTAATCTAGGGTGAGATGAGTAATATTTATTGTAAGAAATCATGTGTGGTATGTATGGTAGTCAGTCAGGCTACCATACCAGGCCACCCCATCCACACATAATATTCTATGACATTTAAGCATCCCAGAGCGATAAAATGCATATACAGTTCACTCATTACTTAAATTAAAATATTTGTAGTCTTAATGTAGGGTCAGAGGCGAGTAAATGAGATAAAGTGGTGAGTGTGCAAGAGAGAGAGTGTGAGTGTGAGTGTGTGAGAGTGTGAGAGTGTGAGTGTGTGAGTGTGTGAGTGTGTGAGTGTGTGTGTGAGTGTGTGAGTGTGTGAGTGTGTGAGTGTGAGAGTGTGAGAGTGTGAGAGAGAGTGTGAGAGTGTGAGAGAGAGTGTGAGAGAGTGTGAGAGAGAGTGTGAGAGAGAGTGTGTGAGTGTGAGAGTGTGAGAGTGAGAGTGAGTGTGAGTGTGAGTGTGAGTGTGAGAGTGAGAGTGAGAGTGTGAGAGTGAGTGTGAGAGTGTGAGAGTGAGAGTGTGAGAGTGTGAGAGTGAGAGTGTGAGAGTGAGAGTGTGAGAGTGTGAGAGTGAGAGTGTGAGAGTGAGAGTGTGAGAGTGAGAGTGTGAGAGTGAGAGTGTGAGAGTGAGAGTGTGAGAGTGAGAGTGTGAGAGTGAGAGTGTGAGAGTGAGAGTGTGAGAGTGAGAGTGAGAGTGTGAGAGTGTGAGAGTGAGAGTGTGAGAGTGAGAGTGTGAGAGTGAGAGTGAGAGTGAGAGTGTGAGAGTGAGAGTGTGAGAGTGAGAGTGTGAGAGTGAGAGTGTGAGAGTGAGAGTGTGAGAGTGTGAGAGTGTGAGAGTGTGAGAGTGAGAGTGAGAGTGTGAGAGTGAGAGTGAGAGTGTGAGAGTGAGAGTGTGAGAGTGAGAGTGTGAGAGTGAGAGTGTGAGAGTGAGAGTGTGAGAGTGAGAGTGTGAGAGTGAGAGTGTGAGAGTGAGAGTGTGAGAGTGAGAGTGTGAGAGTGAGAGTGTGAGAGTGAGAGTGTGAGAGTGAGAGTGTGAGAGTGTGAGAGTGAGAGTGTGAGAGTGTGAGAGTGTGAGAGTGAGAGTGTGAGAGTGAGAGTGTGAGAGTGAGAGTGTGAGAGTGAGAGTGTGAGAGTGAGAGTGTGAGAGTGAGAGAGTGAGAGTGTGAGAGTGAGAGAGTGAGAGTGTGAGAGTGAGAGTGTGAGAGTGAGAGTGTGAGAGTGTGAGAGTGAGAGTGTGAGAGTGAGAGTGTGAGAGTGAGAGTGAGAGTGTGAGAGTGAGAGTGTGAGAGTGAGAGTGTGAGAGTGAGAGTGTGAGAGTGAGAGTGTGAGAGTGAGAGTGTGAGAGTGAGAGTGTGAGAGTGAGAGTGTGAGAGTGAGAGTGAGAGTGTGAGAGTGTGAGAGTGAGAGTGTGAGAGTGAGAGTGTGAGAGTGAGAGTGTGAGAGTGAGAGTGTGAGAGTGAGAGTGTGAGAGTGTGAGAGTGAGAGTGTGAGTGTGAGAGTGAGAGTGTGAGAGTGTGAGTGTGAGAGTGTGAGTGTGAGAGTGAGAGTGTGAGAGTGTGAGAGTGAGAGTGTGAGAGTGAGAGTGTGAGAGTGAGAGTGTGAGAGTGTGAGAGTGAGAGTGTGAGAGTGTGAGAGTGTGAGAGTGAGAGTGTGAGAGTGTGAGAGTGTGAGAGTGTGAGAGTGTGAGAGTGTGAGAGTGTGAGAGTGTGAGAGTGAGAGTGAGAGTGAGAGTGTGAGTGTGAGTGTGAGTGTGAGTGTGAGTGTGAGAGTGAGTGTGAGTGTGAGAGTGAGTGTGAATGTGAGAGTGAATGTGAGAGTGAGAGAGAGTGAGAGTGAGAATGTGAGAGAGAGTGCGAGTGTGCGAGAGAGTGCGAGTGTGCGAGAGAGTGCGAGTGTGCGAGAGAGTGCGAGTGTGCGAGAGAGAGTGAGAGTGTGTGAGTACACGAGGGAGGACACGTGCGGAGTTATACAAATAAATCAGGCAGATGCGAGTTTTGTAAACAAAGCAGGCGAACACCTCTGGTTTGTGTACAAGTTGTCTCTACATTGATGTGGTAGAATAAATAAAGAGGAACACCCCCATTTTCATGTAACACCATTTTTAGGAGAATTAGGAGAAATGATGCTCTGAGTGAAGGCATATGAAAGGAATAATTTTCTACAGTTACCCCCAGTAACACACTTTCCCTGATGTTGGACTAGAGAAAACGTTATTCTTGCTGTCACTCATACAAGTTGTCTGGCTACCACATCTCATATTTATGTTGATTTATTCTACTGTGGAGTGTATTTATCATCTTTATATGTTACATATTGTGTTTATATAATTTAGAAAAAATATCATAGATGGTGTAAAGGTAGTGTGTGTAAAGGTAGAAAGTTGAAAGTGAACATATAAAAGAGTAAGGTGATGAGGGTATCAAATGATTTAGATAAAGAAAAATTGGATATCAAATTGGGGAGAAGGAGTATGGAAGAAGTGAATGTGTTCAGATACTTGGGAGTTGACGTGTCAGCGAATGGATTTATGAAGGATGAGGTTAATCATAGAATTGATGAGGGGAAAAAAGGCGAGTGATGCGTTGAGGTATATGTGGAGACAATAAACGTTATCTGTGGAGGCAAAGAAGGGAATGTGTGAAAGTATAGTAGTACCAACACACTTTTATGGGTGTGAAGCTTGGGTTGTGAATGCAGCAGCAAGGAGGCGGTTGGAGGCAGTGGAGATATCCTCTCTAAGGGCAATGTGTGGTGTAAATATTATGCAGAAAATTCGGAGTAGGTGTGGAGTTCATAAAAGTATTTGTCAGAGGGCTGAAGAGGGATTGTTGAGGTGGTTTGGTCATTTAGAGAGAATGAATCAAAGTAGAATGACATGGAGAGCGTAGGGGGTAGGGGTCGTTCTCGAAAAGGTTGGAAGGAAGGGGGAAGGGAGGTTTTGTGGGCTAGGGGCTTGGACTTCCAGCAGGCGTGCATGAGCATGTTTGATAGGAGTGAATGGAGACGAATGGTATTTGGGACATGACGATCTGTTGGAGTGTGAGCAGGGTAATATTTAGTGAAGGGATTTAGGGAAACCGTTTTTTTTTTATATAGCCAGACTTTAGTCCTGGAAATGGGAAGTACAATGCCTGCACTCTAAAGGAGGGGTTCGGGATATTAGCAGTTTGGAGGAATATGTTGTGTGTATTTATACGTATATGCTTCTAAACTGTTGTGTCCTGAGAACCTCTGCAAAAACAGTGATTATGTGTGAGTGAGGCGAAAGTGTTGAATGATGATGAAAGTATTTTCTTTTGGGGGATTTTCTTTCTTTTTGGGTCACCCTGCCTCAGTGGGAGACGGCCGACTTGTTAAAAAAAAAAATCATAGATGGATTAATAAAAATGCGTATGTTAACGTAATATATGACATTTAATGAGACTTGGTCATTATTATTGAGTATTACTATTATCATTACTAATATGGTGTCTCGAGACATAAGACATTCGTATTGATTTTAAAGTGTACCTGCACTCCAGCACAGTGTGCAAGTTTATTTAGGTACAGCGTATTTGATAGGAGTGAATGGAGACAAATGGTTTTTAATATTTCACGTGCTGTTGAAGTGTGAGCAAAGTAACATTTATGAAGGGGTTCAGAGAAACCGGCAGGACGGACTTGAGTCTTGGAGATATGAAGTACAGTGTCTGCACTCTGAAGGAGGGATGTTAATGTTGCAGTTTTATAAACTGTAGTGTAAAGCACCCCTCTGGCAAGACAGTGATGGAGTGAATTATGATGAAAGTTTTTCTTTTTTGGGCCATACTGCCTTGGTGGGAATCGGCTGATGTGTTAATAAAAAAAAAATATAAAATATGAAATAACTTTTAAAAACACTTGAAATTTTGGAGTTTCCAGACATAATGGAGAGACATGGTGCTTACGGAGAATGTAAACAAACTCGGTGGGGTGCATCACCATATTAGAAAGTCAGGTAGTAGGTTGGTAGACAGCAACTACCCAGGGAAGTACTACCGTCCTGCCAGATGACTGTGAAACAGAAACCTGTAACTGTTTTGCATGATGGTAGGATTGCTGGTTTCTTTTTTCTGTCTCATAAACACGCTAGATAACAGGGATATCTTGCTACTCCTACTTACACTTTGGTCACACTTCACAGACACGCACATGCATATATATATACATACATCTAGGTTTTTCCCCTTTTTCTAAATAGCTCTTGTTCTTCTTTATTTCTTCTATTGTCCATGGGGAAGTGGAAAAGAATCTTTCCTCCGTAAGCCATGCGTGTCGTATGAGGCGACTAAAATGCCGGGAGCAATGGGCTAGTAACCCCTTCTCCTGTAGACATTTACTAAAAAAGAGAAGAAGAAAAACTTTATAAAACTGGGATGCTTAAATGTGCGTGGATATTACAACCTAGGATTTCAAATGGCCTGTTATCCCAGGTGTAATGGGAGCAAATAAACACAGTAGAAAAAGTTTAGACTTATATTATCCTTCACCAATTTATAACAGCAATATGTACACTATGTACAGTGATAAATATAGTGCACTCCACGGTAAGTAAGGCAGAAATAGAAGCCACAAGATAGCAGACCGTGCTCAACCAGCTCTAGAATGGGAATGACAAGGGCAGACAGGAGAGCGGTATCCACATAACCTCTGCGATTGTCAATCCCACCTTCTTATTGGCTAGAACCTGGTCACTAGTTGAACGATGGGGCCCCATCACCAACTCTTAGCAACCTGGTTCGCTGGTTGGGGGAGATAGCCTGTAAATGAGGGTGTGTCCATGCGCCGATTAAAGGTTACGTACTCTTTGCATGCCACACCCCCACCCCCGAGAAGGCTCAGGATTAGGCTGCCACCTCCCAGTGGTAACCGTGCCGCCATGGCACAAAATAATGGGACCGCCTATCCTCTCCACCATCCAACTCTTAGATAGAGCTCAGCTTTCCTAGTGACCAAAAGCCAAACCCTAAACTCAGAGTGAGACAGCAGTCAGATAGGCCAACATAGGTCCAAGATACAAGCGGACGGTAGCCCGTATCCCCTCACTAAAAAAAAACCCCCACATCAGGGGATAAAAAAAAAGAGCTTGAAAGGGGGTTACCACAAATACATCCTAACCTAAATAAAATATTAAACTAGACTCTTGACAAAGAGTCTGCCAACACATTTTCTTTGCCGGCAATATAATTAATTTTTATATTGTAGGGCTGCAGCCTGAGCGTCCAACGCATAAGCCTTGTGTTGTGATTCTTCATGGCTTGGAGATAGACTAACGGGTTGTGATCACTGTAGACTGTGACCACCTGCGATGTCTGGCCCACATAAACATCGAAATGCTCCAAAGCCAGTACCAGCGCGAGGGCTTCTTTTTCAATGGTAGAGTAAGCTCTCTGATGTGGCTGGAACTTGGCTGAAAAATATGCGATTGGCTGCAGCTCCTTGTTCCCGATTTGTAATAGTACCGCCCCAACCCCAGACTCACAAGCATCAACCTGTAATGAAAAAGGTTTGGAGAAGTCTGGAGACAGGAGAATGGGTGCAGAGCACAATAATCTTTTTGCTTTATTAAAAGCAGTGTTACAATCTGACGTCCAATTAAAGGGAACTTTATGACTGGTAAGAGAGGTAAGAGGGGCTACAATATCTGAGAAATTCTTACAGAATCTTCTGTAAAATCCGATCATGCCTAGGAAACGTTGAAGAGATTTCCTATCATGAGGAACTGGATATTCTTTAATCGAAAGAACTTTAGCAAGTTTAGGTGCAACATTACCACTACCTACTTCATGGCCTAGAAAAGTGACAGTGGCCTGGCCAAAGGAAGATTTAGATAAATTAACTGTTAATTGGGAATTCTTAAAGGTCTCAAACAGAGCTTTAAGTCTAAGTAGGTGTTGATCCCAAGTATCAGACACCACAACAATATCATCTAGGTATGCTGCCGTGCCTTCAAGTCCTTTAATAGCCTGATGGATGAGTTTCTGGAATGAAGAGGGGTAATTTTTCATTCCGAAGGGGGTAACTGTATACTGATAATGACCTCCTGGAATTACGAAGGCAGAGATTTCCTTCGCCTTATCTGTCAAAGGTACCTGATAGTAACCTTTAAGGAGATCTAATTTGGACACAAAAGTAGCCTTACCCACAAAGTCAATTACGTCATCCAGACGAGGAAGAGGGTAAGCATCTGTGATTGTGACCTCGTTCACTTTACGGTAGTCTGTGCACATACGAAACCCTCCATCAGCCTTTTTTACTAGGATGCACGGTGAAGCCCATGGACTAGATGACTCCTCCACTAAACCATGTTCTAACAAGAAGTCTACTTCCTGCTGAAGTAGCCTTTGCTTTTCAGGATTAGCTCTGTAGGGGGAGAGTTTAATTGGTTTAGATTTTCCCACATCTACATCATGGTAACCTAACGTACATTTTTTCGGCACATCCGAAAAAATATTAGGATATGACTGTAGAAGCTCAGTTAAATTGGTTGCTTGTATTTCAGATAATCCATCCATTAACGGGCTAGGATCCTTGAGGAGGACAGAATTTGAAAGTTTAGTATTAATTTCAGAGATAGAGTGCAAAGAGTCAGAGTCGTCCTCAGAGGTAGAGGACAGAGTCATTACTGGGACTTTATCTGGTGTATGAAAGGCCTTGATTTGATTAATGTGGTAAGTTTTAGTTTTTGAGGTCTTATCAATGGGAGCTACCACATAATTTACATCAGATAATCTACTTACAATCTGCATAGGTTCTCCATCAGCAGGTATAGGTTGGAGAGGTGCAGGTTTAATGGAATGTCCAGGTTTTCCAACTTGCTGACATTCTCGGCAACACCTAATATGATTCTTCACATCTTTCTTTAATTTTGGCCAATAAAATTCTTTTGTGATTCTATACAAGGTTTTTGTAATTCCTAAGTGACCTCCTAATGACGTATTATGAGCTATATTTAATATCTGAGGTCTATACTTGGTTGGAACCACTAACCTGTCGTATAATTGCCGGCCCTCTATCTCCTTACCAGTCTCAGTGCAGACCAAATAATCATTTTTAACTTCATACTTGACTGGATGACCCAAAGAGGATTTACCCATGGCTGCCTGAAAAGCGAATTTTAAAGAAGGGTCCTTTCGTTGTTCCTCCCGGAAGGACAGTCCCTCGGGCATGGAAACAGAGACATCTGGCAATCCTGCAACCTGGGAATAAGAAGGCTTGATCGGGGTCTGTTCACTTGATTTACGAGACTCCGGCCGGTGTGTCTCATAAAACAACGTGGCTATTCCGAGATCGGAGTCGTCCAAGGATAGGTCAACATTCTCCCCAGACAACCCTTGGGATGTTGCCCGAGTTATGGCCAACACTGGAGAAGCATTAATCATTATAGGTTCAGGACACGAAGTAACAGTAGTAATGTTATTACCCAGTAATAACATGGCATTTTTCATGGGAAATCCTTTTGAGATACCTACAGTCAAGTACCCAGTGTAATATTTGCACTGTACATAAATTTTATGCAAAGGAACAGAATATATAGCTCCTCCGTAAGCTTCCAATAAAACTGAGGAATTCAAGGAAGTATTCTCTGAAAGGGGTAATATTCCTTCTCTGACAAGTGAGCAATATGCTCCAGTATCTCTAAAGGTATTTACTTTAGTTGGTTCTGAGTTTTCCTGAAGGGAAATAAGACTTTCGCAATAATAAGGGGCCATACCTTTTTCTACTTCTCTAGGGGACATGTTACTAGGGATATTAGAGATTTTCCCGATGGGTTGAGGTTTTTGGGGGCAGTTGGAACTGATGTGACCTACTTTATTACACCTGAAGCAGACGACAGGCTTGCCCTTTACTCCCTGATGACGTTGCAAGTGGTGTCGTTCTGGCTGGTGCCTCTCTGGATATTGTTGTCGAGATGCTCCATAAGTAGTTTGCCTCTCCGCAGGGGGACCATATGTTGAGAAGCGTGGCTCACCAGGTGACTTAGTTGGATGTCGTAGACGCTCTCCCTCCGGCTGGCACTTCATTCTCCAATGTTGTCGATCTCTGCTCACGCCAGACTGTTGAAAAGAGAGACGGGACCGCTCGGACAAGGAGCGGTTCGTTTCGAAGGTATCAGCCCACCTGGCTGCCTCCAATGCAGTGGTTAAGTCACGATCCTGCAGAAAGACACGAACCTCGGGTCCCACAGACTCCAGCAGGTTATCAATCAGAATAAGCTGCACCAGCTCCTCAAAGTTAGAGACACCACTCGCTTTATACCAGCTGGTAAAAGCTTTGGTTTGCTGTCTCACAAAGTCCACCAGGGATTGACCAAGCTGCCGCCTGTTCAATTTGAAGGTCTTACGATATTTAGCTGGGATACATGTATATGCTCCCAACACTGTGGTCTTCACTATTTGATAATCAGAGAATTCAGCGTCAGTTAATACCGACGTAAATTCCTGTGCCTTACCCAATAATGCTGTATGAACCAACGCTGCCCAGTGCTGTTCCGGCCACCTCAAGGCTCGAGCCTGATTTTCGAAGCTTTCGAAAAATTGCTCTGGTTCGGCCTCATTGAAGCGGGGAACAAGCTGTACTGCTTTTTGTAAACTGAAATCGTTTACAGAATGCGAAAACTGCCTCCTTTCTCTTTCCCTATCAAATTCTTCCCTTGCGAATGCTCTCTGTTCCCTAGTTTGCTCCAGCATGATTTTTGCCAGCTCAAGTGCCAAGGACGCTGATTCACCTCGAGACAACCCAGCTGCACTATACTGATCATCTTGCTCCGTAGGTGTATCATCTTCCTCATGCGAGAACATGAGAGTTTTTTCCCTAGCTCCCGTAGAGGGAGGAGTTTGATGGGCCATCTCTTCTTCAATAAGTATGTCAGCAATAAGTGAACGCAGTTGCGCAGCTGTAAGAGTGCGTTTATAGGGAATGCCAATGGAACGAGCAATTTGCCAACAACGCTGTAGGGACAATTTAGGTAGGTTATGCAAAGTATATGCCGACACCAGGCGTCTGACTCGTCTAGGTGGCATAAGTTATTCGCTATGCACAGTACGAATACCCCAACGTAACACGTTAATTTGCAGAACACGCTTAGCTATGCACAGTACGATTACAGAATACGCATACAAGCAAAGCCGACTGCACACAAGATTGACCGTAGTGAAGTGAGCACACTGAACAAGCTAGTAGCGAGCTGCTGAACGATCACACAATAGCAAGGCTGATAATAAGCAACTGACACGCAAAATTTGTAAAGCGAAGCGAGACAGCAAGCTACACAGTGTTCCTGCTACAAGCTTCACCCTAAGCTCAACCGTTTCTCTAAGTCCAGCTCTCGGACAGGCTACCCATATTACAACCTAGGATTTCAAATGGCCTGTTATCCCAGGTGTAATGGGAGCAAATAAACACAGTAGAAAAAGTTTAGACTTATATTATCCTTCACCAATTTATAACAGCAATATGTACACTATGTACAGTGATAAATATAGTGCACTCCACGGTAAGCAAGGCAGAAATAGAAGCCACAAGATAGCAGACCGTGCTCAACCAGCTCTAGAATGGGAATGACAAGGGCAGACAGGAGAGCGGTATCCACATAACCTCTGCGATTGTCAATCCCACCTTCTTATTGGCTAGAACCTGGTCGCTGTATAGCCCTTGTGGCTTAGCGCTTCTTTTTGATTATAATAATAATAATAGAACCTGGTCACTAGTTGAACGATGGGGCCCCATCACCAACTCTTAGCAACCTGGTTCGCTGGTTGGGGGAGATAGCCTGTAAATGAGGGTGTGTCCATGCGCCGAATAAAGGTTACGTACTCTTTGCATGCCACAGTGGATGTAGTGCAGATGACAAGAAACAGATGATTGCTGATGTTATGAATGAAAAGAAGTTGGATGTCCTGGCCCTATGCGAAACAAAGCTGAAGGGGGTAGGGGAGTTTCAGTGGGGGGAAATAAATGGGATTAAATCTGGAGTATCTGAGAGAGTTAGAGCAAAGGAAGGGGTAGCAGTAATGTTAAATGATCAGTTATGGAAGGAGAAAAGAGAATATGAATGTGTAAATTCAAGAATTATGTGGATTAAAGTAAAGGTTGGATGCGAAAAGTGGGTCATAATAAGCGTGTATGCACCTGGAGAAGAGAGGAATGTAGAGGAGAGAGAGAGATTTTGGGAGATGTTAAGTGAATGTATAGGAGCCTTTGAACCAAGTGAGAGAGTAATTGTGGTAGGGGACCTGAATGCTAAAGTAGGAGAAACTTTTAGAGAGGGTGTGGTCGGTAAGTTTGGGGTGCCAGGTGTAAATGATAATGGGAGCCCTTTGATTGAACTTTGTATAGAAAGGGGTTTAGTTATAGGTAATACATATTTTAAGAAAAAGAGGATAAATAAGTATACAAGATATGATGTAGGGCGAAATGACAGTAGTTTGTTGGATTATGTATTGGTAGATAAAAGACTGTTGAGTAGACTTCAGGATGTACATGTTTATAGAGGGGCCACAGATATATCAGATCACTTTCTAGTTGTAGCTACACTGAGAGTAAAAGGTAGATGGGATACAAGGAGAATAGAAGCATCAGGGAAGAGAGAGGTGAAGGTTTATAAACTAAAAGAGGAGGCAGTTAGGGTAAGATATAAACAGCTATTGGAGGATAGATGGGCTAATGAGAGCATAGGCAATGGGATTGAAGAGGTATGGGGTAGGTTTAAAAATGTAGTGTTAGAGTGTTCAGCAGAAGTTTGTGGTTACAGGAAAGTGGGTGCGGGAGGGAAGAGGAGCGATTGGTGGAATGACTCAAGAAATCGTAATGACACGATTGCAAATAACGCGACGGGCTGGAGTTTTGAGACTCTATGACCGCGGGTTCAATCCCGGCCGGAGGTATGGTTTGGTGGAATGATGATGTAAAGAGAGTAGTAAGGGAGAAAAAGTTAGCATATGAGAAGTTTTTACAAAGTAGAAGTGATGCAAGGAGGGAAGAGTATATGGAGAAAAAGAGAGAGGTTAAGAGAGTGGTGAAGCAATGTAAAAAGAGAGCAAATGAGAGAGTGGGTGAGATGTTATCAACAAATTTTGTTGAAAATAAGAAAAAGTTTTGGAGTGAGATTAACAAGTTAAGAAAGCCTAGAGAACAAATGTATTTGTCAGTTAAAAATAGGAGAGGAGAGTTATTAAATGGAGAGTTAGACGTATTGGGAAGATGGAGGGAATATTTTGAGGAATTGTTAAATGTTGATGAAGATAGGGAAGCTGTGATTTCGTGTATAGGACAAGGAGGAATAACATCTCGTAGGAGTGAGGAAGAGCCAGTTGTGAGTGTGGGGGAAGTTCGTGAGGCAGTAGGTAAAATGAAAGGGGGTAAGGCAGCCGGGATTGATGGGATAAAGATAGAAATGTTAAAAGCAGGTGGGGATATAGTTTTGGAGTGGTTGGTGCAATTATTTAATAAATGTATGGAAGAGGGTAAGGTACCTAGGGATTGGCAGAGAGCATGCATAATTCCTTTGTATAAAGGCAAAGGGGATAAAAGAGAGTGCAAAAATTATAGGGGGATAAGTCTGCTGAGTATACCTGATAAAGTGTATGGTAGAGTTATTATTGAAAGAATTAAGAGTAAGACGGAGAATAGGATAGCAGATGAACAAGGAGGCTTTAGGAAAGGTAGGGGGTGTGTGGACCAGGTGTTTACAGTGAAACATATAAGTGAACAGTATTTAGATAAGGCTAAAGAGGTCTTTGTGGCATTTATGGATTTGGAAAAGGCATATGACAGGGTGGATAGGGGGGCAATGTGGCAGATGTTGCAAGTGTATGGTGTAGGAGGTAGGTTACTGAAAGCAGTGAAGAGTTTTTACGAGGATAGTGAGGCTCAAGTTAGAGTATGTAGGAAAGAGGGAAATTATTTCCCAGTAAAAGTAGGCCTTAGACAAGGATGTGTGATGTCACCGTGGTTGTTTAATATATTTATAGATGGGGTTGTAAGAGAAGTAAATGCGAGGGTCTTGGCAAGAGGCGTGGAGTTAAAAGATAAAGAATCACACACAAAGTGGGAGTTGTCACAGCTGCTCTTTGCTGATGACACTGTGCTCTTGGGAGATTCTGAAGAGAAGTTGCAGAGATTGGTGGATGAATTTGGAAGGGTGTGCAAAAGAAGAAAATTAAAGGTGAATACAGGAAAGAGTAAGGTTATGAGGATAACAAAAAGATTAGGTGATGAAAGATTGAATATCAGATTGGAGGGAGAGAGTATGGAGGAGGTGAATGTATTCAGATATTTGGGAGTGGACGTGTCAGCGGATGGGTCTATGAAAGATGAGGTGAATCATAGAATTGATGAGGGGAAAAGGGTGAGCGGTGCACTTAGGAGTCTGTGGAGACAAAGAACTTTGTCCTTGGAGGCAAAGAGGGGAATGTATGAGAGTATAGTTTTACCAACGCTCTTATATGGGTGTGAAGCATGGGTGATGAATGTTGCAGCGAGGAGAAGGCTGGAGGCAGTGGAGATGTCATGTCTGAGGGCAATGTGTGGTGTGAATATAATGCAGAGAATTCGTAGTTTGGAAGTTAGGAGGAGGTGCGGGATTACCAAAACTATTGTCCAGAGGGCTGAGGAAGGGTTGTTGAGGTGGTTCGGACATGTAGAGAGAATGGAGCGAAACAGAATGACTTCAAGAGTGTATCAGTCTGTAGTGGAAGGAAGGCGGGGTAGGGGTCGGCCTAGGAAAGGTTGGAGAGAGGGGGTAAAGGAGGTTTTGTGTGCGAGGGGCTTGGACTTCCAGCAGGCATGCGTGAGCGTGTTTGATGGGAGTGAATGGAGACAAATGGTTTATAATACTTGACGTGCTGTTGGAGTGTGAGCAAAGTAACATTTATGAAGGGATTCAGGGAAACCGGCAGGCCGGACTTGAGTCCTGGAGATGGGAAGTACAGTGCCTGCACTCTGAAGGAGGGGTGTTAATGTTGCAGTTTAAAAACTGTAGTGTAAAGCACCCTTCTGGCAAGACAGTGATGGAGTGAATGATGGTGAAAGTTTTTCTTTTTTGGGCCACCCTGCCTTGGTGGGAATCGGCCAGTGTGATAATAAAAAAAAAAATAATAATAAAAATAAGGTAGGGGGAGCCGTTTTGGTCATAATGTGAAATGTCCATATTAGCAGAATGCT
This sequence comes from Cherax quadricarinatus, assembly GCF_038502225.1. Classification (NCBI taxonomy): domain Eukaryota; kingdom Metazoa; phylum Arthropoda; class Malacostraca; order Decapoda; family Parastacidae; genus Cherax; species Cherax quadricarinatus. Next base: position 50,374,961 of record NC_091298.1, read on the forward strand.
GTAAAGTGAAATGCCATAAAGCAGGGCCCTACTGTGTGTGTGTATATGTATGTATATATATATATATATATATATATATATATATATATATATATATATATATATATATATATATTTTTTTTTTTTTTTTTTTTTTTTTTTAAATATATAGGGAAGTACCACCTCAATAGCTGGAATGGGGACCCTCATCCTCAGAGAAGACAATAAACGTACCTCAGGGAAAACTCAAGGTTCTCCCCGGAGCTGTTTGAATATTTTCTTCTCCTACCACCCCCTATATTTATATTCTATGTGAACATTTATTAATAAACAAAATACATTTACAGAAAAAAACATAAACATGAATACAATGGCACAATGTATCAAAGATGATGAATTTCCTCCAGCTCCTCCGAGGCTGGACGTGAACCAAGTATGCAGCAAGCATTTCCCCTCTGGATGGCGACGCTGAGGCGCTGGAACATGAAAGTGGCTGCCCTTGGGTCCCTGGTGGTGTCGATGAGTCTGGAACCCAATTCTTTAAGGAAACGTGTGGCATTTTTTCCCCATGATCCCAAGGTCTCTGATCCCACTGGGACAAATTGATACTGTTGGCTAATGTCCCTGTACTTGCTGATCTTGTACTCCTCCCTGTGGTCAGCAGCTCCTCCCTGTCGCCCCACACTGTGATGGATATAGGTGCCAGCCAGTGTGGACACACAGGTATAGTCCCATGCTAAGAGCTTGCCATTCTTCCAAGGATAGATGGTGATCCCGTCGGGGCGGTTTGCTGGGTTGTGGGTGTTGTTTGCTGCAAGTGATCGTGGCTCCCTCTCGGCAGGGCATCCAGCTGTAGCAAGGGTTCTCTTAATGATGTTGTTGACCTCATTGTGTCTTGCATGCCAGCCCTTGGTTTTGGAACAGTTGAGACCATGTAGACCGTATTGGTCTGCTTGCACTTCGCCGCAAATACACATATATTCTGTGTGAATTGGGGCAGCAAGGCGCAGAGCCACTGCAATACGGAGGGTCTTAGGGTCGAGTCGCGTTCCCATTGCCAATATGGGAACTGTTTGGAGGAAGTCCCCGGAGTGAGGTGCACTCACAGCCTGGAGACGGGCAATCTCCCTATCTGATGTTGCAGCCCTGAGCATGTTGGCAAGCACCTTTTCAGCAATTGGGCTATCCCAGCTTGACTGTTTGTGAGCCAGTGCTGCACTAGGGTTTGGTGCTGGAGCAGCAAGAGTCTCCCATTCGGTGATGGCACTGACATAGCTAGGGTCTTTATTCCTGCTGAGTCACTGAGGGTGTCAGGAAGAATTTGTCTTATCAACTCGTTTGATGCAATGGAAGAGGATAGGAAAGCTGGTAGAGCAATCTGGGAGGATCTGCGTACTCCTAGCCCTCCAAGCCTGACCGGAAGTGAGGCTTGCAACCACTGTCCATCGTCAAGGGAAAGATTCAATACACTCTCTAGCATGGCCTTCAGGAGAGAGTCATATTCCTTGAGTTTTGGACTGCTGAAGGCTGGGGAGCATCTCAGAAAATAGGTAAGTTTTGGGGTTGACAGGCACCTGGTGAGTAGGTAGAAGGCATCGTGTGTGTCAATGTCTTTCATCCTGCTTTCCATCGTCCGGAGGTCTGAGACTTTTTTTCCTAGGATCAGATCGATGGCATTGGACCCAAGAGGAGCACCGAGGAGAGTGCTATTGGCCGGATCAATGGCTCGTGCTCCTGGTAAAATGGTACTAATATTCTGGATCAACTGTTGATATATATATATATATATATATATATATTATATAAATATATATATATATATTATATAAATATATATATATATTTATTTATTTATTTATTTATTTATAGGTAGTAGGTTGGTAGACAGCAACCACCCAGGGAGGTACTACCGTCCTGCCAAGTGAGTGTAAAACGAAAGCCTGTGATTGTTTTACATGATGGTAGGATTGCTGATGTCTTTTGTCTGTCTCATAAATATGCAAGATTACAGGCATGTCTTGCTACTTCTACTTACACATAGGTCACACTACACATACATGTACACATTTATTTATACACACTCATCTGAGTTTTCTTTGATTTTATCTTAATAGTTCTTGGTCTTATTAATTTTCCTTTTATATTCATGGGGAAGTGGAATAAGAATCTTTCCTCCGTAAGCCATGCGTGTTGTAAAAGTCAACTAAAATGCCGGGAACAATGGGCTAGTAACCCCTTTTCCTGTAAAGATTACTAAAAAGAATAAGAAGAAGAAAATTGTCAAAGTGGGAAGTCTGAATGTGCGTGGATGTTGTGCAGATGATAAGAAAGAGATGATTGTGGATGTTATGAATGAGAAGAAGCTGGATGTCCTGGCTTTAAGTGAAACAAAGCTGAAGGGGGTGGGAGAGTTTCAGTGGAGAGGAATAAATGGGATTAGGTCAGGGGTTTCAAATAGAGTTAGAGCTAAAGAAGGGTTAGCAATAATGTTGAAGGATAAGCTATGGCAGGAAAAGAGGGACTATAAATGTATTAATTCAAGGATTATGTGGAGTAAAATAAAGATTGGATGTGAAAAGTGGGTTATAATAAGCGTGTATGCACCTGGAGAAGAGAGAAGTGTAGAGGAGAGAGAGAGATTTTGGGAAATGTTGAGTGAATGCGTGGGGAGTTTTGAATCAAGTGTGAGAGTAATGGTGGTTGGGGATTTCAATGCTAAAGTGGGTAAAAATGTTATGGAGGGAGTAGTAGGTAAATTTGGGGTGCCAGGGGTAAATGTAAATGGGGAGCCTTTAATTGAGCTATGTGTAGAAAGAAATTTGGTAATAAGTAATACATATTTTATGAAAAAGAGGATAAATAAATATACAAGGTATGATGTAGCACGTAATGAAAGTAGTTTATTAGATTATGTATTGGTGGATAAAAGGTTGATGGGTAGGCTCCAGGATGTACATGTTTATAGAGGGGCAACTGATATATCGGATCATTATTTAGTTGTAGCTACAGTTAGAGTAAGAGGTAGATGGGAAAAGAGGAATGTGGCAACAACAAGTAAGAGGGAGGTGAAAGTGTATAAACTAAGGGAGGAGGAAGTTCGGGTGAGATATAAGCGACTATTGGCAGAAAGGTGGGCTAGTGCAAAGATGAGTAGTGGGGGGGTTGAAGAGGGTTGGAATAGTTTTAAAAATGCAGTATTAGAATGTGGGGCAGAAGTTTGTGGTTATAGGAGGGTGGGGGCAGGAGGAAAGAGGAGTGATTGGTGGAATGATGAAGTAAAGGGTGTGATAAAAGAGAAAAAGGTAGCTTATGAGAGGTTTTTACAAAGCAGAAGTGTTATAAGAAGAGCAGAGTATATGGAGAGTAAAAGAAAGGTAAAGAGAGTGGTGAGAGAGTGCAAAAGGAGAGCAGATGATAGAGTGGGAGAGGCACTGTCAAGAAATTTTAATGAAAATAAGAAAAAATTTTGGAGTGAGTTAAACAAGTTAAGAAAGCCTAGGGAAAATATGGATTTGTCAGTTAAAAACAGAGTAGGGGAGTTAGTAGATGGGGAGATGGAGGTATTAGGTAGATGGTGAGAATATTTTGAGGAACTTTTAAATGTTAAGGAAGAAACAGAGGCAGTAATTTCATGCACTGGTCAGGGAGGTATACCATCTTTTAGGAGTGAAGAAGAGCAGAATGTAAGTGTGGTGGAGGTACGTGAGGCATTACGTAGAATGCAAGGGGGTAAAGCAGCTGGAACTGATGGGATCATGACAGAAATGTTAAAAGCAGGGGGGGATATAGTGTTGGAGTGATTGGTACTTTTGTTTAATAAATGTATGAAAGAGGGGAAGGTACCTAGGGATTGGCAGAGAGCATGTATAGTCCCTTTATATAAAGGGAAAGGGGACAAAAGAGATTGTAAAAATTATAGAGGAATAAGTTTACTGAGTATACCAGGAAAAGTATACGGTAGGGTTATAATTGAAAGAATTAGAGGTAAGACAGAATGTAGAATTGCGGATGAGCAAGGAGGCTTCAGAGTGGGTAGGGGATGTGTAGATCAAGTGTTTACATTGAAGCATATATGTGAACAGTATTTAGATAAAGGTAGGGAAGTTTTTATTGCATTTATGGATTTAGAAAAGGCATCTGATAGAGTGGATAGAGGAGCAATGTGGCAGATGTTGCAAGTTTATGGAATAGGTGGCAAGTTACTAAATGCTGTAAAGAGCTTTTATGAGGATAGTGAGGCTCAGGTTAGGGTGTGTAGAAGAGAGGGAGAATACTTCCTGGTAAAAGTAGGTCTTAGACAGGGATGTGTAATGTCACCATGGTTGTTTAATATATTTATAGATGAGGTTGTAAAAGAAGTAAATGCTAGGGTGTTCGGGAGAGGGGTAGGATTAAATTATGGGGAATCAAATTCAAAATGGGAATTGACACAGTTACTTTTTGCTGATGATACTGTGCTTATGGGAGATTCTAAAGAAAAATTGCAAAGGTTAGTGGATGAGTTTGAGAATGTGTGTAAAGGTAGAAAGTTGAAAGTGAACATAGAAAAGAGTAAGGTGATGAGGGTATCAAAGAATTTAGATAAAGAAAAATTGGATATCAAATTGGGAGGAGGAGTATGGAAGAAGTGAATGTTTTCAGATACTTGGGAGTTGACGTGTCGGCGGATGGATTTATGAAGGATGAGGTTAATCATAGAATTGATGAGGGAAAAAAAGATGAGTGGTGCGTTGAGGTATATGTTGAGTCAAAAAACGTTATCTATGGAGGCAAAGAAGGGAATGTATGAAAGTATAGTAGTACCAACACTCTTATAGGGGTGTGAAGCTTGGGTGGTAAATGCAGCAGTGAGGAGACGGTTGGAGGCAGTGGAGATATCCTGTCTAAGGGCAATGTGTGGTGTAAATATTATGCAGAAAATTCGGAGTGTGGAAATTAGGAGGTGTGGAGTTAATAAAAGCATTAGTCAGAGGGCAGAAGAGGGGTTGTTGAGGTGGTTTGGTCATTTAGAGAGAATGGATCAAAGTAGAATGACATGGAAAGCATATAAATCTATAGGGGAAGGAAAGAGGGGTAGGGGTCGTCCTCGAAAGGGTTGGAAAGAGGGGGTCAAGGAGGTTTTGTGGGCGAGGGGCTTGGACTTCCAGCAAGCATGCATGAGCGTGTTAGATAGGAGTGAATGGAGACGAATGATACTTGGGACCTGACGATCTGTTGGAGTGTGAGCAGGGTAATATTTAGTGAAGGGATTCAGGGAAACCGGTTATTTTCATATAGTCAGACTTGAGTCCTGGAAATGGGAAGTACAATGCCTGCACTTTAAAGGAGTGGTTTGGGATATTGGCAGTTTGGAGGGATATGTTGTGTGTTACATTGGTTTGTCCCTTATTACTTTGATGGTAAGGTTCTCACTACATGTTCTAGTGTGGGGTAGCTTTTACTTAATGGCCTTATTTGTCTAGGGGTAATACTTACATCATGGCTGATCATCTTGAGTGTCTCTGATACCCTTTCACCAGCCCTCTTCACAGGTTATGTAAACTACTACTATAAAAATATAACTGTATTCTCAATAGATATGTACAGAATATACAATCACAGCCTCCATTTTCAAAACAAATCTACACACTCCATCCTGTGCTCCACATGGTGTGTTCCAACACTCTTCCTTCTCTCTCCTTGACATAACTCTGGGCTAACCAGTGTTTTGACACACTTTAGTCACCCTGGGTATGGTGGCCAAAACTTAAATTATAAAAACTCACCCCTGGAGCACACATGATGCCCCAAAAGATAGGAGAAGGACCCAGAGATCCTGCCAGGTTGAAGGTCAGCCACAGAGAGAGAGAGAGTCAGTCAGAGGGAGAGAGAGAGAGAGCCTGGCTAACTCCTCCCACCAAAACAAAAGACTGTTGCCAAGCACAATTCTCCAGTTACCACAATTCTACCACCTCTTAACTTTACTTTTACAAAAAGAAATACAACTTTATAAACTACTTATTTAAATTGTGTGTTTATGTGTCTATAGTATAACCTATTATATTGAGAAAAATAGGTTTGACCCAGCTGCCTCTCAGTCATAAGGTTGATCAGTCCTTCTGACATTTAGAGCAAAGTCCCCATCAATTCAATATAATTAGGTATTCCAGAGTAACTGTTACTTATAAATACATGTTGGGTCCTATAGCCCCATAACATTGTGTATCTTTATACGTATATGCTTCTAAACTGTTGTATTCAGGGCACCTCTGCAAAAGCAGTGATAATGTGTGAGTGTGGTGAAAGTGTTGAATGATGATGAAAGTATTTTCTTTTTGGGGATTTTCTTTCTTTTTTTTTGGGTCACCCTGCCTCGGTGGGAGACAGCCGACTTGTTGAAAAAAAAATATATATATATATATATATATATATATATATATATATATATATATATATATATATATATATACATATATATATATTGTATATTGTTAACACATCTGCCGTTTCCCACCAAGGCAGGGTGGCCTGAAAAAGAAAAACTGCCATCACCACTCGCTCCATACTGTCTTGCCAAAGGTGTGCTCACACTTCAGTTATAAAACTGCAACATTAACTCTTAGACTGTCCAAACAGATGTACGTTTGCATGCATAGCACTCCGAACGTAGATCTGTTTTATTTTTCATTCCTTCAAATTTGGTGCAATAGGCTTGAGTCGCCTAGACATGAGAAAATGGGTCTGAGCACACCGAGTATTAAACAAATCTGGGACCACTTAGCACTTTGTGGGAGCACCATCTCAATTGAGCACCAGCTAGAGCAAATAGCGTGGCAAACACCAGGGATTCACTGATGCCATGTCACATTAACACTACCCTTTTAAAAGGAAAGTAAAAATAGGTTAGATAAATACAGTGGACCCTCGGGTAACGATGACATCAGCTAGCGATAAAATCGGATAGCAATGCATTTTAGAGTAAAAATATTGGCTCGGCCAACAATAAAAACCCGGTTAAGACAATCGTCCCGAACGCATCCACCTGTCCATTCAGCCTGAGCACGCCTCAGCTTCCCTGCCTTCAGCTAGTGTGCCGTTGTTTACAAGCCACTGCAGACCGAAACATCACTGCAGGCTCCTCTCTTCTATGTGTGGGTTATTTGTGTATCTTCCAGTCATGGTATTGTGCCTTTTTTTATTATTTATTCCATTGTTTTTAGTGCTTGTAACTGCTAAATAACCCACCATGGGCCCCAAGAAAGCTTCTAGTGCCAACCCTGTGGTAAAAAGGGTGAGGTGTACATTTGAATTGAAGAAAGAGATAATCGCAAAGTATGAAAGTGGAGTGCGTGGCTCCGAGCTGGCCCGGTTATACAACAAATCCCAATCAACCATCGCTACTATCTCGGTCAACAGAAAGGCAATCAAGGAAGCTGTTGTTGCAAAAGGTGCAAGTATGCTTACAAAACAGAGATAGCAAATACTCGAAGATGTGGAGAGACTGTTATTGGTGTGGATCAACAATGAACAAATATCAGGAGATAGTGTTTCACAGTCAATCATATGTGAAAAGGCAAGGCAGTTGCATGACAATTTAATTTAAAAAATGCCTGGAACTAGCGATGTTAGTGAATTTAAGGCCAGCAAAGGCTGGTTTGAGAGATTTAAGAATTGCAGTGGCATACACAGTGTGATAAGGCATGGTGAGGCTGCCAGTTGTGACCAAAAAGCAGCTGAAAAATATGTGCAGGAATTCAAGGAGTACATAGACACTGAAAAATTCAAACTCCAACAAGTGTTTGTGATGAAACAGGTCTGTTTTGGAAGAAAATGCCGAACAGGACCTACATTACACAGGAGGAAACAGCACTGCCAGGACACAAGCCAATGAAAGACAGACTAACTCTGTTTTGTAGTAATGCTAGTGGGGATTGCAAAGTGAAGCCTCTACTCACGTATTGCTCTGAAACTCCCAGTGTGTTCAAGAAAAACAGTGTCGTCAAGGCTAGTTTGTGTGTGATGTAGAAGGCAAACAGTAAAGCATGGGTCACTAGGGACATTTTCCATGATTGGTTCTATCGTGTGTTTGGACCCACTGCGAAGAAATACCTTCTGGAAAATAAATTGGACCTCAAGTGCCTCCTGGTATTAGACAATGCTCCTGCTCATCCTCTAGACTTTCCAGAGTGAATTGCGGGGGAGTTGAGCTTCATCAAAGTGAAGTCTTTGCTTCCTAATCCCACTCCTCTCCTCCAGCTCATGGACCAGCAGGTCATTTCAAATTTCTAAAAAACTGTACACCAAAGCAGCATTTCAAAAGTGCTTTGAAGTGACCTCAGATAATAAATTGACCCTAAGAGTTTTGGAAAGATCACTTTAGCATCCTCAGTTGCATAAACCTTATAGGTAAGGCTTGGGAGGGAGTGACTTGCAGGACTTCGAACTCTGCTTGGAGGAAATTGTGGCCACAGTGTGTGCAAGAGAGGGATTTTGAAGGGTTTGGGGCTAACCCTGAGGAGCCTATACCAGTTGTGGAATCTATTGTCATTCGGGAAGTCCATGGAGTTGAAGGTTAGTGGGGAGGATGTGGGAGAGTTGGTGGAGGACGACAATGAAGAACTAACCACTGATGAGCTGGAAGAGCATCTGCAACAGCAAGAGACCACAACTGAGGAAATTGCTTCAGAAGAAGGGAGAGAGAGATGGAGGAAATTGCCTTCTTCAGTGATTAAGGACATTGTACAATGTGGACAAAGGTGAAAGCCTTTATGGAAGAATATCACCCTGACACAGCTATTGCAAGCCATGCTGGTGACTTTTACAATGACAATGTTGTGGCCCATTTTAGGAAAATCTTAAAGGAATGCCAGATACAGAGCTCTATGGATAAATTTTTGGTGTGACAGAGGTCCAGTGACTGTCAAGTTGTTCCCAGTGGCATTAAAAAAAGAAGGGAAGTAACCCCACAAAAGGACTTGGTACCTAAAGTCCTTATGGAAGGGGATTCCCCTTCCAAACAATAATATACCTCCATCATCTCCCCTCCTCTCATCTCATCACTCATCAATAAATCTTCAATAAAAGTGTCATTTATTCTTCATGTAGTATTTATTCTGCATGTAGTATTTATTCTTCATGTATCATTGTTTTCTGTGTAGGAAATTGTATATTTCAATGTGAAAAAATTTTTTTTTAATACATTTTGGGTGTCTGGAACAGATTAATTGGATTTCCATTATTTCTTATGGGGAAAGTTAATTCGACTGACGATAAAATCGGTTAAGGACAAGGTCTCTGGAACGGATTAAAATCGTTACCCGAGGGTCCACTGTACATGAGTGTGGGGGTGGGTGCGAGTTGGACCTGACTAACTTGTAGTACTGGGTCTGATGCCATGCTTCTTCCTTCAGTGGATGTGACTTGATTAGATGGGTCAATGATCTAAGGTGGGGGGTGGGGTGACATAGACCTGCCTTGCATAGGCCAGTAGGCCTGCTGCATTGTTCCTTCTTGCTTATGTTCTTATGTATTCAGCTGGCTGGCTGGCTTTGGCTGTCTGTCTGTTCTGTCTATATCTCTGTCTATATATGTCTATATGTCACTGTCCCCTGCTCTTCCTCATATACATCAATGATCTTCCAAACGTATCTTGACACCTGAACCCCATTCTCTTTGCTGACGACACGACTTATGTCATCTCTCACCCTAATCTTGCAACCCTCAACACCATTGTTAATGAGGAGCTGATCAAAATCTCGACTTGGATGACAGCCAATAAACTTACACTTAACGTTGACAAAACTACATTATGTTTGGTAGCAGAGCAGGAGATGCGCAAATTAACATTAAGATCGACAACACTCTAATTACCAGGCATAATGAGGGCAAATTCCTAGGCCTATACCTCGACAACAACCTGAACTTCAGCACCCATATCCAACACATAACCAAAAAAGTATCCAAAACGGTTGGGATCCTCTCCAAGATACGATACTACGTGCCGCAAACTGCCCTTCTCACACTATACCATTCACTTATATATCCATACCTCACCTATGCTATCTGTGCTTGGGGTTCAACTGCAGCAACACACCTAAAGCCAATAATAACCCAACAAAAAGCTGCAGTAAGAATAATCACTAAATCCCATCCCTGGCAACACACCCCCCCACTCTTCATAGATCTAAACTTACTCCCTGTTCAGTACATCCACACTTACTACTGTGCAATCTACATCTACAGGACCTTAAATTCCAATATTAACCTTGACCTAAAATGCTTTCTTGATAGTTGTGACAGAACCCACAGGCACAACACCAGACACAAACATCTCTATGACATTCCCCGTGTCCGACTAAACCTTTACAAAAATTCAATGTATATCAAAGGCCCTAAAATCTGGAACACCCTACCTGAAAATTCCAAAACTACAGACACATTCATCACCTTCAAAACTACCATCAGAAAACATCTTATCTCCCTGATACACCCTGTCAGCTAATAATACGAATACCACCTGGTGGTTCACACTTACACTCACTCACCCATTTGACCATAAACAGAAATATCAATCTCAATCTCAAAATAATGAATCTTAACTAGTCAAAAGTTGGCCTGTGATACTCCAATACTGAAACTATGTATAGTGCCAAAACAAAAGCATTCACATTGCTAAACTCACAACTAGTATTTAGTCACTTAGCCATAATACCAACTTACCTCATAATTTTGTAATATTTTAAACTTAAGATTTAATTTAAGTCTGCCCGAAATGCCTAGCCATGCTAGGTGTTCTAGTGGTACACTCTGTAATTATTTTACTACATGTAAACCACACAATAACCAAATTTTGTAAACTCAGCATTGTAATACTTATAGAGAATAAAGTTTGAATTGAATTTGAATATGTCTATATCTGTCTGTCTCTTATGTACACAAAAGTACATGTACAGTTATTATACATAGTGTAAATTACGTAGGATAACCCAAAAATTCCAGGCAAAGACAGATGGATAGATATGGATAGATAGACAGACACAGACAGACAGACAGACAGACAAACATGTTTGAGTGTATCAGTGAAAACAAATAAAGCCAGGGTTTCCCTAGTGCCCATTTATCAAATGTGACTGGGCTGTCAACAGTTGTCATAACACCATTCTTTAAGGAGTTTCATATATACTCCAGGCACACACAGGCAGACAGAAAGATAAGCAGAGCTAGAAAGACAGATAAGCAGAGACAGACACAGACAAACAGATAGGCAGGCACAGACATGTTTCTGTGTAACAGTAAAAACAAAGCAGGGTTCCCTGTGTGCCCATTTATCAAGTGTCACTGGGCTGTCAACAATATGGGAACACCTTTTCATAACACCATGCTTCAAGGTATACTCCAGTTTTTCTAAAACATGGCTGGGACCTTTAAATACTTTGTATATATTTCTAGACAATATTAAATGTAAATAGTAAATAGTCAAAGACCTGGGAGTGATCATGTCGGAGGATCTCACCTTCAAGGACCATAACATTGTATCAATCGCATCTGCTAGAAAAATTACAGGATGGATAATGAGAACCTTCAAAACTAGGGATGCCAAGCCCATGATGACACTCTTCACGTCGCTTGTTCTATCTAGGCTGGAATATTGCTGCACATTAACAGCACCTTTCAAGGCAGGTGAAATTGCTGACCTAGAAAATGTACAGAGAACCTTCATGGCACGCATAACAGGGATAAAACACCTCAGTTACTGGGAGCACTTGAATTTCCTGAACCTGTACTCCATGGAACGCAGGCGGGAGAGATACACGATTATGTACACCTGGAAAATCCTAGAGGGACTAGTACCAAACTTGCACACGAAAATCACTCACAACGGAAGCAAAAGACTCGGCAGACGATGCAACATCCCCCCAATGAAAAGCAGGGGTGTCACTAGCACGTTAAAAGACAATACAATAAGTGTCAGGGGCCCGAGTGTGTTCAACTCCCTCCCAGCATACATAAGTGGGATTACAAATAGACCCCTGGCTGTCTTCAAGCAGGCACTGGACAAGCGCCTAAAGTTGGTACCTGACCAGCCGGGCTGTGGCTCGTACGTTGGATTGCATGCAGCCAGCAATAACAGCCTGGTTGATCAGGCTCTGATCCACCAGGAGGCCTGGCAACAGACCGGGCCGCGGGGGCGTTGACCCTCGGAACTCTATCCAGGTAAACTCCAGGCAGGTGAAAATGTTCGCCTGTCAGTGATTGTGACTGAGTACTACTATTTCAGTACCAAATAATTAGTGGACCCTCGCATAACGCTATTAATCCATTCCTGAGAGCTCAATGTTAGGCGAATTAATTTTCCCCATAAGAAATAATGGAAATCAAATTAATCCGTACAAGACACCCAAAAGTATGAAAAAAAAAAATTTTACCACATGAAATATTAATTTTAATATACACAAACTGAAGAAGACATGCACAGTTACATGACACTTACCTTTATTGAAGATCTGGTGATGATTGATGGGATGGGAGGAGGGGAGAGTGTTGATAGTCTTAGTCTTTTGAAGGGGAATCCCCTTCCATTAAGACTTGAGGTGTCAAGTCCTTTTCCGGGGTTACTTCCCTTCTTTTAATGACCACTAGGACCAGCTTCAGAGTCATTGGACTTCTGCCGCACAACATATCTGTCCATAGAGGTCTGTACCTCTCATTCCTTTATGACTTTCCTAAAGTGGTTCACAACATTCTCAGTGTACAGGTTGCCAACACGGCTTGCAGTAGCTGTCTGAGGGTGATTTTCATCCATAAAGGTATGCACTTCAAGCCACTTTGCACATATTTCCTTAATCTTTGAAGTAGGCAGCCTCTTCAATTTCTCTCTCCCCTCCTCCGAAGCAGTTTCCTCAGGTGTGGCCTCTTGCTGTTGAAGATGATCTAGCAGCTCATCAGTGGTTAGTTCTTCATTGTGCAAGAAAGGTATAAAATACCGACAATATGAAAGTTAAGACACGTGCAACATCTGGATATCTTTATTGTAGACGTTTCGCCATCCAGTGGCTTTATCAATACAGATTCTAGGACATAATAGGAAGACAGTAGAACTATATACAAAAGATGAGGTAATCAGTCCCTCAGCCTTGGAGTAAGTGTTCACAGCATCGTGGTGGAGGAGAATCTGGAGCAAAGGCAAGAAGACTGGCGGTTATATAGGCGTCAGTGGATAAGGACGGGCAGCAGACGAGGGCATAGTCACTGGTAGGCGGGATTCCCCAGTGGAAGTAGGTCCTTCCCAAAGAGATGGGTTAGTTGCAGCAGCCGTGAAGAAGGTCTTGTAGATGTCCTCTGAACCAAGATTCCATGATGTTGCAGTGTCTGACAAGTTGTGCAAGAAAGGTGTTGCACATGTCTTAACTTTCATATTGTCGGTATTTTATACCTTTCTTGCACAACTTGTCAGACACGGCAACATCATGGAATCTTGGTTCAGAGGACATCTACAAGACCTTCTTCACGGCTGCTGCAACTAACCCATCTCTTTGGGAAGGACCTACTTACACTGGGGAATCCCGCCTACCAGTGACTATGCCCTCGTCTGCTGCCCGTCCTTATCCACTGACGCCTATATAACCGCCAGTTTTCTTGCCTTTGCTCCAGATTCTCCTCCACCACGATGCTGTGAACACTAACTCCAAGACTGATTGCCTCATCTTTTGTATATAGTTCTTCATTGTCCTCCTCCACCAACTCTTCCACATCCTCCCCACTAACCTCCAACCCCAAGGACTTCCCTAATGCCACAATTGATTCCTCAACTGGCATACGCCTCTCAGGGTTAGCCTCAAATCCTTCAAAATCCGTTTTGTCTACACATTCTGGCCACAGTTTCTTCCAAGCAAGAGTTCAAGGTCCTCTTAGTCACTCCCTCCCAAGCCTTACCTATAAGGTTTACACAATTGAGGATATTAAAGTGATCTTTCCAAAACACTCTTAGTCAATTGAGCTTCTGAGGTCACTACAAAGCACCTTTCAAACAGAGCTTTTGTGTACAGCTTTTTGAAGTTTGCAGTGACCTGCTGGTCCATGGGCTGCAGGAGAGGAGTGGTATTAGGAGGCAAAAACTTGACCTTAATGAAGCTCATGTCCCCACAAAGTCGCTCTGCCAAGTCTGTAGGATGACCAGGGGCATTGTCTAACACAGGAGGCACTTAAGGTCTAATTTATTTTCAATTAGGTAATTTTTTACAGTGGGGGCAAATGCATGGTGTAACCAGTCATAGAAAAAGTTCCTAGTGACCCATGCCTTACTGTTTGCCCTCCACAGCACACACAAATTAGCCTTGAGGATATTCTTTTGCCTGAACGCTCTGGGAGTTTCAGAATGATACACCACTAAAGGCTCCACTTTGCAATCACCACTAGCATTGGCACACATTAACAGAGTAAACCTGTCTTTCATAGGCTTATGTCCTGGGAGTGCCTTTTCCTCCTGAGTAATGTAGGTCCTGCTTGGCATTTTCTTCCAAAACAGGCCTGTTTCGTCACAATTAAGCACTTGTTCAGGTTTCAGTCCTTCACTGTCTGTGCTCCTTGAATTCATGCACATATTTTTCAGCTGCTTTGTGGTCCGAACTGGCAGCCTCACCATGCCTTATCACACTATGTATGCCACTACGCTTCTTAAATCTCTCAAACCAACCTTTGCTGGCCTTAAATTCACTCGCATCATCACTAGTTGCAGGCATTTTTCTAATTAAATCCTCATGCAACTTCCTAGCCTTTTCACTTATGATTGCTTGAGAGATGCTCTCTCCTGCTATGTTTTTTGTTTATCCACACCAATAACAGTCTCTCAACATCTTCTATCACTTGTGATCTCTGTTTCAAAAACAAAGTTGCACCTTTGTCAAGAACAGCTTCCTTGATTGCCGTTTTCTTGGACACATTAGTAGCAATGGTTGATTGGGGTTTGCTATACAACCTGGCCAGCTCGGAGATATGCACTCCACTTTCATACTTAGCAATGATCTCTTTCTTCATATCCATAGTAATTCTCACCCTTATTCCTGTAGGGTTGGCACTAGAAGCTTTATTAGGGCCCATGGTCACTTATTTTGCAGGTGAAATCACTAAAAACGCTGTAATAATACGAAATGTTCCGATTGTATGCTTGGATGTTACCGCGGAGGCTGGCTTGTAAACAATGCCACCGGCGGAACAAGTGAGGCTGGCTCAGGCCGCACATGGATGTGTCTCGGACGAATCGCGTTGAGCAAGTTTTTTAGCGCTAGGCAAGGCAAATTTTTAGCGATAAAATGTATCGCTAGGCGGATTTAACATTATGTGATGCCAGCGTTAGGCGGGGTCCACTGTATTAGTGTCAGAACAAAGATTGGCTATGAAATTACAAGAACTATTATAAATTGTAATTTTTTTTTTCTCGACAAACTGGCCATATCCCACCAAGGCAGGGTGGCTCAAAAAGAAAAACTAAAGTTTTCCTTCTAAATTTAGTAATTTGTACAGGACCTAGGTAGTAGGTTGGTAAACAGCAACCGCCCAGGGAGGTACTACCGTCCTGCCAAGTGAGTGTAATACGGAAACTTGTAATTGTTTTACATGATGGTAGGATTGCTGGTGTCCATTTTTCTGTCTCATAAACATGCAAGGTTTCAGGTACATCTTGCTACTTCTACTTACACTTAGGTCACACTACACATACATGTACAAGCATATATGTATATACACACCCCTCTGGGTATTCTTCCATTTTTCTTACTAGTTCTTGTTCTTGTTTATTTCCTCTTACCTCCATGGGGAAGTGGAACAGAATTCTTCCTCCGTAAGCCATGCGTGTTGTAAGAGGTGACTAAAATGCTGGGAGCAAGGGGCTAGTAACCTCTTCTCCTGTATATATTACTAAATGTAAAAGGAGAAACTTTCGTTTTTCCTTTTGGGCCACTCCGTCTCGGTGGGATACGGCCGGTATGTTGAAAGAAGAAAGAAGAATTTGTACAGGAGAAGGGGTTACTAGCACCTTGCTCCCAGCATTTTAGTCACCTCTTACAACACACATGGCTTATAGAGGAAGAATTCTGGTCCACTTCCCCATGGAGATAAGAGGAAATAAACAAGAACAAGTACTAGAAAGAAAATAGAAGAAAACCCAGAATGATGTGTATATATATGCTTGTATACGTGTATGTGTAAGTGTGACCTAAGTGTAAGTAGAAGTAGCAAGACATACCTGAAATCTTGCTTTTTTTTTTTTTTTTTTTTTTACCTCTCCAACAAACCGGCCGTATCCCACCAAGGCAGAGTGGCCCAAAAAGAAAAACGAAAGTGCATGTTTATGAGACAGAAAAAAGACACCAGCAATCCTACCATCACATAAAACAATTATAGGCTTCCTGACAAGCTGTTGAAGTGTGAGCAGGATATTATTTTGTGAAGGGATTCAGGGAAACCAGTTAGCGGGACTTGAGTCCTGGAAATGGGAAATACAATGCCTGCACTTTAACCCTTTCACTGTCGGTCCCATAATACATGTATCAAGGCTTGCAAGCCAGTGTTGGTCCCGTAATAGTACACCAAAATTCTAGTGGCTTCAGATCTTGTGGGAGAAAGCTGGTGGGCCTACATATGAGAGAATGGGTCTGAGTGGTCAGTGTGTGCAGCATAAAAAAAAAATCCTGCAGCACGCAGTGCATAATGAGAAAAAAAACTGTGTTTTTCGTTTAAAATAGCGAATTTGCAGTGTGTTTTCGTATGGTATTTATGGTCTCATTTGATAGAATGAACGATATTACAGAACTAGAGATGATTTTAAATGGTTTATGGACTAAAAGTACGTGTACCTCGAAAATGAGCTCAAAGTAGTGGAAATGTTCAAGTTTTACAGATGTTCAAGAGTTAACAAATCATGTCACGTGTCCAATACATGTCAACTGGTGGGTCTGATATGCTTTCACAAATGTGCTGATATTATTTATATCATTTTTACAGTAATGCAGTAGTGTGCATAACAGTAAATCTTCTATAATTTTTGTGTGAATAAAAATTCAAAATGGAAAGCAAGCATAATATAAGAGGGGCCTGGAGACATGACTAATGAACAGAGAAAATGTTATTTTAGTGCTAGGAATGTTTGCATTGTTAATTCTGGACCCTGTTTTGAAATTGGCCTTCCTTGAATTGTGTATGAAATTGGCCAAATGACCAATATCTGATCACTGTTGGGTAGTTGAAATCAGTAAATGGGGGCAGTTTCTTGTACTCAGTCGAGAGAACAAAAGGAGTTCTAGTGAAAGAGCTATGAGTGTAGGTGACTGGAACATTGGAATTGGCCAAAAATAGGGCTTAAAGTGGGCAAAATCACTGATGCTTAAATATTGTCGAGACTGCTATCTTCACAAGAGCTTAGTTTTTAGAGTTTTTCATCAAATTTCATACTTTTGGTGTCATTACCATTGGGAAAAATATTCTCTATCATTTTATAAGATTTTTTTTTTCTTTTCTTTAAATTCTTCAACACTGAGAGCAAGTTTGTGATCAGGGGTCTCAGTGAAAGGGTTAAAGGAGACTGATTATGTATGAGTGATGGTGAAAGTGTTGAATGACAGTTAGTTTTTTCTGTTTTTCTTTTTGGGTCACCCTGCCTTGGTGGGAAACAGCCGATGTGTTAAAAAAAATATATATTTGTTGTGCTGAATAGGTAAAACTTGCAATTTTGGCTTAAATAGCAATGCACTTCTTGCTGAATAAGGCAAGTGAACATTTGTGAATACAATAATGTTGCAAAAATCATTCTGAACCTAACGAAAAAATATATTTCATTGTTTATTATTAAATTATTGTAAACTTACATCAAGTATATTTGCAGTGGACCCTCGGTTATCGGCCATTCCAGGTATCGGCCAATTCGGTTTTCGCCCACTATTTTGGCCGAAATTCTGTCCCAATTATCAGCCCTTATTTCGCAGATCGTCAGTATTGGACGCTTAATAAATCACTCTTGAGCACATTAAATGTCTTATTTTAGGTTAATAGACATTTTCATTAATCCATCTATGATATTTTCTTCAAAATTATATAAGAAACACATTACATAGTATATAAAAACATGCAGTGTTTATATGCGATGAAAGTTGAATAACAATCACTCTTGGGCACATTGTCGTATTTTAGGTTAATATAGACATTTATAATAATCCATCTATAATATTTTCTTCAAAATTATACAAGAAACACTTTACATATCCTATAGCATATAAACATAGCATATAAACATGCAGTGTCTATATGCTATCGAGTGGAGTCAGGTGGAGGGTAAACATTGTGTTTTCTTTGATTCAGCATTAGAGAAAACTGTGAATCTGGTGTCTTGCCCAGTAACTGCCCTTCATACGTGTTTGTTTACAATTCTTGGCATGAATTATTTATTGGAGACAGGAAAAATAAAATGTAGATCTATGTTTGGAGTGCTAGCGGTACAAACGTAGATCTCCGTTTGGACAGTTTAAGGGTTAACTGAGTTCTTGCTAAATGACCAGTTTTGCCCATTCGCCATGACATATATAGTATATCAAATCATTTTTAAACTAATTCTCCAAATCATAATACACAACTTGGGAAGTTTTTAAAATTGTGTTGTTATGATTTCACAAGTCACTGATAGAAGTACTTGAGCTATATTTAATCACAGCTACATTAGTGAGAGATTCATCCATAAAAATCTGCACATGTGGTCACTGGTTTCTTATGTTGACCTACCTAGTGTATAGACATGTACCTGGTTGGATATATGTTCTTAGGCTGGCATGGCACAGTATCTTGGTAATTTTAAGACTGTTGTACCACAGATCACATCTTGCATCCTCCTGGAGTTGGTTTTTATATCAAAGCTTTCTTTTCCAGGAGATTTGGAACAAATAGAAGTAATTTGTGTGTATGTATTGCTTAATCTTAATTTGTAAAAGAAAATAATATAGCTTTTCTAATTTACTTTACTTTTATTTGCACTGCCTAGACAAAGACGAGTGTGCAACAGATAATGGTGGCTGCCAACACATCTGTAAGAACACCATCGGCTCCTATGTTTGTTCTTGTTCGAACGGCTTCACGCTGCATGAGAATGGTCATGACTGCAAGGAAGGAGGATGTAAACATGAAATTACTGCTCCAGTTGGGGAAATCTTCAGTCCAAACTATCCAGACTACTACCCTAGTCGGAAGGATTGTGTATGGCAGTTTACTACAACTCCTGGACATAGAATCAAATTGGTTTGTGATGTTTCTTTCAATAATCCTGTTAGCAAAAAATTTTTTATCGCTACTATCTCATTTATTTTCGTAAAAGAAGGAAGTTAAAAGTGAATAGAGGAAAGAGTAAGGTGATGAGGATAACAAAAAAATTAGGTAACAGAACATTGGATATGAGATTGGAGATAGAGAGTATGGAGGAAGCAAATGTGTTCAGATTTCTGGTAGTGGACGTGTCAGCAGATGGGTCTATGAAGGATGAGGTGAATCATAGAATTGACAAGGGGAAAAAGGCGAGTGGTGCACTTAGGAGTCTGTGGAGACAGAGTTTTATCCATGAAAGCAAAGAGGGGAATGTATGAGAGTATAGTTATACCAACTCTTTTGTATGGGTGTGAGGCATGGGTTGTGAATATTGCAACAAGGAGAAGGCTGGAGGCAGTGGAGATGTCATGTCTGAGGGCATTGTGTGGTGTGAATATAATGCAGAGAATCTGTAGTTTGGAGATCAGGAGGTGTGGGATTACCAAAACTATTATCCAGAGGGCTGAGGAGTGATTATTGAGATGGTTTGGACATGTAGAGAGGATGGAATGAAATAGTGACTTTGAGAGTATACAAATCTGTAGTGGAGGGAAGGCGGGGTAGGGGTTGGCCTACGAAAGGTTGGAGGGAGAGGGTAAAGGAGGTTTTGTGTGCGAGGAGCTTGGACTTCCAGCAAGCGTGCGTGAGCGTGTTACACAGGAGTGAATGGAGACAAATGGTTTTAAGGACTTGATGTGCTGTTGGAGTGTGAGCGAAGTAACATTTATGAAGGGATTCAGGGAAATCGGCAGGCCGGACTTGAGTCCTGGAGATGGGAAGTACAGTGTCTGCACTCTGGAGAAGGGGTGTTAATGTTGCAGTTTTATAACTGTAGTATAGGCATGCCTCTGGCAAGACAGTGATGAAGTGAACGATGATGAAAGATTTTCTTTTTCAGGCCACCCTGCTTTGGTGGGAGGCAGCCAATATGTTAATAAAAAAAAATAAGAAAACTCTCATTATTTTTATTAAGACTGAAGATAAATTACTTTAGTTATATTTGAGGTAATATCAGTCTCATTTAGTATCTTTATTTTTTCTAGAGAGCATCTGTAGGAAGATAGCTGGTTTTGTATGCATATTTAGTAGATAATCAGTCACTCCCTAGTCTTGTTGGAGAAGCAACCTCTTAGCTTAGGTCATCAAAAAAGTTTATTTCATGTTTAGAGTTGACTTATGCTTTATTTAGTTTTAAACCCTTTGTATTTGTGGAACATCGTTATAAGGTGTAGTCTTTTAAATAATACCATACTATGAATATTAGATATGGCAGAGAGCATGTATAGTCCCTTTATATAAAGGGAAAGGGGACAAAAGAGACTGTAAAAATTATAGAGGAATAAGCTTACTGAGTATACCAGGAAAAGTGTACGGTAGGGTTATAATTGAAAGAATTAGAGGTAAGACAGAATGTAGGATTGCGGATGAGCAAGGAGGTTTTAGAGTGGGTAGGGGATGTGTAGATCAGGTGTTTACATTGAAGCATATATGTGAACAGTATTTAGATAAAGATAGGGAAGTTTTTATTGCATTTATGGATTTAGAAAAGGCATATGATAGAGTGGATAGAGGAGCAATGTGGCAGATGTTGCAAGTATATGGAATAGGTGGTAAGTTATTAAATGCTGTAAAGAGTTTTTATGAGGATAGTGAGGCTCAGGTTAGGGTGTGTAGAAGAGAGGGAGACTACTTCCCGGTAAAAGTAGGTCTTAGACAGGGATGTGTAATGTCACCATGGTTGTTTAATATATTTATAGATGGGGTTGTAAAGGAAGTAAATGCTAGGGTGTTTGGGAGAGGGGTGGGATTAAATTATGGGGAATCAAATTCAAAATGGGAATTGACACAGTTACTTTTTGCTGATGATACTGTGCTTATGGGAGATTCTAAAGAAAAATTGCAAAGGTTAGTGGATGAGTTTGGGAATGTGTGTAAAGGTAGAAAGTTGAAAGTGAACATAGAAAAGAGTAAGGTGATGAGGGTGTCAAATGATTTAGATAAAGAAAAATTGGATATCAAATTGGGGAGGAGGAGTATGGAAGAAGTGAATGTTTTCAGATACTTGGGAGTTGACGTGTCGGCGGATGGATTTATGAAGGATGAGGTTAATCATAGAATTGATGAGGGAAAAAAGGTGAGTGGTGCGTTGAGGTATATGTGGAGTCAAAAAACGTTATCTATGGAGGCAAAGAAGGGAATGTATGAAAGTATAGTAGTACCAACACTCTTATATGGGTGTGAAGCTTGGGTGGTAAATGCAGCAGCGAGGAGACGGTTGGAGGCAGCGGAGATGTCCTGTTTAAGGGCAATGTGTGGTGTAAATATTATGCAGAAAATTCGGAGTGTGGAAATTAGGAGAAGGTGTGGAGTTAATAAAAGTATTAGTCAGAGGGCAGAAGAGGGGTTGTTGAGGTGGTTTGGTCATTTAGAGAGAATGGATCACAGTAGAATGACATGGAAAGCATATAAATCTATAGGGGAAGGAAGGCGGGGTAGGGGTCGTCCTCGAAAGGGTTGGAGAGAGGGGGTAAAGGAGGTTTTGTGGGTAAGGGGCTTGGACTTCCAGCAAGCGTGCGTGAGCGTGTTAGATAGGAGTGAATGGAGACGAATGGTACTTGGGACCTGACGATCTGTTGGAGTGTGAGCAGGGTAATATTTAGTGAAGGGATTCAGGGAAACCGGTTATTTTCATATAGTCGGACTTGAGTCCTGGAAATGGGAAGTACAATGCCTGCACTTTAAAGGAGGGGTTTGGGATATTGGCAGTTTGGAGGGATATGTTGTGTATCTTTATATGTTTATGCTTCTAGACTGTTGTATTCTGAGCACCTCTGCAAAAACAGTGATAATGTGAGAGTGTGGTGAAAGTGTTGAATGATGATGAAAGTATTTTCTTTTTGGGGATTTTCTTTCTTTTTTGGGTCACCCTGCCTCGGTGGGAGACGGCCGACTTGTTTAAAAAAAAAAAAAAAAAAAAAAAAAAAATGATTCGATGTACTTAAAATACAGTGTAGGTATAAAGTATCAGAGCTGAAATTCATTCATTGTTCATATGTTAACCCTTTGACTGTTTCGGTCGTATATATACGTCTTACGAGGTACCGTGTTTGACGTATATATACTCATAAATTTTAGCGGCTTCAAATCAAGCAGGAGAAAGCTGGTAGGCCCAAATGTGAGAGAATGGGCCTGTGTGGTCAGTGTGCACCATATAAAAAAAAATCCTGGAGCACGCAGTGCATAATGAGAAAAAAAAAATCCGACCTTTTTTTTTTTTTAATTAAAATGCCAAATTTGTGGTTTATTTTCGTATAGTATTTATGGTTGTATTCTCGTTTTCTTGGTCTCATTTGATAGAATGGAAAACATATTATAGAAATAAAGGTGATTTTGATTGATTTTCCTATAAAAAGAACCTGGAAATGGAGCTCTAAGTAGGGGAAATGTTTGATTTTTGCCATTGTTCAAAAGTAAACAAATGTCATTGTCCAATAAATGTCCAACTAGCCATTCTAATATGCAGTCATGAATGGGTTGATGTTATTTATACAATTATTACAGTATTGCAGTAGTCTGCATAACAGTAAATCTTCTATTTTTTGTTTGAATAAAAATTCAAAATAGAAAGCAAGAGTAATATCAGAGGGGCCTGGAGACATGACTGATGAACAAAGAAAATGTTATTTTAGAGCCAGGAATGTCTACATTGTTCATTCTGGACCTTATTTTGAAATTGTCATATTTTTTAATTTTCGTGAAATTGGCCAAATTGCAAATTTCTGACCACATTATTGGGAAACTAGTTCATATTTCTTTGCATTGTTTGGTGTTTTTTTGTATTTGTATAAATAAGATTAGTGGTAACAGCCAACCAAAAAGAAAATTGGTTGGAAAAAATTTGTTTGATATTCGAACAGATTGGCGCTTGAACAGCCTTCTGGAATAAATTAAGTTTGAGTACAGAGGTTCCACTGTATTCTTGTAAGCAGTTCATTACTGCTGCAGCTTGTTTATCTAACCATGTTGGAGGACCAGTACCTGGATTGACTGTGCTTCTAATTTTCTGACTGATGACCACAGTATGGTTATAGATGGCAAAATAAAACTGGTAAACTGTAACTAAAACCCTTTATGTTCTGAATCTAACCCTCTTTTAATCAGTGCTTTCAACTGGTTTTGTCTTTACCAGTATTTTCTAGGACTGGAAAGCCTTCAAAATACCATGGGTCTATTATATTCCTTATCAAAGAGAATTATTCTGTATTTTGTCATTTGAGAATTATCTGATTCATAATATGCCTGAAAAAGTTATTTTCATTACAGGTATTTGATGAGTTTGAAATGGAGCCTCACCAAGAATGTACATATGATCACATAGCATTATACGATGGAACTACCTCAGAAGCGGGCTTTCTCGGCCGATACTGTGGAGCTAAAGTTCCACACCCGATTGTTGCTTTCAACAATCAAATGTTCATGGTATTTAAGTCAGATTCTTCTGTTCAGCGGAAAGGATTTCGGGCTCGACACACCACAGGTCAGGACTGAAACTTAAATGTCCACCAGTTTCTTATTTTTAATGGTTTAGTTAAAGACTTGCTGTGATGTATGATAAGAATATAGTACAGTGGAAGATGAATTGGAAACAAAAGTAAAATATTTAGCAGAATGACAAGTTTCTATGAAGGTATGAGGATAAAAAAATAGTGTCATATTCCTTAGTCAGTTAAGTTAGTGTGGAAGCAAAAATTGTGACCTGTAGACTCGTGTATGTGGAAAGATGCCGGTGGAAGGGAAAATCAGCTAATGCAATGTAAAATAAAATTTGTCTGATATTAGGGATAAAAGGGGATAAAAGAGAGTGCAAAAATTATAGGGGGATAAGTCTGTTGAGTGTACCTGGTAAAGTGTATGGTAGAGTTATAATTGAAAGAATTAAGAGTAAGACGGAGAATAGGATAGCAGATGAACAAGGAGGCTTTAGGAAAGGTAGGGGGTGTGTGGACCAGGTGTTTACAGTGAAACATATAAGTGAACAGTATTTAGATAAGGCTAAAGAGGTCTTTGTGGCATTTATGG
Organism: Cherax quadricarinatus; assembly: GCF_038502225.1. Lineage (NCBI taxonomy): Eukaryota > Metazoa > Arthropoda > Malacostraca > Decapoda > Parastacidae > Cherax > Cherax quadricarinatus. The sequence goes on from NC_091298.1 coordinate 50,399,336, forward strand.
ATTTGGAAAAGGCGTATGACAGGGTGGATAGGGGGGCAATGTGGCAGATGTTGCAAGTGTATGGTGTAGGAGGTAGGTTACTGAAAGCAGTGAAGAGTTTTTACGAGGATAGTGAGGCTCAAGTTAGAGTATGTAGAAAAGAGGGAAATTTTTTCCCAGTAAAAGTAGGCCTTAGACAAGGATGTGTGATGTCACCGTGGTTGTTTAATATATTTATAGATGGGGTTGTAAGAGAAGTAAATGCGAGGGTCTTGGCAAGAGGCGTGGAGTTAAAAGATAAAGAATCACACACAGGGTGGGAGTTGTCACAGCTGCTCTTTGCTGATGACACTGTGCTCTTGGGAGATTCTGAAGAGAAGCTGCAGAGATTGGTGGATGAATTTGGTAGGGTGTGCAAAAGAAGAAAATTAAAGGTGAATACAGGAAAGAGTAAGGTTATGAGGATAACAAAAAGATTAGGTGATGAAAGATTGAATATCAGATTGGAGAGAGAGAGTATGGAGGAGGTGAACGTATTCAGATATTTGGGAGTGGACGTGTCAGCGGATGGGTCTATGAAAGATGAGGTGAATCATAGAATTGATGAGGGAAAAAGAGTGAGTGGTGCACTTAGGAGTCTGTGGAGACAGAGAACTTTGTCCTTGGAGGCAAAGAGGGGAATGTATGAGAGTATAGTTTTACCAACGCTCTTATATGGGTGTGAAGCATGGGTGATGAATGTTGCAGCGAGGAGAAGGCTGGAGGCAGTGGAGATGTCATGTCTGAGGGCAATGTGTGGTGTGAATATAATGCAGAGAATTCGTAGTTTGGAAGTTAGGAGGAGGTGCGGGATTACCAAAACTGTTGTCCAGAGGGCTGAGGAAGGGTTGTTGAGGTGGTTCGGACATGTAGAGAGAATGGAGCGAAACAGAATAACTTCAAGAGTGTATCAGTCTGTAGTGGAAGGAAGGCGGGGTAGGGGTCGGCCTAGGAAGGGTTGGAGGGAGGGGGTAAAGGAGGTTTTGTGTGCGAGGGGCTTGGACTTCCAGCAGGCATGCGTGAGCGTGTTTGATAGGAGTGAATGGAGACAAATGGTTTTTAATACTTGATGTGCTGTTGGAGTGTGAGCAAAGTAACATTTATGAAGGGATTCAGGGAAACCGGCAGGCCGGACTTGAGTCCTGGAGATGGGAAGTACAGTGCCTGCACTCTGAAGGAGGGGTGTTAATGTTGCAGTTTAAAAACTGTAGTGTAAAGCACCCTTCTGGCAAGACAGTGATGGAGTGAATGATGGTGAAAGTTTTTCTTTTTCGGGCCACCCTGCCTTGGTGGGAATCGGCCAGTGTGATGATAAAATAAAAATAATAATTAGTAGTATATATACAGTGGACCCCCGGTTTACGATCAGCTCCCAATGCAACCAATTATGTAAGTGTATTTATGTAAGTGCGTTTGTATGTGTATGTTTGGGGGTCTGAAATGGACTAATCTAATTCACAATATTCCTTATGGGAACAAATTCGGTCAGTACTGGCACCTGAACATACTTCTGGAATGAAATAATATCGTAAACCGGGGATCCACTGGATATATATTTCTAAGTAGTAGGTCGGTAGACAGCAACTGCCCAGGGAGGTACTACCGTCCTGCCAAGTGAGTGTAAAACTGAAGCCTGTAATTGTTTTACAAGATGGTAGAATTGCTGGTGTCTTTTTTTTTCTGTCTCATACACATGCACGATTTCAGGTACGTCTTGCTACTTCTACTTACACTTAGGTCACACTACACATACATGTACAAGCATATATATACACACACCCCTTTGGGTTTTCTTCTATTTTTCTTTCTAGTTCTTGTTCTTGTTTATTTCCTCTTACCTCCATGGGGAAGTGGAACAGAATTCTTCCTCCGTAAGCCATGCGTGTTGTAAGAGGCGACTAAAATGCCAGGAGCAAGGGGCTAGTAACCCCTTCTCCTGTATATATTACTAAATGTAAAAGGAGAAACTTTTGTTTTTCCTTTTGGGCCACCCCGCCTCGGTGGGATACTGCCGGTGTGTTGAAAGAAAGAAAAGATATATATATTTTGTTTTAAACAAGTTGGCCGTCTCCTGCTGAGGCAGGGTGACCCAAAAAGAAAATACTTCCATCATCATTCAACACTTTCACCTCACTCACACAGAGGTGCTCAGAATACAACAGCTTAGAAGCATATACATATAAAGATAAACAACATATCCCTCCAAACTGCTAATATCCCAAACCCCTCCTTTAAAGTGCAGGCATTGTACTTCCCATTTCCAGGACTCAAGTTCGCCTATATAAAAAAACCGGTTTCCCTGAATCCCTTCACTAAATATTACCCTCCTCACACTCCAACAGATCACCAGGTCCCAAATACCATTCGTCTCCATTCACTCCTATCTAACACGCTCACACACGCTTGCTGGAAGTCGAAGCTCCTCACCCACAAAACCTCCTTTACTTCCTCCAACCTTTTTGAGGACGACCCCTACCCTGCCCTCCTTCCACTACAGATTTATACGCTCTCCATGTCATTCTACTTTGATCCATTCTCTCTAAATGACCAAATCACCTCAACAACCCCTCTTCAGCCCTCTGACTATTACTTTTATTAACTCCACACCTTCTCCTAATTTCCACACTCCAAATTTTCTGCATAATACTTATACCACACATGGCCCTTAGACAGGACATCTCCACTGCCTCCAACCGTCTCCTCGCTGCATTTACAACCCAAGCTTCTCACCCATATAAGAGTTTTTTGTCTCCACATATACCTTAATGCACCACTCACCTTTTTTCCTTCATCAATTCTATGATTAACCTCATCCTTCATAAATCCATCCGCTGACATGTCAACCCCCAAATATCTGAAACCATTCACTTCTTCTATACTCCTCCTCTCCAATTTGATGTCCAGTTTTTTTTTTTATCTAAATCATTTGATACCCTCATCACCTTTCTCTTTTCTATGTTTACTTTCAACTTTCTACCTTTACACACACTCCCAAACTCGTCCACCAACCTTTGCAATTTCTCTCTAGAATCTCCCATAAGCATAGTATCAGCAAAAAGTAACTGTGTCTATTCCCATTTTGTATTCGATTCCCCATAATTTAATCTCACCCCCCTCCCAAACACCCTAGCATTTACTTCTTTTACAACTCCATCTATAAATATATTAACCCTTTCAGGGTCCGTCCCATAGATCTACGGCTCTACGTTCAGGGTCCAAACCGTAGATCTACGCCTTGAGCTCAGCTCACTCTGATAAGCTGTGAGTGGTACATTTGGGCCTAGATATGAGAGAATACATCTATGTAGTATGTGTGCACCACATAAAACAAATCCTGCAGCACACAGTGAGTAATGGGAGAAAAAAAACTGAGATCATGATTTTCGATTAAAACAGCGACTTTGCAGTGTTTTTTTTTTGTATGTTTTTATTTGTGATTTCCTGGTCTCATTTGATAGAATGGAAGACATATTACAGAAATGGAGATGATTTTGATTGGTTTTAGTACTGGAAAGGGCTTGAAACTGAGCTCAAAGTAGCAGAAATGTTAAATTTTTGTCGATGTTTAAGAGTAAACAAACAACCTCACACATCTAATACACGCCAGCTGCTGGGTCTAATATACATTCACAAATGTGATGATGATATTTATACAATTACAATATTGCATAACAGTAAATCTTCTATTTTTTGGTTTGAATAAAAATTCATTATGTGAATTAAAACTCAAAATGGAATTCATTTGTAAAGCCTGAAAACATAACTAATGAGCAGAGGAAATATTACTTTAGTGCCAGGAATGCCTGCATTGTTTATTCTGGACCATATTTTGAAATTGGAATATTTTGAACTTTATGTTAAATTGGCCAAATTGCCAATTTCCGATCACTTTATTTTGTAGTTGAAACAGTTGACTTGGCGATTTTTTGTGCTCAATCGATAGAAAAGAAGTAATACTAGTGAAATAGCTAAGAATTTGGTCGACTGGAATAATGTAATTGGCTTAAAATGGGAGTCAAAGTCGGCAAAATCGCTGATTAGTAAATATTGCTGACACATCAAAATTCGCGAGAGCATAATTTCTTCAATTTTCCATCAAATTTCGTACTTTTTGTTTTATTACCTTCAGAAAAAGTTTCTCTACCATTTCATAAGATTTTTTTTTTTTTTTTTTTTTTTTTTTTTTTTTTTTTTTTTTTTTTTTTTTTTAAATTCTTGGACACTGGTGCCTCTTGAAATTTGGCCTCTGGACCCTGAAAGGGTTAAACAACCATGGTGACATTACACATCCCTGTCTAAGACCAACTTTTACTGGGAAGTAGTCTCCCTCTCTTCCACACACCCTAACCTGAGCCTCACTATCCTCATAAAAACTCTTTATAGTATTTAGTAACTTACCACCTATTATATATACTTGCAACATCTGCCACAATGCTCCCCTATCCACTCTTATCACAAGCCTTTTCTAAATCCATAAATGCAATAAAAACTTCCCTACCTTTATCTAAATACTGTCCACATATGTGCTTCAATGTAAACACTTGATCTACACATCCTCTATCCACTCTAAAACCTCCTTGCTCATCCGCAATCCTACAGTCTGTCTTGCCTTTAATTCTTTCATACACTTTTCCTGGTATACTCAGTAAACTAATTCCTCTATAATTTTTACAATCTCTTTTGTCCTCCTTCCCTTTATATAAAGGGACTATACATGCTCTCTGCCAATCCCTAGGTACCTTCCCCTCTTTCATACATTTCTTCTTTCTTTCAACAAACCAGTCGTATCCCACCGAGGCAGGGTGGCCCAAAAGGAAAAACAAAAGTTTCTCTTTTCAAATTTAGTAATTTATACAGGAGAAGGGGTTACTAGCCCCTTGCTCCCGGCATTTTAGTGGCCTCTTAAAACACGCATAGCATACATTTATTAAACAAAAATACCAACCACTCTAACACTATATCCCCCCCTGCTTTTAACATTTCTGCCATGATCCCGTCAGTTGCAGCTGCTTTACCCCTTTTCATTCTACGTAATGCCTCACGCTCCTCCCCCACACTCACATCCTGCTCTTCTTCACTCGTAAAAGATGGTATACCTCCCAGGCCAATGCATGAAATTACCGCCTCCCTTTCTTCGTCAACATTTAAAAGTTCCTCAAAATATTTCCACCATCTATCCAATACCTCCATCTCCCCGTCAAACTCCCCCTACTCTGTTTTTCACCGACAAATCCATTTGTTCCCTAGGCTTTCTTAACTTACTTAACTCACTCCAAAATTTTTTCTTATTTTCATTAAAATTTCTTGACAGTGCCTCTCCCACTCTATCATCTGCTCTCCTTTTGCACTCTCTCACCACTCTCTTCACCTTTTTTTTCACTCTTCATATACTCTGCTCTTCTTATAACACTTCTGCTTTGTAAAAACCTCTCATAAGCTACCTTTTTCTCTTTTATCCCACTCTTTACTTCATCATTCCACCATTCACTCCTCTTTCCTCCTGCACCAACCCTCCTATAACCACAAACTTCTGCCCCACATTCTAATACTGCATTTTTAAAACTATTCCAACCCTCTTCAACCCTCCCACCTCTCATACTTGCACTAGTCCGCCTTTCTGCCAATAGTGCTTATATCTCACCCGAACTTCCTCCTCCCTTAGTTTATACACTTTCACCTCTCTCTTATTTGTTGTTGCCATTTTCCTCTTATCCCATCTACCTCTTACTCTGACTGTAGCTACAACTAAATAATGATCCGATATATCAGTTGCCCCTCTATAAACATGTACATCCTGGAGCCTACCCATCAACCTTTTATCCACCAATGCATAATCTAACAAACTACTTTCATTACATGCTATGTCATACCTTCTATATTTATTTATCCTCTCTTTCATAAAATGTGTGTTACTTATTACCAAATCTCTTTCTACACATAGTTCAATTAAAGGCTTCCCATTTTCATTTATCCCTGGCACCCCAAATTTACCTACTACTCCCTCCACAACATTTTTACCCACTTTAGCATTGAAATCCCCAACCACAAGTACTCTCACACTTGGTTCAAAACTCCTCACGCATTCAGTCAACATTTCCCAAAATCTCTCTTTCTCCTCTATACTTCTCTCTTCTCCAGGTGCATATACGCTTACTATAACCCACTTTTCACATCCAACCTTTATTTAACTCCACATAATCCTTGAATTAATACATTTATAGTCCCTCTTTCCCTGCCATATTGCTACTCCTCCTTTAGCTCTGACTATTTGAAACCCCTGACCTAATCCCATTTATTTCTCTCCACTGAAACTCTCTCACCCCCTTCAACTTTGTTTCACTTAAAGCGAGGATATCCAGCTTCTTCTCAATCATGACATCCACAATCATCTCTTTCTTACCATTCGCACAACATCCACGCACATTCAGACATCCCACTTTGACAATTTTCTTATTCTTATTCTTTTTAGTAGTCATTACAGAAACAGGGGTTACTAGCCCATTGTTCCCAGCATTTTAGTTGACTTTTACAACACAAATGGCTTACGGAGGAAAGATTCTCATTTCACTTCCCCATGGATATAAAAGGAAAAGTAATAAGAACAAGAACTATTAAGATAAAATCAAAGGAAACTCAGATGAGTGTGTATAAATAAATGTGTACATGTATGTGTAGTGTGACCTAAGTGTAAGTAGAGGTATCAAGACGTACCTGTAATCTTGTATATTTATGAGACGGACAAAAGACACCAGCAATCCTACCATCATGTAAAACAGTTACAGGCTTTCATTTTACACTCACTTGGCACAACGGTAGTACCTCCCTGGGTGGTTGCTGTCTACCAACCTACTATATGGGGGTTGCAAATTGAAGTTCTCTTGTAAAAAACCTGAATTGAAATTATTGCAGTTAAAGAGACTTGAAAACTGTTTTGAAAAAGTTAAAAGTTGTTAAAATGTACTATACAAAGTATGTGTAGTTTTTTTGGATTTGAAAGAATAAGAATTACCTATATAAATAGGCTTAAATTATAGTTTGTCTTAGTCTGCCTGAAATGCAGAAGCATGCTAGTGGCTTTTTTTTTGTGCTTAGCAGTAATTTATTACAAGGCAGGGTGACCCAAAAAGAAAAAAAATCCCCAAAAAGAAAAAAAATCTCCAAAAAGAAAATACTTTTATCATCATTCAACACTTTCAGCTCACTCACACATTATCACTGTTTTTGCAGAGGTGCTCAGAACACAACAGATTAGAAGCATATATCTATAAAGATACACAACATATCCCTCCAAACTGCCAATATCCCAAACCCTTCCTTTAGAGTGCAGGCATTGTACTTCCCATTTCCAGGACTAAACACCGTCTATATAAAAATAACCGGTTTCCCTGAATCCCTTCACTAAATATTATCCTGCTCACACTCCAACAGATCGTCAGGTCCCAAATACCATTCGTCTCCATTTACTCCTATCGAACACGCTTATGCACGCATGCTGGAAGTCCAAGCCCCTCGCCCACGAAACCTCCCTTACCCCTTCCTTCCAACCTTTTCGAGGATGATCCCTACCCCGCCTTCCTTCCCCTACAGATTTATATGCTCTCCATGTCATTCTGTTTTTATCCATTATCTCTAAATAACCAAACCACCTCAACAACCCCTTTTCAGCCCTCTGACTAATACTTTTATTAACTCCACACCTTCTCCTGATTTCCACACTCCGATTTTTCCGCATAATATTTACACCACACATTGCCCTTAGAATGGACATCTCCACTGCCTCCAACTGCCTCCTCACTGCTGCATTTACAACCCAAGCTTCACACCCATATAAGAGTGTTGGTACTACTATACTTTCATACATTCCCTTCTTTGCTTCCATAGATAACGTTTTTTGTCTCCACATATACCTCAGCACACCACTCACCTTTTTCCCTCATCAATTCTATGATTAACCTCATCCTTCATAAATCCATCCGCTGACACGTCAACTCCCAAGTATCTGAAAACATTCACTTCTTCCATACTACTCCTCCCCAATTTGATATCCAATTTTTCTTTATCTAAATCATTTGATACCCTCATCACCTTACTCTTTTTCTGTGTTCACTTTCAACTTTTCTACCTTTACATACACTCCCAAACTTGTCGAATGACCTTTGCAATTTTTCTTTAGAATCTCCCATAAGCACAGTATCATCAGTAAAAAGCAACTGTGTCAGTTCCCATTTTGTATTTGATTCCCCATAATTTAATCCCACCCCTCTCCCGAACACCCTAGCATTTACTTCGTTTTCAACCCCATCTATAAATACAGTGGACCCCCACATAGCGACCTTAATCCGTGCAAGAGGGCTGGTTGTTATGCGAAATGTTCGGTATGCGAATGAATTTTCCCCATAAGAAATAATGGAAATCAAATTAATCCGTCCAAGACACCCAAAAGTATGAAAAAAATTTTTTTACCACATGAAATATACATTTTCCTACACACAAAGAGAAGGATACATGCACAATAGTAGAGTAGTACATGCACAATATATATTGTGCATGTACTACTCTACTAAATGAAGAATAAATGACACTTACCTTTATTGAAGATGCAGCAATGACTGATGAGACACTGTGTCCTGGGAGTGCCTTTTCCTCCTGAGTACTGTAGGTCCTGTTTGGCATTTTCTTCCAGAACAGGCCTTATCACACTGTGTATGCCACTACTATTCTTAAATCTCTCAAACCAACCTTTGCTGGCTTTAAATTCACCAATATGAGCACTAGTTCCAGGCATTTTTTCCTGTTCACCTGGGTGTTAGTCGACTGGTGTGGGTTGCATCCTGGGAGACAAGATTAAGGACCCCAATGGAAATAAGTTAGACAGTCTTCGATGACACTGACTTTTTTGGGTTATCCTGGGTGGCAAATCCTCTGGGGTTAATTGTTTCTTGGTATTCTCAATAAGCAACACCAACAACGGTGCTACAGCAGCAGCAGCAGCTGACGGTGGTACAGCAGCAACAGACGATGCTACAGCAGCAACAGACGATGCTACAGCAGCAGCAGACGATGCTACAGCAGCAGCAGACGATGCTACAGCAGCAGCAGACGATGCTACAGCAGCAGCAGACGATGCAACAGCAGCAGCAGACGATGCTAAAGCAGCAACAGACGATGCTACAGCAGCAGCAGACGATGCTACAGCAGCAACAGACGATGCTACAGCAGCAGCAGACGATGCTACAGCAGCAGCAGACGATGCTACAGCAGCAGCAGACGATGCTACAGCAGCAGCAGACGATGCTACAGCAGCAGCAGACGATGCTACAGCAGCAGCAGACGATGCTACAGCAGCAGCAGACGATGCTACAGCAGCAACAGACGATGCTACAGCAGCAGCAGACGATGCTACAGCAGCAGCAGCAGCAGACGATGCTACAGCAGCAGCAGCAGCAGACGATGCTACAGCAGCAGCAGCAGCTGACGGTGGTACAACAGCAGCAGCTGACAGTGCAGCAGCAGCTGACAGTGCAGCAGCAGCTGTACCACCAATAGTAGCGATGGTTGATTGGGGTTTATTATACAACCTGGCCAGCTCGGAGACACGCACTCCACTTTCATACTTATCAATGATCTTTTTCTTCATCTCTATAGTAATTCTCACCCTTATTGCTGTAGGGTTGGCACTAGAAGCTTTCTTGGGGCCCATGGTCACTTATTTTCCAGAAAAAATCACCAAAAACACTGTAATAATACGAAATGTTCCGATTGTATGCTTGGATGTTACCGCGGAGGCTGGCTGGTAAACAATGCCACCGGCGGAACATGTGAGCGTGGCTCAGGCAGCACATTGGACGCGTCTCGGACGAAGGGCGGTGAGCGGGTTTTTGGGCGGTATGCGAGGCAAAATTTTTGCGATCAAAGCGTCCGGTATGCGGATTGTGCGGTATGCGATGCGTACGGTATGCGGGGGTCCACTGTATATTAAACAGCCATGGTGACATGACACGTCCCTGTCTAAGACCTACTTTTACCGGGAAGTAGTCTCCCTCTCTTCTACACACCCTAACCTGAGCCTCACTATCCTCATAAAAACTCTTTACAGCATTTAGTAACTTACCACCTATTCCATATACAGTAGGGCCCCACTTACACGGCGGATTAGGTTCCAGGCTGTCGCCGGAAAGCAGACATCGCCAGAAAGCAAAACACCATTTTTTTCCATTTATAAATGCATATAAATGCCAGACAACAAGTTTACACTAAATTATATTAGGTTAGTAATAGAACTAGGCATTAAAAACACACAAAGTAAAATACATTCACAGTAAATTCATTACTTATCTTAAAATATTTGTAATCTTAATGTAGGGAGAGAGGTGAGTAGTACTTATTTGTAGGAAGTCAGGTGCAGGTAGCCCAGGTGTAGGTAGCCCTGGCTCCCCGTCTCATATTTAATATACGATATTTAAAACATCCCAGAGAGGTAAAATACACATACAGTACACTCATTATTTACCTTAAAATATGTGTAGTCTTAATATAGGAAGAGAGGTGAGTAGTATTTATTTGTAGGAAGTCAGTGTAGGTAGCTGGTAGGTGTAGCCCGCCTGGGCTACACCTACCGGCTACCTACACTGTGGCCCAGAGCCATATTATTAACATCGACATACTGTGTTCACTGAATTCAATAATTTCTAACAACTACCTTTAGATGCCATCATAAACGAAGGTAGAATTAATGAATAATTCATGCCGAAAATTGTAAACAAAAGTGGAGTGGGGGAGTGGCTGGGCCAAACGCAGATTCATACACGTTTTCTCTGATGGCTGAACAGAGAAAACGTAATGTTGTCCCTCCACCCGGCTACCACACAGCTCCACAAGTATTATTGTCAGAGCACACAAAATATGCAATAAATGCCAGACAACAAGTTTACACTAACTTGTATTAAGTTAGCAATGGAAATAGGCATTAAAAACACAATAAAAGGTAAGATACACACAGAGTACACTTATTACTTACCTTTAAATATTAATATTAATGTGTGAGAGGTGAGTGGCAGGGTGTTTATTGAATAAAATCAGAATGGCACACCATCATCCTCTAACTTGGCACTTAAAGCAAGAGGCTTACGACTACTATTTTTATCACAGCTAACCTTAGACGCCATTGTCAATGAGAGCCAACTAGTTAACGAAAGAGTAAACGAGAGAGAGAACGAGATACAGAGTTGAGACAGTGTAAGAACACAAACTGAACAGGTAGTGGGCGATCACTTGGTCAGGTGAAATAAATGCGTATTAATGTGTGTCTACTTTTAGTTCATTCACGTACGTTTGTAAGAGTTTGTAAAACATTTACCTCAATATTTTTTTATTATAATAATAATTACCGTACAATACAAATACTCTTACATCGTGTACAAGTTGTACAAGTTAGTTCAGAATAAACAAACAGCAACACACCATTTGCTCCCGGCATTTTAGTCGCCTCATACGACACGCATGGCTTATGGAGGAAAGATTCTTTTCCACTTCCCCATGGACAATAGAAGAAATAAAGAAGAACAAGAGCTATTTAGAAAAAGGAGAAAATATATGTATATGTATATATATACAGTGGACCCCCGCATAACGATTACCTCCGAATGCAACCAATTATGTAAGTGTATTTATGTAAGTGCGTTTGTACGTGTATGTTTGGGGGTCTGAAATGGACTAATCTACTTCACAGTATTCCTTATGGGAATAAATTCGGTCAGTACTGGCACCTGAACATACTTATGGAGTGAAAAAATATCGTTAACCGGGGGTCCACTGTATATATGCATGTGCGCGTCTGTGAAGTGTGACCAAAGTGTAAGTAGGAGTAGCAAGATATCCCTGTTATCTAGCGTGTTTATGAGACAGAAAAAGAAACCAGCAATCCTACCATCAAGCAAAACAGTTACAGGTTTCTGTTTCACAGTCATCTGGCAGGACGGTAGTACTTCCCTGGGTTTAAAAACTGTAGTGTAAAGCGCCCTTCTGGCAAGACAGTGATGGAGAGAATGATGGTGAAAGTTTTTCTTTTTCGGGCCACCCTGCCTTGGTGGGAATCGGCCAGTGTGATAAAAAAAAAAAGAAAAAAAAAATAATAATAATAATAATAATAATATCATTTTTTATTCTTTTGCTACCTTATTTTATTTATTATCACACTGGCCGATTCCCACCAAGGCAGGGTGGCCCGAAAAAGAAAAACTTTCACCATCATTCACTCCATCACTGTCTTGCCAGAAGGGTGCTTTACACTACAGTTTTTAAACTGCAACATTAACACCCCTCCTTCAGAGTGCAGGCACTGTACTTCCCATCTCCAGGACTCAAGTCTGGCCTGCCGGTTTCCCTGAATCCCTTCATAAATGTTACTTTGCTCACACTCCAACAGCACGTCAAGTATTAAAAACCATTTGTCTCCATTCACTCCTATCAAACACGCTCACGCATGGCTGCTGGAAGTCCAAGCCCCTCGCACACAAAACCTCCTTTACCCCCTCCCTCCAACCCTTCCTAGGCCGACCCCTACCCCGCCTTCCTTCCACTACAGACTGATACACTCTTGAAGTCATTCTGTTTCGCTCCATTCTCTCTACATGTCCGAACCACCTCAACAACCCTTCCTCAGCCCTCTGGACAACAGTTTTGGTAATCCCGCACCTCCTCCTAACTTCCAAACTACGAATTCTCTGCATTATATTCACACCACACATTGCCCTCAGACATGACATCTCCACTGCCTCCAGCCTTCTCCTCGCTGCAACATTCATCACCCACGCTTCACACCCATATAAGAGCGTTGGTAAAACTATACTCTCATACATTCCCCTCTTTGCCTCCAAGGACAAAGTTCTTTGTCTCCACAGACTCCTAAGTGCACCACTCACTCTTTTTCCCTCATCAATTCTATGATTCACCTCATCTTTCATAGACCCATCCGCTGACACGTCCACTCCCAAATATCTGAATACGTTCACCTCCTCCATACTCTCTCCCTCCAATCTGATATTCAATCTTTCATCACCTAATCTTTTTGTTATCCTCATAACCTTACTCTTTCCTGTATTCACCTTTAATTTTCTTCTTTTGCACACCCTACCAAATTCATCCACCAATCTCTGCAGCTTCTCTTCAGAATCTCCCAAGAGCACAGTGTCATCAGCAAAGAGCAGCTGTGACAACTCCCACTTTGTGTGTGATTCTTTATCTTTTAACTCCACGCCTCTTGCCAAGACCCTCGCATTTACTTCTCTTACAACCCCATCTATAAATATATTAAACAACCACGGTGACATCACACATCCTTGTCTAAGGCCTACTTTTACTGGGAAAAAATTTCCCTCTTTCCTACATACTCTAACTTGAGCCTCACTATCCTCGTAAAAACTCTTCACTGCTTTCAGTAACCTACCTCCTACACCATACACTTGCAACATCTGCCACATTGCCCCCCTATCCACCCTGTCATACGCCTTTTCCAAATCCATAAATGCCACAAAGACCTCTTTAGCCTTATCTAAATACTGTTCACTTATATGTTTCACTGTAAACACCTGGTCCACACACACCCTACCTTTCCTAAAGCCTCCTTGTTCATCTGCTATCCTATTCTCCGTCTTACTCTTAATTCTTTCAATTATAACTCTACCATACACTTTACCAGCTACACTCAACAGACTTATCCCCCTATAATTTTTGCACTCTTTTATCCCCTTTGCCTTTATACAAAGGAACTATGCATGCTCTTTGCCAATCCCTAGGTACCTTACCCTCTTCCATACATTTATTAAATAATTGCACCAACCACTCCAAAACTATATCCCCACCTGCTTTTAACATTTCTATCTTTATCCCATCAATCCCGGCTGCCTTACCCCCTTTCATTTTACCTACTGCCTCACGAACTTCCCCCACACTCACAACTGGCTCTTCCTCACTCCTACAAGATGTTATTCCTCCTTGCCCTATACACGAAATCACAGCTTCCCTATCTTCATCAACATTTAACAATTCCTCAAAATATTCCCTCCATCTTCCCAATACCTCTAACTCTCCATTTAATAACTCTCCTCTCCTATTTTTAACTGACAAATCCATTTGTTCTCTAGGCTTTCTTAACTTGTTAATCTCACTCCAAAACTTTTTCTTATTTTCAACAAAATTTGTTGATAACATCTCACCCACTCTCTCATTTGCTCTCTTTTTACATTGCTTCACCACTCTCTTAACCTCTCTCTTTTTCTCCATATACTCTTCCCTCCTTGCATCACTTCTACTTTGTAAAAACTTCTCATATGCTAACTTTTTCTCCCTTACTACTCTCTTTACATCATTATTCCACCAATCGCTCCTCTTCCCTCCTGCACCCACTTTCCTGTAACCACAAACTTCTGCTGAACACTCTAACACTACATTTTTAAACCTACCCTTAACTTGCATATTTTATCTTGTCAATTTAAATCTAGTTATACTCTAATTCTTGTAAACAACTTATATAACACCTTAGTGCAATTACAATTGAGAGTCTTGTGCCTTTTTTATATTATTAGATTGAACTCAGTTGTACTATAGTCAATACCAAATTCATTATATTAGACCATATTGCAATTACTAGTGAGAGACTGGTGCTATTTTTAATTTGTATTGTTATATTATTAGATTAAATCTAGTTGTACTATAGCTCATTCTAGCTCAAAACATAGACTCCACAAAAGTCATTATATTAGACCTTAGTGCAATTATTTGATTACCACTTTATTGTTCACCACAACTTATATTAGTCCCTTTTATATTATAATTTTATATTATAATATAATATATAATATATATAATATAATATATTATATTAATAGGTAGTAGGTTGGTAGACAGCAACCACCCAGGGAAGTACTACCGTCCTGCCAGATGACTGTGAAACAAAAACCTGTAACTGTTTTGCATGATGGTAGGATTGCTGGTTTCTTTTTCTGTCTCATAAACACGCTAAGATAACAGGGATATCTTGCTACTCCTACTTACACTTTGGTCACACTTCACAGACACGCACATGCATATATATATATACATACATCTAGGTTTTTCTCCTTTTTCTAAATAGCTCTTGTTCTTTTTTATTTCTTCTATTGTCCATGGGGAAGTGGAAAAGAATCTTTCCTCCGTAAGCCATGCGTGTCGTATGAGGCGACTAAAATGCCGGGAGCAATGGGCTAGTAACCCCTTCTCCTGTATACAATTACTAAAAAAGAGAAGAAGAAAAACTTTATAAAACTGGGTTGCTTAAATGTGCGTGGATGTAGTGCGGATGACAAGAAACAGATGATTGCTGATGTTATGAATGAAAAGAAGTTGGATGTCCTGGCCCTAAGTGAAACAAAGCTGAAGGGGGTAGGAGAGTTTCAGTGGGGGGAAATAAATGGGATTAAATCTGGAGTATCTGAGAGAGTTAGAGCAAAGGAAGGGGTAGCAGTAATGTTAAATGATCAGTTATGGAAGGAGAAAAGAGAATATGAATGTGTAAATTCAAGAATTATGTGGATTAAAGTAAAGGTTGGATGCGAGAAGTGGGTCATAATAAGCGTGTATGCACCTGGAGAAGAGAGGAATGCAGAGGAGAGAGAGAGATTTTGGGAGATGTTAAGTGAATGTATAGGAGCCTTTGAACCAAGTGAGAGAGTAATTGTGGTAGGGGACTTGAATGCTAAAGTAGGAGAAACTTTTAGAGAGGGTGTGGTAGGTAAGTTTGGGGTGCCAGGTGTAAATGATAATGGGAGCCCTTTGATTGAACTTTGTATAGAAAGGGGTTTAGTTATAGGTAATACATATTTTAAGAAAAAGAGGATAAATAAGTATACACGATATGATGTAGGGCGAAATGACAGTAGTTTGTTGGATTATGTATTGGTAGATAAAAGACTGTTGAGTAGACTTCAGGATGTACATGTTTATAGAGGGGCCACAGATATATCAGATCACTTTCTAGTTGTAGCTACACTGAGAGTAAAAGGTAGATGGGATACAAGGAGAATAGAAGCATCAGGGAAGAGAGAGGTGAAGGTTTATAAACTAAAAGAGGAGGCAGTTAGGGTAAGATATAAACAGCTATTGGAGGATAGATGGGCTAATGAGAGCATAGGCAATGGGGTCGAAGAGGTATGGGGTAGGTTTAAAAATGTAGTGTTAGAGTGTTCAGCAGAAGTTTGTGGTTACAGGAAAGTGGGTGCAGGAGGGAAGAGGAGCGATTGGTGGAATGATGATGTAAAGAGAGTAGTAAGGGAGAAAAAGTTAGCATATGAGAAGTTTTTACAAAGTAGAAGTGATGCAAGGAGGGAAGAGTATATGGAGAAAAAGAGAGAAGTTAAGAGAGTGGTGAAGCAATGTAAAAAGAGAGCAAATGAGAGAGTGGGTGAGATGTTATCAACAAATTTTGTTGAAAATAAGAAAAAGTTTTGGAGTGAGATTAACAAGTTAAGAAAGCCTAGAGAACAAATGGATTTGTCAGTTAAAAATAGGAGAGGAGAGTTATTAAATGGAGAGGTAGAGGTATTGGGAAGATGGAAGGAATATTTTGAGGAATTGTTAAATGTTGATGAAGATAGGGAAGCTGTGATTTCGTGTATAGGGCAAGGAGGAATAACATCTTGTAGGAGTGAGGAAGAGCCAGTTGTGAGTGTGGGGGAAGTTCGTGAGGCAGTAGGTAAAATGAAAGGGGGTAAGGCAGCCGGGATTGATGGGATAAAGATAGAAATGTTAAAAGCAGGTGGGGATATAGTTTTGGAGTGGTTGGTGCAATTATTTAATAAATGTATGGAAGAGGGTAAGGTACCTAGGGATTGGCAGAGAGCATGCATAGTTCCTTTGTATAAAGGCAAAGGGGATAAAAGAGAGTGCAAAAATTATAGGGGGATAAGTCTGTTGAGTGTACCTGGTAAAGTGTATGGTAGAGTTATAATTGAAAGAATTAAGAGTAAGACGGAGAATAGGATAGCAGATGAACAAGGAGGCTTTAGGAAAGGTAGGGGGTGTGTGGACCAGGTGTTTACAGTGAAACATATAAGTGAACAGTATTTAGATAAGGCTAAAGAGGTCTTTGTGGCATTTATGGATTTGGAAAAGGCGTATGACAGGGTGGATAGGGGGGCAATGTGGCAGATGTTGCAAGTGTATGGTGTAGGAGGTAGGTTACTGAAAGCAGTGAAGAGTTTTTACGAGGATAGTGAGGCTCAAGTTAGAGTATGTAGGAAAGAGGGAAATTTTTTCCCAGTAAAAGTAGGCCTTAGACAAGGATGTGTGATGTCACCGTGGTTGTTTAATATATTTATAGATGGGGTTGTAAGAGAAGTAAATGCGAGGGTCTTGGCAAGAGGCGTGGAGTTAAAAGATAAAGAATCACACACAAAGTGGGAGTTGTCACAGCTGCTCTTTGCCGATGACACTGTGCTCTTGGGAGATTCTGAAGAGAAGTTGCAGAGATTGGTGGATGAATTTGGTAGGGTGTGCAAAAGAAGAAAATTAAAGGTGAATACAGGAAAGAGTAAGGTTATGAGGATAACAAAAAGATTAGGTGATGAAAGATTGAATATCAGATTGGAGGGAGAGAGTATGGAGGAGGTGAACGTATTCAGATATTTGGGAGTGGACGTGTCAGCGGATGGGTCTATGAAAGATGAGGTGAATCATAGAATTGATGAGGGAAAAAGAGTGAGTGGTGCACTTAGGAGTCTGTGGAGACAAAGAACTTTGTCCTTGGAGGCAAAGAGGGGAATGTATGAGAGTATAGTTTTACCAACGCTCTTATATGGGTGTGAAGCGTGGGTGATGAATGTTGCAGCGAGGAGAAGGCTGGAGGCAGTGGAGATGTCATGTCTGAGGGCAATGTGTGGTGTGAATATAATGCAGAGAATTCGTAGTTTGGAAGTTAGGAGGAGGTGCGGGATTACCAAAACTGTTGTCCAGAGGGCTGAGGAAGGGTTGTTGAGGTGGTTCGGACATGTAGAGAGAATGGAGCGAAACAGAATGACTTCAAGAGTGTATCAGTCTGTAGTGGAAGGAAGGCGGGGTAGGGGTCGGCCTAGGAAGGGTTGGAGGGAGGGGGTAAAGGAGGTTTTGTGTGCGAGGGGCTTGGACTTCCAGCAGGCATGCGTGAGCGTGTTTGATAGGAGTGAATGGAGACAAATGGTTTTTAATACTTGACGTGCTGTTGGAGTGTGAGCAAAGTAACATTTATGAAGGGATTCAGGGAAACCGGCAGGCCGGACTTGAGTCCTGGAGATGGGAAGTACAGTGCCTGCACTCTGAAGGAGGGGTGTTAATGTTGCAGTTTAAAAACTGTAGTGTAAAGCACCCTTCTGGCAAGACAGTGATGGAGTGAATGATGGTGAAAGTTTTTCTTTTTCGGGCCACCCTGCCTTGGTGGGAATCGGCCAGTGTGATAATAAAAAAAAAAAAAAAAATATTATAATTCTAACTTTAAAGAATTACCTTTAAAGTACTACCTACTATCATATTCCCAAGCTCCATTATTTGATCATCACTTTATTTGTTCACCACAAATTATTTTAGTCCCTTTTATATTGTCTCCTTTATTTTAGCTTTAAAAAACTACCTTAGCTCATTATTTTTACATTTGTTAAATAATTCAGGTGCTATTTTTTTTTAGCTTTAGAATATTTACTTTATTTTTTACTTAATTCTAACTATAGATTCACTACAAATCTTATGATTACAAGCATTGATCCTGATACCAACCTCTTATTTAATGACTTAAATGATTCAAACAGTTACTGTAATTACTACACAGCAGAACAATCAAAGGCACTTCTCAGAGCTAACAACAACATAACTATCTTTAACTACAATATCAGATCTTTAAGCAAGCATTATGATGACCTCCTAGCATTACTAAATTCCTTGCATGCCAACATGTCCATCATTACACTAACTGAAACCTGGCTAAAGCCTGATACTACAGATGTCTATGCCATTCCTGGTTACACAGCCATACACAACTGTAGGCCAGACCAACAAGGGGGTGGCACTGCTATATACTACTCAGACCAACTAGAATGTATCACTAATACTTGCACAAGGGATGAACATGGGGAATATATAATAGCTAAATTCAAATCCAAATACCTACAAAAACCTCTCACAGTGATAAACATCTACAGAGTTCCACAATCAAACATTAGCCAATTTAGTCAAAACCTAGGAAGTATGATAACTGATGCACGCATGAACAAAGATCACTTACTACTCTCAGGTGACTTCAGTATAAATCTCCTGCAAGACCAGGACCCACACGTTACTGAATTCACAAACACAATGAGTAACTGCATGTTGCTACCAACAGTAACAAAACCTACAAGAGTTACAGAGACTAGTGTTTCCCTACTTGACCACATCTGGACCAACACCATATCCCCTTTAAAATCAGGCATAATTACAGATAATACCACAGACCACTACCCTACTTTCCTCATAACAACTCTTGGTAAAATACCCCAAGACATTACTAAAGTCACCTTCAGACTTCACAATGAGGCAGCCATTAATAACTTCACAACAGCAGTAACAAACATTGACTGGCACACTGAGCTAGAAATCTATACAGATATTGACGAATGTTTTAATAATTTTCTAAAAAAGACCCAATACCTTTATAACAAGCACTGCCCTAAAAAAACTAAACAGATGACAGCTAAGAGACTGAACAGTCCCTGGCTAACACCCAGCATTCTCAAATCCATAAATACAAAACACCGATATGAAAAACAGTACAGAATGGGTCACATAACCAGAGACCAAACAAAACGTTACTCGTCAGTCCTAACCAGCCTGATAAGAAGGGCAAAAAAATTGTATTATGAGAACAGATTATCCAACTTACGAGGTGATATAAAAAAGACCTGGAAGACCCTATCAGAAATTCTGGGAACAAAAAAGATATCACGACATAGCGAAATAAAATTAGCAAAATCAGATGAACCCCAACTCCCACCAACAGAAACAGCAAACAGACTCAATGATTTCTTCTCCACTATAGGTCAAAACCTTGCCAATAAAATCCCAAGCTCAGATACCCCACCAAATGACTACCTCACTGGCAACTACCCGAACACACTGTTCCTAGCTCCGACTAACCCATACGAAGTCTCCCTTATTATCAACGCACTGAAAAACAAGGCAGGAGATTTAAATACCTTACCACCCTTTATATACAAAAAAGCGTCACAAGTACTATCACCAATCATTGCAACACTCTTTAACAAATCCATTGAATCCTCCACCTTCCCTACAGTTCTCAAAATAGCAAGGGTCACCCCGATCCATAAAGGAGGAGACCAAACAGAGTTGAATAACTATAGGCCAATATCCAATTTACACCCTCTCTCAAAAATCTTCGAAAAATTAATTCATAAACGAATCTACTCCTACCTCATCTCCCAAAACATTCTCAACCCCTGCCAATTTGGATTCAGGCCTAATAAAAATACTAATGATGCTATTATACACTTGCTAGAACATATATACACTGCAAAAGAGAAAAAAGAAGTCCCACTGGGGATCTTCATTGACTTACGTAAAGCTTTTGATACAGTTGACCATGACTTGCTCCATGTAAAATTGTCACACTATGGTATTAGAGGGCACTCCCTCAACTACCTCAAGTCTTACCTCAGCAACAGAAGCCACTATGTGTACGCAAATGGGGCAAGCTCTTCCGCACAACCAATTACAGTTGGTGTCCCACAGGGAAGTGTCCTTGGCCCTCTTCTCTTTCTCCTATACATAAATGACCTACCAAATGCTTCGCAATTACTCAAACCCACACTTTTTGCAGATGACACTACATACGTCTTCTCTCACCCGAGCCCAGTCACGCTAGCCAATACTGTAAACACCGAATTACAGAAAATATCTACCAGGATGAGGACTAACAAACTTACACTAAACATTGACAAAACCTACTTCATTCAGTTTGGTAACAGAGCTACAGATGTACCTCTTAACATAACAATAAACGGATCACCTATCACAAAGCTAACAGAGGGAATATTCCTAGGAATCCACCTCGATAATAGACTCAAATTTCATACACATATACAACAAATTTCTAAGAAAATTTCCAAGACTGTAGGCATACTATCGAAGATATGGTACTATGTTCCACAGTCAGCCCTCCTGGCCCTATATCACTCTCTTATTTACCCCTATCTCACCTATGGAATTTGTGCATGGGGCTCAACAACAATTAACCATCTCAGACCACTAATTACCCAACAAAAGGCTGCAGTTAGAATGATAACAAATTCTCACTACAGGCAACACAGTCCACCAATATTCAAAACACTCAACCTACTCACCATACAAAACATCCATACTTATTATTGCACCTATTACATACATAGAACACTTAACTCTGACATTAACCCTCCCCTCAAACATCTCCTTGCCAACCTCAACAGAACACATGACCATAACACAAGGCACAGATCACTCTTTGATGTTCCTCGTGTCCATCTCACGCTATGCAAAAACTCAATGCACATAAAAGGCCCTAAAATCTGGAATTCATTACCTGTAAATATAAAAGAAACACTACCTGTTTATAAATTCAAGTCTCTTCTCAAACATCACTTACTCACTCAAAACCAAATAAATACTGAATAACTGAACCTTATAAATTGTATATCCTATATGTTACTCACAATTATATCACACAAATGTTAAACCTAGGACCCAATCTAACTTTATTATTTTTTTAAATACACTACCTAACAGAATACTCCATTCGACTGAATGTACAGCAATGCAAGCAACCATATGACCTGTCTTTGTAATACTCATTTGTGCTTTATAGTTATCTGTTTACAATAATGTTTTATCACTGATTTCATCATTGCTTAGTTAATCTTAAGTTAATTTTAAGCCAGCCCATAATGCTATGCATATAAGTGGCTTTGGCATGCTGCTCTTACCTGTATTTTTTGTACCTCTGTATGTATGTTTAAATTACTAAATAAATAAAATAAATAAATAAATTATTAATAATAATAATTAATAATAATATTATTATTATAATAAAAAGCACTAAACCCACAAGGGTCATGAATTGCTATATATAGAGTAAAGGCATACGAAAAGAATATTTTTCTACAGTTACCCCCCAGTGTTTGACTAGAGAAAACGTAATTCTTCCGACACTACCTACACAGTTGCTTTGTAAACAAATCTCATATTTACATCAATTTTTATTCTGTGAGTGTATGTATCATGTTTATATGCTATGTAATGGGTTTCGTATATAATTTTGGGGAAAATATCGTAGATGGATTAATGAAAATGCCTATATTGATGTAAAATAAGACATTTAGTGTGCCCAAGAGTGATTATTATTACGTAGTATTGGGGCGTCATGAGTAGAGAGACTCTTAGCAGTTTTAATGTGTACCTGCACACCAGCACAGTGTGTAAGTGTATTTAGGTACAGGTACACATAAGTATAATTATCAGAGTACGTATAAAATATGCAGTAACTTTAAAACACTTGAAATTTTGGAAAGTTTCCTGACATAATAGATGTGGTCACGGAAAATGTAAACAAACCGGGTGGGGGGCGCCGTATTTAAAAGACCGCTTGCCATATAGCAAACTTTGGTCATAATTTGACATTGCCGTATTAGCGGAACACCATAAAGCTGGGCCTTACTGTATTTGCAATATCTGCCACAATGCTTCCCTATCCACTCTATCATATGATTTTTTTAAATCCATTAATGCAATAAAAACTTCCCTACCTTTATCAAAATACTGTTGCATGAGCGTGTTCGATAGGAGTGAATGGAGACGAATGGTATTTGGGACCTGATGATCTGTTGGAGTGTGAGCAAGGTAATATTTAGTTAAGGGATTCAGGGAAACTGGTTATTTTTATATAGCCGGACTTGAGTCCTGTAAATGGGAAGTACAATGCCTGCACTCTAAAGGAAGGGTTTGGGATATTAGCAGTTTGGAGGGGTATGTTGTGTGTCTTTATATGTATGTGCTTCTAAACTGTTGTGATCTGAGCACCTCTGCAAAAACAGTGATTATGTGTGAGTGAGGTGAAAGTGTTGAATGATGATGAAAGTATTTTCTTTTTGGGGATTTTCTTTCTTTTTGGGTCACCTTGCCTCGGTGAGAGACGGCCAACTTGTGAAAAAAAAAAAACTAACTCATTTTTGCATTTTGAATTTACTGCTTTTTTTCAGTTTGTGGTGGTGGTCTTAAGGCTACTAGCACTGTCAAGCACATGTATTCCCATGCTAAATATGGAGATCAAAACTATGATAACAAAGAAGACTGTGACTGGATCATACAAGCTTCACCCGGGGAAAATGTCCACCTTACATTCCTAACTTTTGAGCTTGAGGACGAGCATGATTGTGGGTACGATTATGTTGAAGTGTTCTCAGGCTATAGTGACTCAGGACCAACCTATGGAAAATTCTGTGGAAATTCTGTAAGTATTGGCAAAAATATGATGGCAGTATTTAATAGCAGTAGTGATTTCATTATTTGTATGATACAACAATGTAGGGGTGTATTAAATTATCAGTATCAGTGAGCATTAGCTATGTGGTACGTATTTGTATCTGTACAAAAATTTCCGTTACCACTCAATACAGTGGAACCCCAAATATCGGCCATAATCCATTCCAGAAGGTCGGTCTAAATTCGAAAAGGCCTAAATTCAAAGCCATATTTCTGTTAAGAATTAATGTAAATACAAATTGGGGGGCTTGGACTTCCAGCAAGCGTGCGTGAGCGTGTTAGATAGGAGTGAATGGAGACGAATGTTACTTGGGACCTGACGATCTGTTGGAGTGTGACCAGGGTAATATTTAGTGAAGGGATTCAGGGAAACCGGTTATTTTCATATAGTCGGACTTGAGTCCTGGAAATGGGAAGTACAATGCCTGCACTTTAAAGGAGGGGTTTGGGATATTGGCAGTTTGGAGGGATATGTTGTGTATCTTTATATGTGTATGCTTCTAGACTGTTGTATTCTGAGCACCTCTGCAAAAACAGTGATAATGTGCGAGTGTGGTGAAAGTGTTGAATGATGATGAAAGTATTTTCTTTTTGGGGATTTTCTTTCTTTTTTGGGTCACCCTGCCTCGGTGGGAGACGGCCGACTTGTTGAAAAAAAAAAAAAAAAAAAAAAATTGGGGAGGAGGAGTATGGAAGAAGTGAATGTTTTCAGATACCTAGGAGTTGACGTGTCAGCAGATGGATTTATGAAGGATGAGGTTAATCATAGAATTGATGAGGGAAAAAAGGTGAGTGGTGCATTGAGGTATATGTGGAGACAAAAAACATTATCTATGGAGGCAAAGAAGGGAATGTATGAAAGTATAGTAGTACCAACACTCTTATTTGGGTGTGAAGCTTGGGTTGTGAATGCAGCAGCGAGGAGGCGGTTGGAGGCAGTGGAGATGTCCTGTCTAAGGGCAATGTGTGGTGTAAATATTATGCAGAAAATTCGGAGTGTGAAAATTAGGAGAAGGTGTGGAGTTAATAAAAGTATTAGTCAGAGGGCTGAAAAGGGGTTGTTGAGGTGGTTTGGTCATTTAGAGAGAATGGATCAAAGTAGAATGACATGGAGAGCGTATAAATCTGTAGGGAAAGGAAGGCGGGGTAGGGGTCATCCTCGAAAAGGTTGGAGGGAAGGGGTAAGGGAGGTTTTGTGGGCGAGGGGCTTGGACTTCCAGCAAGCGTGCGTGAGCGTGTTAGATAGGAGTGAATGGAGACGAATGGTATTTGGGACCTGACGATCTGTTGGAGTGTGAGCCGGGTAATATTTAGTGAAAGGATTCAGGGAAACCGGTTATTTTTATATAGCTGGACTTGAGTCCTGGAAATGGGAAGTACAATACCTGCACTCTAAAGGAGGGGTTCGGGATATTAGCAGTTTGGAGGGATATGTTGTGTATCTTTATAGGTATATGCTTCTAAGCTGTTGTTTTCTGAGCACCTCTGCAAAAACAGTGATTATGTGTGAGTGAGGTGAAAGTGTTGAATGATGATAAAAGTATTTTCTTTTTGGGGATTTTCTTTCTTTTTTTGGGTCACCCCTGCCTTGGTGGGAGATGGCCGACTTGTTAAAAAAAAAAAAATTAACCCATTCCAGACACCCAAAAATATTAATGAAAAATACATTTTTTTAAAGATTAATTGTAGTTTTACATACACAATACATGACGGTAGGATTGCTGGTGTAATTTTTTGTCTCTCATGAACATGCAAGATTTCAGGTACATCTTGTTACCTCTACTTACACTTAGGTCACACTACACATATATGTACAAGCATATGTATACACACTCCTCTGGGTTTTCTTCTATTTTCTTTCTAGTTCTTATTCTTGTTTATTTCCTCTTATCTCCATGGGGAAGTGAAACAGAATTCTTCCTCCGTAAGCCATGCCTGTTGTAAGAGGCGACTAAAATGCCGGGTAAAGGGGCTAGTAACCCCTTCTCCTGTATAGATTACTAAATTTAAAAAGAGAAACTTTTGTTTTTCTTTTTGGGCCACCCTGCCTTGGTGGGATACGGCTGGTTTGTCGAAAAAAAAAATGCACAATACAATGACAACTAAATAAAATAAATAAATGAACATTTAAATCACTATTACATTCCTTTATTGAAGACTTTTGTTGGCTTATAGAAGACAGGGAGGAGGAGAGAGGGAGGACTGATTGTTTGGAAGGGGAATCCCTATCCATAAGGACTTAAGGTATCAAAGCCCTCTCTGGGGTTAATTCACTCCCTGCTATACTCCCTGCATGCCTGCTGCACTCCCTGCATGCCTGCTACACTCCCTGCATGCCTGCTACACTCCTTGCCTCCCTGCTATACTCCCTCCCTCCATGCTACACTCCCTGCCTCCCTCTACATCTTCCATTATCTGTGATCTCTCTTTTGTTAACATGTTTACCCCTTTTGCCACATCAGTTTCCATGATTTGTTCTTTACCAGGATAGAATTGATTGTTGATTTGGATTTCCCATACATCTTGGCAAGTTCTAACACTCTAACACCACTCTCATATTTTTCAGTTACTTCTTTCTTAAATTCCATCATGTTTCTCACCTTCTTTACAAAAGGAACTTTGCTAGGAACTTTCTTTGGGCTCATGGTGGCTTATTTCACAGTTGCATTTAAACAAGCACAAAAACCAATGGATTTTAAAGAAATGTTTGGATGACTGCATGGAATATATGCTCATTCACCAAGAGACACAGGGAGACTGACTCACCTATGCACCGGTGTCCCGGTGGGAGGCAGGCTGATGCGTGTGATGAATGGTTTGAAAAACCGACAAGTTGAAGATTGAGACACTTATGCAACATATGGGAATCTTTATTCAGGAAACGTTTTGCCACACAGTGGCTTCATCAGTCCAGTACAAAGTAAAAAGGCATAAGGAGAGGAGGAGTTTGAGGTAATCAGTCCCTCAGCCTGGAGTCAATGTGTTCAGTCCATCAATCTTGTAGAATGTACACCATAGGGCCGTAGACGTGGCTTATGTACTGTAGTGAGGTGAGGTGAAGCAGGAGGAGGTGGGGTCATAGTGGTATCCACTAGTCGAAGTAGGTCTTCGTCCTAAGGTTGGACAAGTGTTGAAGAATTCTTTGTAACAAGATCCCATGATGCTGCAGTGTCTGACAGTTGTGATGAATGGTTTGAAAAACCGACAAGTTAAAGATTGAGACACTTATGCAACATGGGAATCTTTATTCAGGAAACGTTTCGCCACACAGTGGCTTCCTAATTTCCACACTACAAATTCTCTGCATAATATTTATGCATTGCCCTTAGACATTACATTTTCACTGCCTCTAGCCTCCTCCTTGCTGCAACATTCACAGCCCATACTTCGCACCCATATAAGAATGTTGGTACCACTATACTCCTTCTTAGCCTCCATGGATAACATTCTTTGTCTTCACAGATAACCTCAATGCTCCATCCACCTTTTTTCCTTCATTAATTCCATGGTTTATCTCGTCTTTCATATACCCATCCGCTAACAAGTCCACTTCCAGATATCTGAACACATTCACTTCCTGCATCCTCCTGCCCTCCAATCTAATATCCAGTGTTTTCTTACCTAACTTGTTTGTTATTTTCACCATATCAAGAAAGTTTAAAAACTTTAATAAACTGTATTGGGTATAATGGAAAT
The DNA here is from genome assembly GCF_038502225.1 of Cherax quadricarinatus. NCBI lineage: Eukaryota > Metazoa > Arthropoda > Malacostraca > Decapoda > Parastacidae > Cherax > Cherax quadricarinatus. Next base: position 50,426,615 of record NC_091298.1, read on the forward strand.
GTCATTTAAGTTTAACCCTTTCACTGTTAAGACTCCTGATGCTCTTAGTGTCAAAAAGTATTAAAAAAAAAAAATTCTTAACAAAATCTTAAGAAAATTTTTCTGAGTGTTTTAAAAGAAAAAATTTTTCTTGCGTTTGGTAGTTACCGAGATATAGACGCGTGAGGTTGACAAAGTGAGCCATTGATGGCAACAACAGCTGCCATCAACATAACGTATATATATATCCACTCGTTGGCACTGATTGACACCCTGCTGCCAATCCCAGATGCGATCTGTTGGTAGGTACTGGATATTGACAGATGGTTGTGGTTGTGCAGGTTGTTGTGGTGTGTGGGTGGTTGAAGGTGGCCTAAACCTAAACCCAACCTAAACAGGACACATGACCACAACACAAGACACAGATCTCTTTTTGATATACCTCGTGTCCATATCACACTTTGTAAAAACTCTATGCACATAAAGGGCCCCAAAATATGGAATTCATTACCAGAAGATGTTAACCCTTTGAGGGTCGGCAGGCCCTCTCCGAGACTCGTTCTCAGGGTCGGCCAAATTTAAAAAAAAAAATAATTTTCTCTTATGAAAAGATAGAGAATCTTTTCCCGATCATAATGACACCAAAAGTTTGAAATTTGATGGAAAACTTAGGGAATTATGCTCTTGCGAAGTTAGCGGTCTTGGTGATGTTTACGCATCGGCGATTTTGCCCACTTTGAGCCCCATTTTCGCCAATTCCACTGTACTAGTCGACAAAAAACATGAATATTTCGCTAGAACTCCATTTTTTCTATCGAATGAGTGCAAGAAACCACCCATTTATCAATTTGAACTATCCAGTACAGTGGTCAGAATTTAGCAATTTTAAAAGATGCCAATTTCCTAATAGGGTCCAGAATAAACAAGAAAGACATTCCTGGCACTAAAATGACATTTCCTCTGTTCATTAGTCACGTCTCAAGGCCCCTCTTATATTCTTTTGCTTTCCACTTTGAATTTTTATTCTCACAAAAAATAGAAAATTTACTGTTATGCAGACTACTGCATTAGTGTAAAAAATAGTATAAATAATATTGGCGCACTTGGGAAAGAATATTAGACTCGCCCAATGGAAATAAGTCACTCTCTGACTTTTTTGGGTTATCCTAGGTTCTCTACACATATGCTGCTATGTATGATAATTCTATGTAACTGTATTTGTGTATACCTGAATAAACTTACTTACTTACTTACCAGTTGACGTGTATTGGACGCTTGGCATGATTTGTTTACTTTTGAACTTTGGTAAAAATCTAACATTTCTGCTACTTTGAGCTCAATTTCAAGGTAGTTTTCATTGTAAAACCAGTCAAAATCATCTCAATTTCTGTAATATGTCTTCCATTCTATAAAATGAGATCAAGGAAACTAGAATACAACAATAAATACCATACAAAAATACAGTGCAAAGTCGCTATTTTATTCCAAAAAAACGGTCGAAGTTTTTTTTTTCTCATTATGCACTGTGTGCTGCAGGATTTTTTTTTATACTGTGCATACTGACGACATAGACCCATTCTTTCATATGTAGGCCTACCAGCTTTCTCCCACTAGATTTGAGGGCGCTAGAATTTAGGCGTACTAGTACGTCAAAAACCCTGGGTCGTAAGCCGTACTAGTACAGCCGAAACCCTCAAAGGGTTAAAGTAACCCAGTCTGAAAATCAATTTAAGACTCTCCTCAAAAGCCACTTAATCACCCTAGACTAAACACTAAATACTCAGTACACACATACTCACTTATGTACTCCCACATCATAACTTCAACAATCACTTTGAACCTTTTATCCATTGTTGACAAGAATATAATTTAATCATTGTTTTCACAGAAAGCATTTTCGAATATATGAATATATCTTTTGTCTTATACAAATTTTGATTCATTTATAATTAATAATTTACTGTACAATTATGAAATAATTACTATCCTACTGTACAACTATGATATAATCCTTAGTGTTAAGTAGTCTGTAAGCCAATAATGTTAAGTCGGCCCATAATGTCTAGGCATAATGAAGGCTCTCTTTGCATTGCAACCCACTATTGTAAATACAAAATCTCAATGTACTGTTTGCAAAGACATTAAATAAATAAGTGTGCTGAGTCAGCGGCATGGCTACCAGCCTGGGGTGACACTGGTGCCACATGACTCATTACACCACCACCACCACCTGCTGCCGCATGTATATTATCCATCCCAGTTATAACCTTACTCATCACGCATACTGTCTTCTCCACCACCCCCACTGTCTTCCCCACCACCCCTACTGTCTTCCCCACCACCCGCGCCGTCTTCCCCACCACCCGCGCCGTCTTCCCCACCACCCGCGCCGTCTTCCCCACCACCCGCGCCGTCTTCCCCACCACCCGCGCCGTCTTCCCCACCACCCGCGCCGTCTTCCCCACCACCCGCGCCGTCTTCCCCACCACCCGCGCCGTCTTCCCCACCACCCGCGCCGTCTTCCCCACCACCCCCGCCGTCTTCCCCACCACCCGCGCCGTCTTCCCCACCACCCGCGCCGTCTTCCCCACCACCCGCGCCGTCTTCCCCACCACCCGCGCCGTCTTCCCCACCACCCGCGCCGTCTTCCCCACCACCCGCGCCGTCTTCCCCACCACCCCTGCCGTCTTCCCCACCACCCGCGCCGTCTTCCCCACCACCCGCGCCGTCTTCCCCACCACCCGCGCCGTCTTCCCCACCACCCGCGCCGTCTTCCCCACCACCCGCGCCGTGTTCCCCACCACCCGCGCCGTCTTCCCCACCACCCAAGCCGTCTTCCCCACCACCCGCGCCGTCTTCCCCACCACCCGCGCCGTCTTCCCCACCACCCGCGCCGTCTTCCCCACCACCCGCGCCGTCTTCCCCACCACCCGCGCCGTCTTCCCCACCACCCGCGCCGTCTTCCCCACCACCTGCGCCGTCTTCCCCACCACCCGCGCCGTCTTCCCCACCACCCATGCTGTGTTCCATTTTCACTATCTGTATCTGGTATCCTGGGTATTGCTTTCGGTTACACTCGTCAAAACCACAAAATTCGTCTCCACTGTTTTAAATCTCTGCACAAAATTCAATTTAAACCAGCAAATAATAGAGCCTACTAGACTGGAGAATACACTAGACCTCATCTTCACTAACAGTGATGATCTGATACGAAATGTCACCATATCAAAAACAATATACTCAGATCACAACATATCGAGGTTCAGACATGTATGTGCGGAGCCCCAGACCGACATAATGAGATTAGTCATGAGGGAGCCTTCACCAAATTCAACTTCAATAACAAGAACATAAAGTGGGACCAAGTAAACCAAGTCCTAACCGATATAAGCTGGGAAGATAGACTAAGCAACGCAGACCCCAACTTATGCCTAGAACAGATTAACTCGGTGGCACTCGATGTATGCCCAAGGCTTATTCCTTTAAGAAAAAGGAGGAGTAGATGTAAAATAGAAAGAGACAGGCGCTCTTTTTACAGGCGACGAAAAAGAATAACAGAGCGGCTAAAAGAGGCCAATGTATCTGAAATGTGTAGGGAGTCACTGGTCAGAGAAATAGCAAACATTGAACTTAAGCTAAAGGAATCTTACAAGAGTCAGGAATCGCAAGAAGAACTAAAAGCCATAAATGAAATCAAAAGAAACCCAAAGTATTTCTTCTCCTATGCCAAATCAAAATCGAGAACAACGTCCAGTATTGGGCCCCTACTTAACCCTTTCAGGGTCCAAGGCCCAAATCTGGAGTCACGCACCAGTGTCCAAGAATTTTCAAAAAAAAAATTTGTTATTTTTTCTTATGAAATCGTAGAGAATCTTTTTGTGAAGGTAATAAAACAAAAAGTACGAAATTTGGTGGAAAATTGACGAAATTATGCTCTCGCGAATTTTGATGTGTCAGCGATATTTACGAATCGGCGATTTTGCCGACTTTGACTCCCATTTTAGGCCAATTACATTATTCCAATCAACCAAATTCTTAGCTATTTCACTAGTATTACTTCTATTCTATCGATTGAGCACAAGAAATCGCCAAGTCAACTGTTTCGACTACAAAATAAAGTGATCGGAAATTGTTAATTTGGCCAATTTAACACAAAGTTCAAAATATTCCAATTTCAAAATAGGGTCCAGAATGAACAATGTAGGCATTCCTGGCACTAAACTAACATTTCCTCTGTTCATTAGTTATGTTTTGAGGCTTTACAAATAAATTCCATTTTGATTTTTTATTCACATAATGAATTTTTATTCACACCAGAAAATAGAAGATTTACTGTTATGCAATACTGTAATAATTGTATAAATATCATCACCATATTTGTGAATGTATATTAGACCCACCAGCTGACGTGTATTAGACGTGTGAGGTCGTTTGTTTACTCTTGAATATCGGCAAAAATTTAACATTTCTGCTACTTTGAGCTCAGTTTCAAGCCATTTCCAGTGCTAAAACCAATCAAAATCATCTCTATTTCTGTAATATGTCTTCCATTCTATCAAATGAGACCAAGAAATCGCAAATACAACTATAAAAAACATACGAAAAAACACTGCAAAGTTGTTGTTTTAATCGAAAAATCATGATTTCATTTTTTTTCTCTCATTATACACAGTGTGCTGCAGGATCTGTTTTATGTGGTGCACACATACCACATAGATGTATTCTCTCATATCTAGGCCCAAATGTACTACTCACAGTTTATCAGAGTGAGCTGAGCTCATGGCATAGATCTACTGTTTGGACCCTGAACGTAAAGCCGTAGATCTACGGGACGGACCCTGAAAGGGTTAAACAAGATGGGTCCTACACAGATGACAGCAAGGAAATGAGTGAGCTACTCAAACTGCTAACCAGACTGAGAGTCGAAGATCAAAATGAATTTCTTATGAGAGAGCCACAGAATTTTGTTAACACAAGCCTATCTGATGTTATCCTGATGCCAAATGACTTCGAACAGGCGATAAATGATATGCCCATGCACTCTGCCCCAGGGCCAGACTCGTGGAACTCAGTGTTCATCAAGAACTGCAAGAAGCCCCTATCACGAGCTTTTACCATTCTATGGAGAGGGAGCATGGACACGGAGGTCGTCCCACAGCTACTAAAAACAACAGACATAGCCCCACTCCACAAAGGGGGCAGTAAAGCAATAGCAAAGAACTACAGACCGATAGCACTAACATCCCATATCATAAAAATCTTTGAAAGGGTCCTAAGAAGCAAGATCTCCACCCATCTAGAAACCCATCAATTACACAACCCAGGGCAACATGGGTTTAAAGCAGGTCACTCCTGTCTGTCTCGACTATTGGATCACTACGACAAGGTCCTAGATGCACTAGAAGACAAAAAGAATGCAAATGTAATATATACAGACTTTGCAAAAGCCTTCGACAAGTGTGACCATGGCGTAATAGCACACAAAATGCGTGCTAAAGGAATAACAGGAAATGTTGGTAGATCGATCTATAATTTCCTCACAAACAGAACACAAAGGTAGTAGTCAACAGAGTAAAGTCCGAGGTGGCTACGGTGAAAAGTTCTGTTCCACAAGGCACAGTACTCACTCCCATCTTGTTTCTCATCCTCATATCTGACATAGACAAGGATGTCAGCCACAGCACCGTGTCTTCCTTTGCAGATGACACCCGAATCTACATGACAGTCTTCCATTGCAGACACTGCAAGGCTCCAGGCGGACATCAACCAAATCTTTCAATGGGCTGCAGAAAACAATATGAAGTTCAACGATGAGAAATTTCAATTTCTCCGATATGGTAAACACAAGGAAATTAAAACTTCATCAGAGTACAAAACAAATTCCGGCCACAAAATAGAGCGAGAAACCAACGTCAAAGACCTGGGAGTGATCATGTCGGAGGATCTCACCTTCAAGGACCATAACATTATATCAGTCACAGCTGCTAGAAAAATGACAGGATGGATAATGAGAACCTTCAAAACTAGGGATGCCAAGCCCATGATGACACTCTTCAGGTCGCTTGTTCTATCTAGGCTGGAATATTGCTGCACACTAACAGCACCTTTCAAGGCAGGTGAAATTGCTGACCTAGAAAATGTGCAAAGAACCTTCACAGCGCGCATAACGGAGATAAAACACCTCAATTACTGGGAGCACTTAAAGCTCCTGAACCTGTATTCCCTGGAACACAGGCGGGAGAGATAAATGATTATATACACCTGGAAAATCCTAGAGGGACTAGTACCAAACTTGCACACGAAAATCACTCACAACGTAAGCAAAAGACTTGGCAGACGATGCAACATCCCCCTAATGAAAAGCAGGGGTGTCACTAGCACGTTAAGAGACAATACATTAAGTGTCAGGGGCCCGAGACTGTTCAACTGCCTCCCAGCATACATAAGGGGGATTACCGATAGACCCCTGGCAGTCTTCAAGCTGACACTGGACAAGCACCTAAAGTCGGTACATGACCAGTCGGGCTGTGGCTCATACGTTGGATTGTGTGCAGCCAGCAGTAACAGCCTGGTTGATCAGGCTCTGATCCACCAGGAGGCCTGGTCACAGCCCGGACCGCGGGGGCGTTGAGCCCCGGAACTCTCTCCAGGTAAACTGACACTTCCATCTGTGTTAGAACTATCACTTGGGAAGAGAAGAGTCCCAATTTGCCACGGAGTTAGGTTTTATTTACCGCTAGGCATGGTGAACAAGGCGCATTGAATTGCACTCCCACAATGCGCTGTGGCCTCCCAGATTTTTTTTTATACTGTGCAAACTGAGCACAGAGACCCATTCTCTGACATGTAGGTGTACCAGCTCTCCCACTAGATTTGAAGCTGCTAGAATTTTGGCATAATATTATGGCACCAACACTGGCTTGCAAGTCGTAATGTTATGGCACCGACAGTGAAAGGGTTAATAATGTAGAGTGGTTGGTTGTTAAAATTCTGAACTATAATTTCAAATTTTCATTTTCTAGTTATTACAGTGATGTACATTTTTTCAGATTTCAGTTTTTTTTAAAGATTTAAATAAACATTATTATGAGTGTTAGAAGTTATAATTTCATGTTGTATAAATAGCAACTATTCAGACTTAATTTTTAATTTATTTCTGATTATTTTCATCAGATTAGCAAATATGTAGCTTAAGAATTTTGTGTTATTGTTGCCAGTTTGTAAATTTCGTAGGGGTACCTGTAATTATTAGCAAGTAATGATATAAGCATCTCAGAAATTGTTACTTAAGCTGTTCACTATCTCATATGTAGATGTATATTTTGAGAGCTGCTCCCTAAGATATGCTGTGAGCAGAAAATTTTTCCCTATATATGAGAGAATGAGTCTGTTTAATAAGTGTGCACACCATAAAACCTCTGACCTTGTTTGGTTTAAAATAATGACTAAGGTGTTATCTAGGATGTTTTTTATGGGTTTTATTGTCTGTTTCTTAGTTTCATTTGATAGAATGGTAGACATACTACCAGAGAAGAGAGGATTTTGGTTGGTTCCAGGATCGGGATACGAACAGCTCAAAACTTGAACAGTTATCTAGGTGTAAGTGTATTTTTGGGGGTCTGAAATGGATTAATCTAATTGACATTATTTCTCATGGGAACAAATTTGTTCAGTATCACCACTCGAACATCCTTCTGGAATGAATTAAATTTGTATCCTGAGGTACCACTGTAGTTTGAAATTGGGCTCAAATTAGTGGAAACATTTAATTTTTAACAATTATCTTTGACTGGTAGGGTCCTTTACACCCCTAGGTATTGTTTATGGATTTTTACTAGGTTTACTTTAATTACAGGGATGCCCTAAATCTGACAAATTATTCCTGGTTGCATTTTATTATCCAAGAAATAGGGTTAAACTTCATTTTTTTTTTATGATGAATTCAAGAAAGAGGGCAAGTAGGAGAGGCTGGAGGATGTGATTAATGAACACAGGAAGAGTTGCTTTAGTAAATATAATGCCTGCAGTGTTTATTATAGACTTTTTTAAAATGAATTTCTTTTAATTGTATAAAATTGGCCAAATTACCAAATTCTGTGCACTTTTTAGAAGTAGATAAGAATTTGGTCGAATGAGCAATGTAACTGGCTTAAAATACTGTACATGCATATACAGTATAGCCTTGGAAAGTGTTTAATATATACAACTGCATTAACCCATCCCTTCAAGGGAGGTTCTTTGATGCCTGTGAGGGGCTCTTGATTGAAGAAATTGGACCTCAGTCCTCCTCAGATCAAACCTCATTACCTCACATTCCCCCCCAGGCACTGTGTGATCCCTGTGAATCTAGTAGTTCCCCATGAATATAATAATACTCTAAACTTTACATATTATTTACCATAAATTATTCATTTTAAAAATAAAATAGTAACTTTTTGAAACTTGCATGCAAGAAATGGGTTAAGAGTTAACATACCACCTGAAGCTAGATTAGTTTAGCTGACTATAAATAAAACGATATGTCATTTAATATTTTACAACCAAAAGTTTGTTTCTTGTTTTGAGAGCTATTATACTCTGTAATCAATATGTTTTTGTGCATGCATCATATCTGTTGCTTAAGTCATGACATTTCAATTTATATCCTAGCCACTACTTCTGAAAGATGGCAAAGAATTTTTCTCTGTATAAAAAAAATAGGAAGTGTTATCAATTTCACCACTTAAATTATTTTCCAACAGATTCCGCAAGAAATGGTGTCAATTAATGATGCCCTCCTTGTGAGATTCCGTTCTGATGACACGATAAACACAAAGGGTTTTTCTGCTGCCTACGTTGCAATAGCAAAAGAAAGTTTGACAGAAAATAGCACTGGTGATAATAATAGTTTCAGCTACAGCTTCTCCAGAGGGTACCTTCAACTTTGATATACCTTTGAAGAGTTTCGAGAGTTTCACTACTCTCGGAGCCCGGCCATGGACCAGGCTCATCTGGTGCTTGCCTGGTCAACCAAGCTGTTGCTGCTGGAGGCCTGCTGCCCCACATATCCATCACAGCCTGGTTGATCTGGTACCTGGTGAAGATACTTGTCCAGTTTCCTCTTGAAGGCTTCTACACTTGTTCCAGCCATGTTTCTGATATCTTCTGGTAAGATGTTGAATAGTCTGGGACCCCAAATGTTGAGAGTGTTCCCCTATTGTTCCCACTGCACCCCTGTTCTTCACTGGGTTTATTTTGCACTTCCTCCCATATCTCTTACTCCAGTATGTTGTTATGGCAGTATGCAGATTTGGGACCAGGCCCTCGAGTACTTTCAGGTATATATTATCATGTATCTCTTTCTCCTCTGCTCCAATGAGTACACGTTCTTTACTGGCGAATGTGAGCCGTAATGATCTCTGTATTTGTTGCAGCTCTGATATTTCTCCTGCTTTAAACAGTGCCATCAGCACTGAGCAATATTCTAAATGAGGGAGCACTAGCGATTTGAAGAGTGTCACCACTGACATTATTTTCCTTGTTTTGAAAGTTCTCACTACCCACCCCATCATCCTCCTGGCTGTTGTGATCAAAGCCAAACTTCTCCAGAGGGTACCAGCAAGTCAAGCTTTTCCAGAGGGTACCAGCAAAGTCAAGCTTTTCCAGAGGGTACCAGCAAAGTCAAGCTTTTCCAGAGGGTACCAGCAAAGACAAGCCTCTCCAAAAGGGTACTTGCAATGTCTTAAGTTTTTGCAGAGAGTACTAGCAGTCAGGCTTCTCCAGAGGGTATTAGCAATGTCTTAATCTACAACATGATCAACAGTTATGTGCCTCAACTTCACATTCCCATATGCTTGCTTTCTTGTTCAAACTGTTGCCAGTAAGCTTCTTTAAGTGCTGTAAATGGGCTCTAGATGATTTTTAACAAGCGCATTCCTTCAAATGCAAACTCAAGTAAGACGTACTTGAGTTTGGATTTACCTTCATTGAACTTTGAGGAGCTGTGGCCATAATAATGAATATGTTGCATGATACAAATAATCATAATTCTGTCTCTGTTCTCTCTCTCACTTTTCTTCCTCTTACTATCACTTTTCTCTTTCTCCCTTTTTTTCTTTTTTCTCTGTCCTTCCATAATTGTATAAACCTTGGACAACACCTGGATGGTTGTCACTTCTCAGTTTGATGTTTATAGTGTGTAGATAAGCAACAATAGTTTATTACTGTGTATAATACTGCATTATGTTCTTAATGATGCCGATACAGTGAATGGCTGTGTCACATTTGTAGTCACATATGTTTGAGGTTTGGGTGCAAGTACCTCATCGTGAGTACTTACTAAGAGACGCTTCTTCTCATATACCTTTAGTCAAACCTTATTTTATTTAATGGGGATTTAGTTCTGTATCCTGTTATCAGTTTCAGACTGTACTTGTTAATGTGTATTAAATTTAAAAATCACCTTTGTCTCACCTGACTTGAAGATAAAAATTTATTTAAATACAGAATATTAATTGTTGAAATACAAACTAGGTTATTCAGAAAAGGTTTGACATGTTAAGCTGATTATTGCAGCAGGTATGATTTTAGAATGTAAAGTACCCTTCACTTCTATTATTCCTCTGTTACATAGCCAGTAAATTAAAGATATCCAAGCCAGCAAACATGTACAAAGAAATTTCCAAAACTCAAGAATTATATTTAGTAACTGAGCAGAGAAATCAATTGAAAGTATCACATCTGATGGGTGTTCCAAAAATTTATGTGGTAGATCCCTGACTTACGATGTTCCAGTGTAATATGTTCTGTATTTACGATCAGGTCACTTTGGAACCGATGAATGAACTATGACTGCTGATCTGCAGTTACTGTCTTTGTAAGTATTAAAAAATATTTTAAATAAGTCATTTTTCTTATTTTTTCACCAAATGAATTCATATGCATAGTATCCATTCATTTTATGTATTATAGAGAGCTAACATTCATTTAGTAGACACTGGTCAAGAAATGTAGATTTAATATTTACAAATTTCTTAAGATTGAACTAAAATAGTTTTCACCATTATTATTTTACAAAATGCATTGATATTTTGAATGTTCTTTTTATGTATGTGTGGAGAGTTCATGTTTGTTAGAGATTAAAAAATGTAAATTAAGTAATTATGCTGTACTGTTGGGCTGTGATAGCCACTGCCAGTACTGCCCAATTACTGGATGTGTCCTTTGAGTAAGGTGCAGGACAGCTGGAACTCGTGCAACACCTTTACTCGCCATTATCTTCCCATGCTCTATACCCAGGTGCATGAACCCTCGCCATAACAATAAAGAAATGATAAGCATGGGTAGAGTGTGAGTAAGATACAATGAAGAGAAAGGTTGGCAGTGAATACACGAGTGAGAAACAGAGGGAGACAATCCAGCTATTGCCCCACCTTTGTACATCTATTCTTTTGTATATTGTAGTTTTATTCTGTTTAATTAGCAGGTATAAGTAAATTAAACAGTGTTTGATATTATTTGTAAGTGTAAAAGATCAGTACTGATTTTAAAATATTGCCTCAATATTCTTAGAAAAATAAATGAAAGTACATACAGAATAATATAATGAAATGGGAATTCATCTCTAATTTTAACATGAGTGTCTTTGGAAAGAAAGGTTCCAAGTTCCCAACAATTATCTTTGGATAAATTTTTCAGGGATGCATAGAAGTCGTAAGTAGGGGACCCACTTTAGTCAGATGCAGGAAATACTGTCAAGCTCTTACGTGTATTTGTGAAAGAATACCACAAACAGTGCAAAGAATTGTGCAATGATTAGTTATAAAACAACAGTAGACCCTTGAATAAGACAGTACGGTATCTTACACAAAACACATGTTAAGTAAATTGAAGAACATGTAGGAAAAATAAGGTTACGTTTCTGGGAACTCCAGAAATGGCAAACATTTTTCTAAATTCTTTGTCAAAAATAATGAAGTTTTTGACACATTACATTTTAGATATTGTTTGCCTGTTGATCTAGAAATATATGCACTCAAATCCTGTGTAAAAACTTGGTTACCAAATACTCACTTATTGATCCCTGGGGAAAGCTGATGTTTGATGCATATACTGTCTATACCTTTCAGTGAAAATGGGCATGGCATTCCGTCCAGAGAAAAATGGAAAAGGTTAATAAGCTGCCTCGTATTATAAATATACAATTTTATCATATTTACATATTTTATGTAGTTGAATGTCGATTAACATGGTAGTTACATTCCTGAAAATGGCATCTTATTAAGAAATAATTTAAAATGAACTGAACTGGTGAACATTTAGGAAAAATAAGGTTATGTTCATTAGATCTCCCCAAAAAAGCCAACCAATTTTTGTTCTTAAAGCTTAGTAATTTGTCGAACTCAAAAATAAGTTTTCTATTCACTATCTTACAGTTATCAGTGCTTGTTAATATGGAAATGTGTGAGGAGGGTTCTGTCCTTGTACATTATCTGTGCAAACATATGACAAGCAGTCCTAAAACTATTACCTGTCACAACTACTATTACCAAAACCGCAATCGCCTGCAAACATAAGAAAAAATTACCATGTATTACCAGCCATAAGACAAGATTTTCATTAAAATAAATATGCTCGGATTAATACCCACCATAATGTGGATGTGAGCTATCCCCTCCAAAACAAAAATTTGAAAAAAATTATAAATTAATGAGAAAACCTCAGGTTATCAGCAAGTCCAATTGTTATTGTTGGGTTTAAAGTTGTGACGGCCCAAGGGTCGTTGTGTCCATCTCACCACTGTGAAATTAACTATCAGAATGCTTTTGTAAACATAAACTATTTAATACATATTAATAAATTTATTACAATAAAAAATACAATAAAATTATCATTTCCCTTGCATTTTCAGTAATAGAAATACTAATAAGTAGCAGAGGATATTGAAGGTTCATGCCATGGTGGCTCTTTTCCACCAACCCATCTTCCCATCACTTGTTTGTTCATCACAAAATACAAGTGTACGAACTAAACTGATGAACAAATGTATTTAAAGTAGGTACTGTATACACATTACATCCAGGTTCCTTTCATTTTTAACCACTATTATGCAAAGGAAGATAAGCAGAGAGTATATAAACACTGATGGGAGTCACTCTTATGTTGAAGTCATTTCTTCTTCCTTTCAACACACCGGCCATATTCCACCAAGGCGGGGTGGCCCAAAAGGAAAAACGAAAGTTTCTCCTTTTACATTTAGTAATACAGTGGACCCCTGGTTAACGATATTTTTTCACTCCAGAAGTATGTTCAGGTGCCAGTACTGACCGAATTTGTTCCCATAAGGAATATTGTGAAGTAGATTAGTCCATTTCACACCCCCAAACATACACGTACAAACGCACTTACATAACTTACATAATTGGTCGCATTCGGAGGTGATCGTTATGCGGGGGTCCACTGTATATACAGGAGAAGGGGTTACTAGCCCCTTGCTCCCGGCATTTTAATCGCCTCTTACAACACGCATGGTATATGTAGTATACACAAGGTACTGCACTCACACTATATTTTATTTCCTTTCACTGTAACACTCATTATTCAAATAGAAGGCAGCAAGGGGGATATAAATCTTAGAGTATCTTTTAATTTCTATAAAAACATTGTCTTTAGGATTCTCACATTTTAGCACAGAGGATATGAAAACATTGCATGTACTGATATGTAGAAAACAACTAATATAATCAAATTAGTTGGTTTTCCTGGTGGTTTTTCCTGGTGGTGGTGATAACAATTTATAAATGGTGTATACTGTGGTGGCACTCTGAACTTGAAACACTTTTTTCATGGCAATGTCACAAGATTATTCTTTCATTTTTTGTTTACTTTTCACACTTTAATATCAACCACTGACGCATTCAGTATTTGTCTAAATACAGCTAAGGTAAGTGAATAACTTAATGACACAGTAATGTGTAGTTTGTGAAATTATCAGTTACTAGTCTTCTTATATGGACTCTTGAGCGAAAACGTCCTGAGAGATGGCGTCTTATGGATAATAGTGACGAGGAGGAATTTTATCCTTCTTCAAATTCCTTGTTCTGCTGCTACTACTTTCTTCTTTCAACAAACCGGCCGTATCCCACCAAGGCAGGGTGGCCCAAAAAGAAAAACAAAAGCTTCTCTTTTTAAATTTAGTACCTTATACAGGAGAAGGGGTTACTAGCCCCTTGTTCCCGGCATTTTAGTTGCCTCTTACAACACGCATGGCTTACGGAGGAAGAATTCTGTTCCACTTCCCCATGGAGATAAGAGGAAATAAACAAGAACAAGAACTAGAAAGAAAATAGAAGAAAACCCAGAGGGTGTGTATGTAAATGTTTTTACATGTATGTGTGGTGTGACCTAAGTGTAAGTAGAAGTAGCAAGACGTACCTGAAACCTTGCATGTTTGAGACAAAAATGGACACCAGCAATCCTACCATCATGTAAAACAACTACAGGCTTTCGTTCTGCTACTTGTTGGTACAAAAAAAGAAAAGTTAGGAAATGGTTATTTGGCTACTGAGCAGTAGACAGCTGTGAGTCTGATGGCTGTAGGTCAGTGTGTTAAGAGGTCCACTACAGCATATACCATATTGAGCCACCGTCAACATACAGCTTTCCCCAGGCCACTTAAACCTCTGATTAGTTGTGCCCAAGCTACTGTTTTAATGTTTCATGGCCTTAAAGTTTTTTATAGTTTCTTTACTCTGTTATTACAGAAACTTGCTATTCAACCTCTAACACTATTGCAATTTAAAAAAAAAAAAATAATTGGAGGTGATGACACCAGAAATGCAAAATTTGATGGAAACTTTTAGTTATGCAAATGCAAAGTTGCCAGTTGGCCCAGTTTGAGCACCAGCAATTTTACTGACTGAGTCCCAGTTCTCATTCGAACCAGTTTCTAGCTCTTTCATTATTATTCATTCCGTTCTATTGATTGGGCACAAGAACCCCCCCCCCCCATTCAACTATTAGAACTACTCTCTTATGTTCACAGAAGTTGGTAGTTTGGCCAATTTTACACAATTTAAAAAGTCCCAAATAAATACTGTAGACATTCCAGACACTAGAACAACCTTTACTCTCATTGTTAACCACATCCCCAGGCCTCTTCTGTATAACACTTGCCCTCCATTTTGAATCCACAAAAAAAATCAGTTTTAGCCTATTTCTCAGATTATTAATAAAATATAATCAAGAATAATTGGCCATGGTTTGGGCCATCCCAATAATCAAAGCAGACCTAGTAAAAGACCTTAAAAAAAAAAAAGACCTGGAAGGCCAGGGGGGACATTACCCATCCTCAAGTAAAAAGCAAAAAATTAAATATTTCTGCCATATTAATTTGTTGTGCAGCATTTCTAGTAAACACAGTTTTCTGCTAGGTCCGTGGATGTTTGGGGCAATGAGCAGCCAGACTGCTGCATGGTCAGCTGTTCATGATTTAATTTCATACAGGGGTATTCCATTCTCAGACTATTTTGTAAAAACTCTATGCACATAAAGGGCCCTAAAATATGAAATTCATTACTAGAATATATTAAAGTAACCCAGTCTGAAAATCAGTTTAAGACTCTTCTCAAAAGCCACTTAATCACCCTAGACAAAACGCTAAATACTCAGTACACACATACTCGCCTATGTACTCCCACATCATAACTTCAACAATCAATTTGAACCTTTTATCCATTGTTGACAGGAATATAATTGAACCATTGTTTTCACAAAAAGCATTTTAGACTATATGAATGTATCCTTTGTCTTATACAAATTTATTTCACTAATAATTAATAATCTACTGTTCAGCTATGAAATCATTACTGTCCTACTGTACAACTATGATAAAATCCTTAGTGTTAAGTAGTCTGTAAGATGATAATGTTAAGTTGGCCCATAATGCCTAGGCATAATAGAGGCTCTCTTTGCATTGCAGCCCATTATTGTAAATATAAAATCTCAATGTACTGTTTGCAAAGACATAAAATAAATAAGTGGGTGAGATGTTATCAACAAATTTTGTTGAAAATAAGAAAAAGTTTTGGAGTGAGATTAACAAGTTAAGGAAGCCTAGAGAACAAATGGTTTTGTCAGTTAAAACTAGGACAGGAGAGTTATTAAATGGAGAATTAGAGGTATTGGGAAGATGGAGGGAATATTTTGAGCAATTGTTAAATGTTGATGAAGATATGGAAGCTGTGATTTCATGTATAGGGCAAGGAGGAATAACATCTTGTAGGATGAAATTAAGACACATGTGCAACATCTGGGTATCTTTATTGTAGAAGTTTCGCCATCCAGTGGCTTTATCAATACAAATTCCAGGACATAACTTGAAGACAGTAGAACTATGTACAGAAGATGAGGTAATCAGTCCCTCAACCTTGGAGTAGGTGCGAAGAGCACCGTAGTCGTGGAGATTCTGAAGCAGAAGCAAGGCGCCTGACGCTTATATACTGACATCAGGTGGTAATGGGACGGGTAGCAGACGAGGGCATAGTCACTGGTAGGCGGAATTCCCCAGTGGAAGTAGGTCCTACCCAAAGAGATGGGTTAGTAATAGTAGTAGTCGTGAAGGACCTACTTCCACTGGGGAATCCCGCCTACCAGTGACTATGCCCTCATCTGCTACCCGTCCCATTACCACCTGACGTCAGTATATAAGCGTCAGGCGCCTTGCTTCTGCTTCAGAATCTCCACGACTACGGTGCTCTTCGCACCTACTCCAAGGTTGAGGGACTGATTACCTCATCTTCTGTACATAGTTCTACTGTCTTCAAGTTATGTCCTGGAATTTGTATTGATAAAGCCACTGGATGGCGAAACTTCTACAGTAAAGATACCCAGATGTTGCACGTGTCTTAATTTCATCTCAACATCTTGTAGGAGTGAGGAAGAGCCAGTTCTGAGTGTGGGGGAAGTTCCTGAGGCAGTAGGTAAAATGAAAGGGGGTAAGGCAGCTGGGATTGATGGGATAAAGATAGAAATGTTAAAAGCAGGTGGGGATATAGTTTTGGAGTGGTTGGTGCTATTATTTAATAAATGTATGGAAGAGGGTAAGGTACCTAGGGATTAATCATACCCCCGGCCGGGATTGAACCCGCGGTCATAGAGTCTCAAAACTCCAGCCCGTCGCGTTAGCCACTAGACCAGCTAGCCACAATAAGATTCATCCAACTAGGTATATTTCTACACCATAGGAAAGTTAGCACAGGCACCTCTGTGACCACAAATGCAAGTTTTTACAGACGAATCTCCAGCTAGGGATTGTCAGAGAGCATGCATAGTTCCTTTGTATAAAGGCAAAGGGGACAAAAGAGAGTGCAAAAATTATAGGGGGATAAGTCTGTTGAGTATACCTGGTAAAGTGTATGGTAGTTATTATTGAAAGAATTAAGAGTATGACGGAGAATAGGATAGCAGATGAACAAGGAGGCTTTAGGAAAGGTAGGGGGTGTGTGGATCAGGTGTTTACAGTGAAACATATAAGTGAACAGTATTTAGATGAGGCTGAAGAGGTTTTTGTGGCATTTATGGATTTGGAAAAGGCGAATGACAGGGTGGATAGGGGGGCAATGTGGCAGATGTTGCAGGTGTATGGTATAGGAGGTAGGTTACTGAAAGCAGTGAAGAGTTTTAACAAGGATAGTGAGGCTCAAGTTAGAGTATGTAGGAAAGAGGGAGATTATTTCCCAGTAAAAGTAGGCCTTAGACTAGGATGTGTGATGTCACCGTGGTTGTTTAATATATTTATAGATGGGGTTGTAAGAGAAGTAAATGCGAGGGTCTTGGCAAGAGGCGTGGAGTTAAAAGATAAAGAATCACACATAAAGTAGGAGTTGTCACAGTTGCTCTTTGCTGATGACACTGTGCTCTTGGGTGATTCTGAAGAGAAGTTGCAGAGGTTGGTGGATGAATTTGGTAGGGTATGTAAAAGAAGAAAATTAAAAGTGAATACAGGAAAGAGTAAGGTTATGAGGATAACAAAAAGATTAGGTGATGAAAGATTGGATATCAGAGTGGAGGGAGAGAGTATGGAGGAGGTGAATGTATTCAGATATTTGGGAGTGGACGTGTCAGCAGATGGGTCTATGAAAGATGAGGTGAATCATAGAATTGATGAGGGGAAAAGGGTGAGTGGTGCACTTAGGAGTCTGTGGAGACAAAGAACTTTGTCCTTGGAGGCAAAGAGGGGAATGTATGAGAGTATAATTTTACCAATGCTCTTATATGGGTGTGAAGCATGGGTGATGAAAGTTGCAGCGAGGAGAAGGCTGGAGGCAGTGGAGATGTCATGTCTGAAGGCAATGTGTGGTGTGAATATAATGCAGAGAATTCATAGTTTGGAAGTTAGGAGGAGGTGCAGGATTGCCAAAACTGTTGTCCAGAGGGCTGAGGAAGGGTTGTTGAGGTCGTTCGGACATGTAGAGAGAATGGAGCGAAACAGAATGAATTCAAGAGTGTATCAGTCTGTAGTGGAGGGAGGGGGTAAAGGAGGTTTTGTGTGCGAGGGGCTTGGACTTCCAGCGGGCATGCGTAAGCGTGTTTGATAGGAGTAAATGGAGACAAAACGTGCTGTTGGAGTGTGAGCAAAGTAACATTTATGAAGGGATTCAGGGAAACCGGCAGGCCGGACTTGAGTCCTGGAGATGGGAAGTACAGTGCCTGCACTCTGAAGGAGGGGTGTTAATGTTGCAGTTTAAAAACTGTACTGGAAAGCACCCTTCTGGCAAGACAGTGATGGAGTGAATGATGGTGAAAGTTTTTCTTTTTCGGGCCACCCTGCCTTGGTGGGAATCGGCCAGTGTTATAATAAAAAAATAAATAAAAATAAAATAAAATAAATCTCTAGACAACTTCACAACCATTGGCAACAATAGTGATTGAGTTGATCCATAATATATTGCATCTGTCAAACCAGGAAGGAAAAAAACTGGCAGGAAATGGCAGAAATCGTACACCAAATCCAGTCATTCCTGGAGTGAGACCATAGTCGATAGCCTCCACTCCAAACCAACAGATACTAATGCCGGAAAAAAAATCCCCCCCCAGTACAACAATACCACCAGTCCAATGACATTCTTCTTTGCAAATATACAGGGTCTAAAGCCAGCAACAAACAACAAAATACCTTTCATCCCTGGACTGCTTGCAGAGGCAAAGGCAATGTTCACGGCTTTCACTGAGACCCACATAAAGAATCACTTGGACAACGAAATATGGATCCCAGGTTACAACTTATACAGATGTGACAGAGTGAACAGGCAAAAGGGGGGGGGGGGGGGTTGGCCTGTACATTGCAGAGCCACTTGTTTGCACAGAACTGCTTAATGCCTCAAATGATGTAGTGGAAGTTTTAGCAGTAAAGGTTGAGAACCAAAACCTAGTCATTGTGGTAGTCTACAAGCCTCTGGATGCAACATCCCAGCAATTCCAGGAACAGCTGTTAAAAATTGATCACTGTCTGGAAAATCTTCCAGCTCCTGCACCCAACATCTTGCTCCTGGGGGATTTCAGCTTAAGGCACCTAAAATGGAGGAATATAGCAAATAATATTGTTGCAGTAATAACACCAGGAGACAGCTCTGATGAAAACTCTCACTCACACGAGCTTTTAAATCTCTGCATAAAATTCAATTTAAACCAGCAAATAATAGAGCCTATTAGACTGGAGAATACACTAGACCTCATCTTCACTAACAATGATGATCTGATAAGAAATGTCACCATATCAAAAATAATATACTCAGATCACAACATAATTGAGGTTCAGACATGTATGCGTGGAGCCCCAGACCGACATAATGAGATTAGTCACGAGGGAGCATTCACCAAATTCAACTTCAATAACAAAAACATAAAGTGGGACCAAGTAAACCAAGTCCTAACCGATATAAGCTGGGAAAATATAGTAAGCGACACAGACCCCAACTTATGCCTAGAACAGATTAATTTGGTGGCACTCGATGTATGCACAAGGCTTATTCCTCTAAGAAAAAGGAGGAGTAGATGTAAAATAGAAAGAGATAGGCACTTCCTTTACAGGCGACGGAAAAGAATAACAGAGCAGCTAAAAGAGGTCAATATACATGTATCTGAAATGCGTAGGGAGACACTGGTCAGAGAAATAGCAAGCATCGAACTTAAGCTAAAGGAATCTTAAAGGAGTCAGGAATCACGGGAAGAACTAAGCCATAAATGAAATTGAAAGAAACCCAAAGTATTTCTTCTCCTATGCCAAATCAAAGTCGAGAACAACGTCAAGTATTGAGCCCCTACTTAAACAAGATGGGTCCTACACAGATGACAGCAAGGAAATGAGTGAGCTACTCAAGTCCCAATATGACTCAGTTTTTAGCAAGCCGCTAACCAGACTGAGAGTCGAAGATCAAAATGAATTTTTTATAAGAGCCACAAAATTTGGTTAACACAAGCCTATCCGATGTTATCCTGACGCCAAATGACTTCGAACAGGCGATAAATGACATGCCCGTGCACTCTGCCCCAGGGCCAGACTCATGGAACTCCGTGTTCATCAAGAACTGCAAGAAGCCCCTATCACGAGCCTTTTCCATCCTATGGAGAGGGAGCATGGACACGGGGGTCGTCCCACAGTTACTAAAAACAACAGACATAGCCCCACTCTACAAAGGGGGCAGTAAAGCAACAGCAAAGAACTACAGACCGATAGCACTAACATCCCATATCATAAAAATCTTTGAAAGGGTCCTAAGAAGCAAGATCACCACCCATCTAGAAACCCATCAGTTACACAACCCAGGGCAACATGGGTTTAGAACAGGTCGCTCCTGTCTGTCTCAACTACTGGATCACTACGACAAGGTCCTAGATGCACTAGAAGACAAAAAGAATGCAGATGTAATATATTCAGACTTTGCAAAAGCCTTCGACAAGTGTGACCATGGTGTAATAGCGCACAAAATGCGTGCTAAAGGAATAACAGGAAAAGTCGGTCGATGGATCTATAATTTCCTCACTAACAGAACACAGAGAGTAGTCGTCAACAGAGTAAAGTCCGAGGCAGCTACGGTGAAAAGCTCTGTTCCACAAGGCACAGTACTCGCTCCCATCTTGTTCCTCATCCTCATATCCGACAGAGACAAGGATGTCAGCCACAGCACCGTGTCTTCCTTTGCAGATGACACCTGAATCTGCATGACAGTGTCTTCCATTGCAGACACTGCAAGGCTCCAGGCGGACATCAACCAAATCTTTCAGTGGGCTGCAGAAAACAATATGAAGTTCAACGATGAGAAATTTCAATTACTCAGATATGGTAAACACGAGGAAATTAAATCTTCATCAGAGTACAAAACAAATTCTGGCCACAAAATAGAGCGAAACACATAACGTTGTATCAATCGCATCTGCTAGAAAAATGACAGGATGGATAATGAGAACCTTCAAAACTAGGGAGGCCAAGCCCATGATGACACTCTTCAAGTCACTTGTTCTATCTAGGCTGAAATATTGCTGCACACTAACAGCACCTTTCAAGGCAGGTGAAATTGCTGACCTAGAAAATGTACAGAGAACCTTCACGGCGCGCATAACGGAGATAAAACACCTCAATTACTGGGAGCGCTTGAGGTTCCTAAACCTGTATTCCCTGGAACACAGGCGGGAGAGATACGTGATTATATACACCTGGAAAATCCTAGAGGGACTAGTACCGAACTTGCACACGAAAATCACTCACTACGAAAGCAAAAGACTTGGCAGACGATGCAACATCCCCCCAATGAAAAGCAGGGGTGTCACTAGCACGTTAAGAGACCATACAATAAGTGTCAGGGGCCCAAGACTGTTCAACTGCCTCCCAGCATACATAAGGGGGATTACCAACAGACCCCTGGCAGTCTTCAAGCTGGCACTGGACAAGCACCTAAAGTCGGTTCCTGACCAGCCAGGGTGTGGCTCGTACGTTGGTTTGCGTGCAGCCAGCAGCAACAGCTTGGTTGATCAGGCTCTGATCCACCAGGAGGCCTGGTCACAGACGGGGCCGCGGGGGCGTTGACCACCGGAACTCTCTCCAGGTAAACTCCAGGTTTCTGGTCATCTTATCACTGTTGTTTGGGAGAGTACAGTCTCATGCCTACTTATGGGACACACATCTTGCTCATGGATACCTCATGGAGAATTGCTTAACACTGTGTGAGAATTGTGAAGTTCCGTTGTCAGTTTACCATCTCTCAACCCTTTCAGTGGCCATCACGTAGAACGATATTATTGAGCCCAGGGTCTCTCGTGTACTATGTCAAGAGCTCAGATAAGCTGTGCATGGTAAATTTTGGCTTAGATATGAGACAGTGAGCTTGTGTGGTGAGTGAGCATGGTATAAAAAATTCTGCCCCACAGTGATTGTGTGGATGGTTTGAAGTAGTAACTTTGAGGTGTTTTCTTGGATGGTTTTTATGATTTATTGGCTGTTTCTTGGCATTATTTGATAGAATAGAAGACATAGTATTGAAATAAAGATGAGTTTGATTGGTGTCAGGACCAGAAGTAGATTGAAATTGAGCTCAAAGTAGGAGAAATAGTAGATTTTTGCCAATATTCCCGAGGACAGGTAAGGCCCCCTGCATCCCCCAGTCTGTTTTATGGATTTTTAATAGGTCTGATTCAATTGTTGGGACACTGTAAACCATACCCAATTATTCCTGGTTATATTTTATTATCTGAGTAAATCTTCTATTTTTTGTGTGATTAAAAATTCAAAATGGAAGGTATGTATAATACTATAGAAGATACTTAGGGTTGTGATTAATGACAGTGGAAATGTTTAAGTGCCAGGAATGTTTACATTGTTTATTTTGGGTTCTATTTTTTAATTGCCATTTTTTAACAGTTATATTGGCCAAATTACTGGCTTCTGTACACTTAATAGGGTAGTTGAAATAGCTGACTGGGCAGTTTCTTGTGCTCATCAATAGAACAGAAGATGTACCAGCAAAATAGCTAAGAATTCTGTCAAGCGAAGCAATGGATTTGGCTTAAAATAGGACTCGGTCGGCAAAATTATCGAATCATAAATTGTGCAAAGACTGCTAACTTTGTGTTTACATAATTCTGTAAATTTTCTGTCAAATTTCGTACTTTTTTGTTATCACCTTAAGAAAAAGATTCTCTACCATTGCAGAAGATTTTTCTTTCTTTAAGTTGACACTAAGAGCAATATTAATTTTGAGGGTCTGGACAGTGAAAGGGTTAGACTGTTGTATCTATCAGTGGGCATGCAGAATTTACTTTCAGCATCATCACCACCCAATTCACTCACTTCATCTGTCACCACTGACAGCTCCACCTTTGACACAGGCTCCCTCTTTGATTTTTGTTAGCAACTGCCTTATTACGCTTGTTTGTTTTTCCTTTGCACTCCCCACTACCCTTGCTAACTTGTCTCTTGCATACTTCCAACCCTCACTGGTCTCTGATCTTCACATATTTTATCTTCAGCACATCCTACCCTGCAGCACTGTATAACCCTTGTAGGTTTAGCACTTAGTTTTGATCATAATAATAACAATCCACCATATTAAGCCTTATTTCAGGCTACTTGGGGTTCTGAAACCAACCAAAGTCATCTCTACTTGACTATGTCTTTCATTCTACTAATTGTTTACTGTACACACTCACTACACAGACCTATTCTCTCATGCCTTTGCCAAAATTAATCTCACAGCTTATTTGAGGGAGCTGAGCTCCAAATGAAGGTCTATGGGAATGACACCAGCATTGGTGACTTAGATCTATATGAGAGACAGTGAGAAGGTTAAATGTATCTTATTCAAGGGTCTACTGTATTCATCTGACCCCAATCACTGCTTATTAGACACTGTATTACTGTTCCCGTATGTGGTGACTCTCAGCTTTGTGATAACGTGTTTGGCTTACAACTGAAGGACACAAGTGAAGTCCAGATGGAGTCAAAACATACAGGCAAGTTTCTTTACACCTGCTGCCCCTCTTCAACTAGCAATAAATAGGTACTTGGGTGTTTGCTGAATGATGCATCCTAAGTACCAGGAGCCAAAGGACCTTGATAGAAACACTATAAGCCACATTGCTTGGCTTTCTCGAGTTAAAAAAAAAAAAATAGTCGTGTAGCAGATACAACCCCTATAAACCCAATTCTCATTTACACTTGTGTTGTTATATATTAACTGTTAGAGGTACAGGTTTATGAGTGTATTTTATAACATATCCTTGGCATATCTGCAATTATCCATGTTTTTAACAGTGATGTATTTTTATTTTATTATGTATTACTTTTATCTTCTATTTTTATTGGCTTATTGAAACTCGAAGCCCCCTTTTTTTTTTTTTTTAAGCATGATCTGACATCAAAGTATTCAGGGGGACTAGAATAACCTAAAATCAAAATTGTAGTATGTAACTTTATCAGCAATAAAAAAGGCATCTACAGATGGGTGCCTGCCCAAACTCCTGATTTGGTGATGAATTGTTAGAGTATTAGTTATACATTTTTTGTTCTCTTAACCTCAAATACTTGTAAACAAATAATATAAATGGATGGCTATAAATGTGTAGAATATTACATACAACAAGCTATCTAATGTTACCAAGAATTTCAAATGTTTAAGCACAAAGTCATTATTATACTGAGATTTTTATACAGAATTTTATAGTGTTTAATTTGACTCCTTGTAAATATATCATAAAATGTTTAGTTCTAACCATTGTATTTTACACATGATCAATATTAACTCATTTTGGCCTCTGATCTAATGTACATCTTACATGAAAATCTGGGCAGTGCACAAACTACATATCAGAGATGACGTTTACACACACACACACACACACACATTAGCTACCAGTGAAGAGGCGGGGCCAGGAGCTGTGACTCGACCCCTGCAACCTCAGCTAGGTGAGTACACACACATAGTGATAGTAAACCATGGAACGAGTGGGGTTTGCTCCCATGGCGAG
The DNA here is from genome assembly GCF_038502225.1 of Cherax quadricarinatus. Lineage (NCBI taxonomy): Eukaryota > Metazoa > Arthropoda > Malacostraca > Decapoda > Parastacidae > Cherax > Cherax quadricarinatus. The sequence goes on from NC_091298.1 coordinate 50,451,590, forward strand.
CGAGTCCTAAAACTCCAGGTCGTGGGTTCAAACCTTGCACGTTTCGTAGTTTGATGCAATTGTGGTATTACAATTTCATGAGTAGTGGAAGTAGTAGTTTGATACCTCCAGGAAGATCAAATATAAACATTCCCAACATTAGGTTATTTAAAGCTTTTTATTCATTACAGTAAGTTCCTTTTATAATAAAATAATTAAGTCCTATTTTTAGCCATACAGTTATTTCCCTTTTAATGACAAAATTTCTTGCATGATTTTCATACAGATATTTAATATTGAGGAAAATGTTCCCTCGAAATAATTGAAAGTAATGTGTTTGATATACGTGTACTTGCATGTTCAGGGGTTTCTTGCAAAGCAGGAGCAAAATATACCCCAGACTTCTAATGTATACAGATAAAGTAGTTTACTTGTACAACATTAAAATATTGTTGCCACTAGCATTCAGTGCATTTCAGGCATAAGTGTTGGTCTTAAATTACCTGGACCTGGAGTATACCTGGAGAGGGTTTCGGGGGTCAGTGCCCCCGCTGTCCGGTCTGTGACCAGGTCTCATGGTGGATCAGGGCCTGATCAGTCAGGCTGTTACTATTGGCTACATGCAACTCGACATACAAACCACAGCTCAGCTGGTCAAGTACTGACTTAAGGTGCCAGTCCAGCTCCTCCTTAAAGATAGCCAGAGGTTTATTGGTAATTACCCTTGTGTATGCTGGGAGGCAGTTGAACGATCTTGGGCTTCTGACACTTAACTGTGTTCTTTCTTATCGTGCTAGTGGCGCCCCTGCTTTTCATTGGGGGGATGCTGCATCGTCTGCTGAATCTCTTGCTTTCATAGGGAGTGATTTTCATGTGCAAGTTTGGTACTAATCCCTCTAGGATTTTTCAAATGTATACAATCATGAATATCTCCCACCTGTGTTCTGGGGAGTATGACATAATTAGAAGACAGTAGAACTACATACAAAAGATGAGGTAATCAGTCCCTCAGCCTTGGAGTTAGTGTTCACAGCATCGTGGTGGTGGAGAATCTGGAGCAAAGGCAAGGAGACTGGCGGTTATATATGCATCAGTGGATAGGGACGTGTAGCAGATGAGGGCATAGTCACTGGTAGGCGGGATTCCCCAGTGGAAGTAGGTCCTACCCAAAGGGATGGGTTAGTTGTAGCTGTGAAGAAGGCCTTGTAGATGTCCTCTGTGAAGGCTTACTCAGCCCTGTAACAACTTCAGTCAGTATTACTCAGGCTGGCTCCTCCTCAGGAAAATTAGTGAATAGAAAAATAAATAATAACAGACAAACATAAACACTTTATTATATAGAAAATATAAAATGTAAAACACTTAAATATGAAATATTAATCCTACATTAAAGAAAATGAAAAATGAAAAATATAAATGATAACTGAATTCAACGCTAATTTAAATGTATATAAAACGTGGGTGTCTGGTGTTGGTGACACTGTTGTTGAAATCGTAGCTGTTGCTGATGAGGGGGGGGGGTCGCAGGTGTTGGTGACCACCACTGGCTAGATCTTCACAGATTATTGCCGTGAGTATAATATCCCGATGACAGGAAAGCAGGTTCTTTACCGCTGCAATGATGTGGGGTTATGTCCTGCAATTTCATACAGGTGCACAGGTACTTCAATACAAAATGGAGAAGTCTCTGGACGTTAGTCCTTCTCCTGTTCTGCTCGTTGATTGCCAGGTGACCCTCTCTGACATCCAAGCTGGAAAGATAGACAGGTTACCCACTGCTTAAATAATCACTCTCCATGGTAGTGTACAATATTCAAAAGACGTGGTGATTATTACAACAGTCAACCTAGAGCAAGACTGAAAGGACTAAGTTTATTATTGGTCAAAAGTGAAGCTTTTAACCAATAAATCCACTAGAATACAAGGCAGGCATGTACTTACAGTAGTGTTGGGAGCTGTGAGTCGAGTGATTTACTGTTTGACCAGAGCCCCACACGTCACCTTTCAAGGGGGGGTGGAAGAGGGAGGGGAAGGGATAGCGGGAGCTAGACTGACCCTACGTTAACAAGCAGCCGGCAATCAAACTATCACTTTAGGGGTGGGGGAGAAAAGGAGGGAAAAATGGGAGCATGACTTACCCTACCCTAACTAGTAACCGGCAATGAAACTATCACTTTCGGGGAGCGGAAAGAAAGGCGGGAGCGTGACTTACCCTACCTTAACTAGTAGCCGGTAATGAAACTATTGTTACTATATATATATATATATATATATATATATATATATATATATATATATATATATATATATATATATATATATATATATATATATATCCCTCTCTACTCCTATCTATTGAACTTTTCCCTCACACTCCCCCATACCAAGACTTATAGTCAAGGAGTATAAGAAGAATAGGCGAGGAAAAAGTTCTAACATGTGGAAGTCGCGTAAGGCAACAAATCTTCTACTGACTGTCACGACTTAACCAGTCAGAGAAATAATTGGATGAACCATTGATATACACAATATGGAACTTAAAAGCCTGGAGTGCCAATGTCCACCTCAAGAGGCGACTGTTGGTTCCCTTAAAAGTTTCTAGGTATATCAAAGGTTTGTGGTCCGTTTCTAAAATGAATTCTTTTCCCAGCAAATAAAATTTAAGTTTGGAGATACCCCACACAAGGGCTAAACATTCCTTTTCTATTGTGGAGTATCTTGTTTCTGCGGGAAGGAGTTTCCGGCTTAGGAAGCATACAGGGAAGGGAGTACCATCATGGTATTGTAGTAATACCGCACCTAAGCCAGTATTGGAGGCATCAGTTCTCAAACAAAATGTTTTATTAATATCTGGAATCTTAAGTATAGGGTCTTTCGAAAAGATACTTTTAATCTCATTAAACTTTTCCTGAGCTACGTCGGAAAGTTCAAGAGGTTCCTTCACAGACTTTTTAAGGAAGTCCGACAAGATGCCTGTAAGATCAGCAAATGTATGGAAGATCAGCAAATGTAAGATCAGCAAATGTATGGAAGAGGGTAAGGTACCTAGGGATTGGCAGAGAGGATGCATAGTTCCTTTGTATAAAGGCAAAGGGGATAAAAGAGAGTGCAAAAATTATAGGGGGATAAGTCTGTTGAGTATACCTGGTAAAGTGTATGGTAGAGTTATAATTGAAAGAATTAAGAGTAAGACGGAAAATAGGATAGCAGATGAACAAGGAGGCTTTAGGAAAGGTAGGGGGTGTGTGGACCAGGTGTTTACAGTGAAACATATAAGTGAACAGTATTTAGATAAGGCTAAAGAGGTCTTTGTGGCATTTATGGATTTGGAAAAGGCATATGACAGGGTGGATAGGGGGGCAATGTGGCAGATGTTGCAAGTGTATGGTGTAGGAGGTAGGTTACTGAAAGCAGTGAAGAGTTTTTACGAGGATAGTGAGGCTCAAATTAGAGTATGTAGGAAAGAGGGAAATTTTTTCCCAGTAAAAGTAGGCCTTAGACAAGGATGTGTGATGTCACCGTGGTTGTTTAATATATTTATAGATGGGGTTGTAAGAGAAGTAAATGCGAGGGTCTTGGCAAGAGGCGTGGAGTTAAAAGATAAAGAATCACACACAAAGTGGGAGTTGTCACAGCTGCTCTTTGCTGATGACACTGTGCTCTTGGGAGATTCTGAAGAGAAGTTGCAGAGATTGGTGGATGAATTTGGTAGGGTGTGCAAAAGAAGAAAATTAAAGGTGAATACAGGAAAGAGTAAGGTTATGAGGATAACAAAAAGATTAGGTGATGAAAGATTGAATATCAGATTGGAGGGAGAGAGTATGGAGGAGGTGAACGTATTCAGATATTTGGGAGTGGACGTGTCAGCAGATGGGTCTATGAAAGATGAGGTGAATCATAGAATTGATGAGGGAAAAAGAGTGAGTGGTGCACTTAGGAGTCTGTGGAGACAAAGAACTTTGTCCTTGGAGGCAAAGAGGGGAATGTATGAGAGTATAGTTTTACCAACGCTCTTATATGGGTGTGAAGCATGGGTGATGAATGTTGCAGCGAGGAGAAGGCTGGAGGCAGTGGAGATGTCATGTCTGAGGGCAATGTGTGGTGTGAATATAATGCAGAGAATTCGTAGTTTGGAAGTTAGGAGGAGGTGCAGGATTACCAAAACTGTTGTCCAGAGGGCTGAGGAAGGGTTGTTGAGGTGGTTCGGACATGTAGAGAGAATGGAGCGAAACAGAATGACTTCAAGAGTGTATCAGTCTGTAGTGGAATGAAGGCGGGGTAGGGGTCGGCCTAGGAAAGGTTGGAGGGAGGGGGTAAAGGAGGTTTTGTGTGCGAGGGGCTTGGACTTCCAGCAGGCATGCGTGAGCGTGTTTGATAGGAGTGAATGGAGACAAATGGTTTTTAATACTTGACGTGCTGTTGGAGTGTGAGCAAAGTAACATTTATGAAGGGATTCAGGGAAACCAGCAGGCCGGACTTGAGTCCTGGAGATGGGAAGTACAGTGCCTGCACTCTGAAGGAGGGGTGTTAATGTTGCAGTTTAAAAACTGTAGTGTAAAGCACCCTTCTGGCAAGACAGTGATGGAGTGAATGATGGTGAAAGTTTTTCTTTTTCGGGCCACCCTGCCTTGGTGGGAATCGGCCAGTGTGATAATAAAAAAAAAAATAAAAAAAAAATATCAGCAAGATTCGGGATAAACCGTGCATAAAAATTTACAGAACCAAGAAAGCTACGCATGAGCTTCTTGGTTTTGGGGAATTTAAATTCTAATAAAGCTTTGATCTTACTGGGGAGAGGCTGCAGAGTGTTATTAGAAAGTATCAGTCCAAGATATCTAATCTTGTTATACCCAAGGAAGCATTTCTTCGGCTTGGCAGTGAGGCCATGTGAGCGTAACCTACGCAAAACTGATGTTAATGTTTGGATATGTTCGCCCCACGTAGATGTCATTACGTAAATGTTATCAAAATAAACTGAAACATTTGGCATATTACCCAAGACCTTTCTCATCAGTCTCACGTAGGTAGCACAGGCAGTTACCAAACCGAAGGGCATAGTTCTATACTGCATCAGTCCTTGGTGTGTAGGAAAAGCGGTGTACTGCTTAGAAGAAGGATCTAACATTACTTGATGATATGCCTGTGCAATATCAATCTCTGAAAAGAAGGAAGAGTCATAAAATTTGTGTAGATCGCTATCTATTAAGGGCATAGGCTCAGCATCCCACCGAGTTATAGCATTAAGGCCTCTGAAGTCAATAGCAAGTCTATATGAATTATCCTCCTTCTTAACCATGACTACTGGTGAACAATATGAAGATACTGAAGGTTCAATGATCTTTAGTTTTAATAATTTGTCTACCTCTCGGTCAAATGCATCCCTAAGGTGAACTGGAACTGGGTATAATTTCCGTTTGATAGGATTGTCCGTCAATAAGTCAGTCTTATGGACTACCGTGGAGGTAACACCTGGAATATCAGTAAAGACGTCTGAAAAGTTACTCACACATTGAAGTAGTTCATGTCTCTTATGGTCATCCAAAGATTCATTAATGTTAATGTTGGTTGCGTCCGAGTGGTCAAGAGTCACCAAGTCATGTAGTTCTTCATCATAGTCTAAGTTAGAGGTATCAATTACGCACACTTTACATTCTTCAGTTGTCTTATCAAGTTTGTGTGGAAAAACTAAGTCAAAGTTGTTAAGGCAGTTAACCGAATTTCTTCGGTAATATTTCTTAAGGATGTTGATATGATAAAGCTTAGGTTTCCCCTTGACTTCTATGAGGTAGTCAACTTTCCCACAAATTTTTAATACTTTATATGGACCTTTCCATGCTACTAATAATTTATTTGACTTGATAGGCAAAAGTACAAGAACTTCATCTCCTACTTTAAAACTTCTCCTCTGACTTCTGGAATCAAAATAGGTTATGTACTGGTCCATTGACAAGCTTAGGTTTGTCGAAACTATGTCAGAGGTCTCCTCAAGTTTGGATCTAAGGTCAAGGAGAAACTGGTAAGAAGACTGAACCTCAGCATTTACCTCCTCATTAGTTCATAAGTCATGAAGGATGGACAATGGGCCTCTGGCCTGTCTACCATAGAGAAGTTCAAAAGGTGAAAACCCCAAAGAGTCACTGGGAACTTCCCTCATGGCAAACAAAGCACAGGGTAGGTAACGATGCCACTCCTTAGGTTTAAGGGAGCAAAGTTTCCTTAAAATGGACTTGAGAATCGAATGCTGGCGCTCAATCCTCCCATTACAGCTGGGATGATAGGGTGTGGTGAAGAGAGGCTTCACTCCCAGAAGTTGGTATAGATGTTGCATTAAGTCAGATGTGAATTGTGTCCCCCGGTCAGACAAAATTTCTCTAGGGATGCCCACTCTGGAGAAGATGGACAAAAGGGCTTCAGCCACCTCTGTAGTAGTTATGGTCTTTAAGGGAACGGCTTCAGAGAAACTCGAAGCATAATCAACTAATGTTAATATATATCTATGTCCCCCAGATGAAAGTGGAGATAAAGGACCAACGATGTCAATAGCTACTCTTTCAAACGGTACCGTAAAGATTGGCATTTTGACCATAGGTACTCGCCTGGTACCTCGGGAGGATGACAGTTGGAAAACTTTACACGACCTACAATAAGTAGTGACATCTGAGGACATTTTTGGCCAAAAATAGGTTTCCCTAATTTTATTTAAGGTTTTACGATGCGAGAAATGTCCGGCCACTGGCAGGTCATGAGCCATTTTAAGAACAGTCTCTCTGCATTGACTTGGAACAACTAAGATGGAATAGTCTATCTCATCTGAATTTAATTTGAATACTGACTTGTACAAGATACCTTTTATATATTCAAATTTATATGAAAAGTTTTTCCTTTGGATAACTTGATTTTGTTTAGCGGCATTATGGCAATTCTGAAGAGAAGGGCAATTACGTTATAAATTGACAAAGGAGTCCTTCGATATATCAAAAGGCTTAAAGTCAGGGAAAATCAAAGGATGGACAGTAGGAGAAGCCTGGGCTTTGGTCTGAGCCCTTGTCAAGACATTTATGGTATCGGAGGTGATATCTTCACTTTCATCTAACAAGTGAACCGGTGATCCTACTACCTCGCTTTCGAGAGAAGCATCACTGGTTTTTAATCCCACATGAATCTCGCGAGACATTGTCTCATCTGAACTTTCGAGCGGCTTCTCTGACTTTACAGGAAGAGGATCTGAAACACTTATGTCCATCTTTGGTGATGAAAGGTCAACCTCAGAAGGAAGAATGGCACCTTTTACATTACCTATTAGTACGGAGCAAGAAGTGATGGGAGCTAGTACGGCTTCAGACCAATCTGTGAACCATTTAGACCTAATGTAACAACGGATGGTAGGAAAAGTGTCTGTACGGCCCAAGTAGTCTGAAAGTATAACAGAGGAATGAGTTTCTTTAAGAGTAGGGAACAGCTTATCAGAAATGACTATACATGTGCATCCAGTGTCTCGTAAAATGGTAGATACATTAAGTCCATTAACTGTTCCTGAACAGAAGGGTGCTTGGTCATTACAGTCTTTAAAACATCTTCCAACTTTTTGGACCTTCTTAGAAGGACAATCTGGACGTTTATGTCCCTTAACACCACACAAATGACAAACAGGAATAAAAGAAGTCATTTTACTTTCCACTGGAGGCTTTGATTTCTTAAGGTCTGATGAACCTTTGCCCTTAGGGTTCGATCCCTTTAGGTCTTTATAGGAATTGTGAGCCTCAGCATACAGGTCAGCAGCCTCAGCAACTTCCTCAGCTTTAATCAGGTTACGTTCTCTGATGAATGTTCGTATCTGATGGGGAAGAGCTGTCAGGAACTGGTCAGCAACCATGAAGTCTCGAAGAAATTCATAACTGTGATCAATTCCTGAACTCTCTATCCAAAAGTCGAACAAACGAAAGAGTGTTACCTGTAGCTGCTGAAAGTTCTGGCCAGGCTGTAAGGTGGCATACCTGAAATCTTTCCTGTAAGAATTAGTGGTTTTTTTGATATGCTTTAAGGATTGCCTTCTTCAGTAGGTTATAATTACATATGATATCCTGCGACAAAGTTGCATAGATATTCAAGGCTGTACCAGAAAATAACATTCCTAACCTGGTAGCCCAGGTGTCAGCAGGCCATTCACAGAGGGTAGCAGTATTCTCAAACCTGATAATGTATGAAGTAATGTCTTCACCCTCTGTGAAGGGAGGTAAATTAGGTGTTGGAATATGTGCACTAGCTGCACGTTGTTCCATTACTCCTTCATCTAATTGCTGTTGTGAGAAAGTTAACTTTTTATTCTCTAATTCAAGGCGAGCTTGCTCGAGCTCGCGATCCTTTTCTCTCTCCCTTAACTCATATTCTCTATCCTTTGCTCTTTCCTCAAGTTCCCTTAATTTAACTTGCTCCTCACGTATCTTAGCTTGTTCTTCACGTACTTTAGCTCTTTCCTCACGATCAAGTCTATCACGCTCTTTTTTGTCTTCTCTCTCTCTTTCTAACTGTCTTTCTTGATTCTCTCTTTCAATTCGATCTCTTTCCTTTTTATCCTCTCTTTCTCTTTCTATTCTCTCTCTTTCAAGTCTTTCCTGGATCTTAGCACTAATGAAAGATTCTAAATTTTTCCCTGTTATTCCTAACTTACTTCCAGCATTCATCCAAAACTGATATTCCTCCATACTTGCAAGAATAACTTAAACTATCAGGGGGAAATGAAACGGGTATTGAAGAAAACGGAGGGTTCAATTCCTGCTCCGCTCAAACTGTAAATAAACCAGAGGGCTCGATCCCTGCTTCAATTAAACAATATGTATTAACGAAAACGAAGGGTTCTATGCCGGCTCCGAGCAAACAGTAAGTAGAATAGGGTCACTTGACATCCAATCTTCTCACCAACAAATCAAGAGTGTCCTATGACAGTTCCCTTGATATAATGAAGAGCTCAATGAAACAATTTGTCACTGGAAAATCTCGGGTCCCTAGAGTCTAATCCTCCAAAGTGTTTCAAGCTCACATGAAAGGTGGCAGAATTAACTATTATATCCTGCCTGACTTGACTTACAATAAATTGAGACTATAACAATCACCAAATCTTTTAAATACCTGTACCGTAGTCCTACCATAGAGAATGATTACTCATGGCTGGTGGTAACCGTGTGTGGTATGCGGCGTTGAAGTTCCAATGGTAGATTCGAGATGGAGTTGAATCTTGATTCAGTAGAGAAAATCCTGGCAAGGTCGCCACTTGTGAAGGCTTACTCAGCCCTGTAACAACTTCAGTCAGTATTACTCAGGCTGGCTCCTCCTCAGGAAAATTAGTGAATAGAAAAAGAAATAACAGACAAACATAAACACTTAATTATATAGAAAATATAAAATGTAAAACACTTAAATATGAAATATTAATCTTACATTAAAGAAAATGAAAAATGAAAAATATAAATGATAACTGAATTCAACGCTAATTTAAATGTATATAAAACGTGAGTGTCTGGGGTTGGTGACACTGTTGTTGAAATCGTAGCTGTTGCTGATGATGGGGGGGGGGGTCGCAGGTGTTGGTGACCACCACTGGCTAGATCTTCACAGATTATTGCCGTGAGTATAATATCCCGATGACAGGAAAGCAGGTTCTTTACCGCTGCAATGATGTGGGGTTATGTCCTGCAATTTCATACAGGTGCACAGGTACTTCAATACAAAATGGAGAAGTCTCTGGACGTTAGTTCTTCTCCTGGTCTGCTCGTTGATTGCCAGGTGACCCTCTCTGACATCCAAGCTGGAAAGACAGACAGGTTACCCACTGCTTAAATAATCACTCTCCATGGTAAGTCTGATACTTAAAAGATGTGGTGATTATTACAACAGTCAACATAGAGCAAGGCTGAAAAGACTATGTTTATTATTGATCAAAAGTGAAGCATTTAACCAATAAATCCACTAGAATACAAGGCAGGCATGTACTTACAGTAGTGATGGGAGCTGTGAGTCGAGTGATTTACTGTTTGACCAGAGCCCCACACGTCACCTTTCGAGGGGGGGGTGGAAGAGGGAGGGGAAGGGATAGCGGGAGCTAGACTGACCCTACGTTAACAAGCAGCCGGCAATCAAACTATCACTTTAGGGGTGGGGGAGAAAAGGCGGGAAAAACGGGAGCGTGACTTGCCCTACCTTAACTAGTAGCCGGCAATGAAACTATCGTTACTATATTCCTCTGAACCAAGATTCCATGATGTTGCAGTGTCTGGATGGCAAAACGTCTACAATAAAGATATCAAGATGTTGCACGTCTTAATTTTCATAATCAGTATATACTTACTCTCAATATCTGTATTCATCTCAAATGTTAAACACTCCATTATGTCTGCTTAAGGTTAATACAGCCTCTCCTCACTTATTGATGTACAGTGGAACCTCGGTTTTCGTGGGATTTGGTTTAGGCTAAATTTTGTCGCAGTTTTTGTACATCAGCTCGGTTTTCGTAGAGTTGACAGTGGTCCGTATCAAACTCATCCACCTGCCTGCGCCCACACAAAGCCTCCCATGCGTTCTGACTCGGCCTGGTGTTGTTTCTCATTGAGTGAGCATTCCCCCGTACGTTCGGATAACATTTCGTAATAATCCATTGCTTTTTGTGCTTGTTTATTGAGTGTGACTGGTAAATAAGCCACCATGGGACCAAAGGAAGTTCTGAATGCCAGCCCTTTGATAAAGATGGCAAGGAACATGATAGAATTCAAGAAAGAACTCGTAGCAAAGTACGAAAGTGGCGTGGCTGATCTCGCCAGGATGTACAGGGAGTCCACATCAACTATCAGTTCCATCCTGGCAAAGAAAAAAGAAATTGAGGAAACTGATGTTGCGAAAGGGGTAAATGTACTAATGAAACCAAGATCGCAAACAATCGAAGATGTTGAGAAGTTGTTGTTGGTGTGGATCAGTGAAAAAGTTAGTGGGAGATAGTGTTTTGGTGGAAAAGTTGGTGGACGAACACAGGGAAGAGCTGACCACTGAAGAACTGCAAGACCTTCAGTTGGAACAACAACGGACTGCAGCTGAGGAAATTACTTCAGAGGAGGAGGAAGAGAGAGGGGAGAATGTGCCTTCTTCAGTGATTAAGGACATGTGTGCAAAGTGGAGTGAGTTGCAAAGTTTTGTGGAGAAATATCACCCTAACAAAGCTGTTGCAAGCCATGTCTGCCATGTCTGACAATGCCTTGTCCCATTATAGGCAAATCTTAGAGATTCCAGAAACAGACCTCTCTGGACAGTTTTTTTGTGCGACAGGGGTACAGTGACTCAAGTTGGTCCTAGTGCCAGTAAAAGACAAAGAAGGGAAGTAACCCTGGATAGCACTTGATACCTGAAGTCCTTATGGAGGGGGATATCCCTTCCAAACAATGAATCCTCCCTCTCTCCTCCTCCCTGTCTTCCATATGCCAACAAAAATCTTCAATGAAGGTAACTGTGATGTTAAATGTTCATTTATCCATTTCATTAGTCATTTTATTTAGTTCTCATTGTTTTGGGTATGTAAAACTATAGTTAATCTTTAAACAAATGCATTTTTTGTTAATATTTTTGGGTGACTGGAACAGATTTTTTTTTTTAACAAGTCGGCCATCTCCCACCGAGGCAGAGTGACCCAAAAAAAGAAAGAAAATACTTTCATTATCATTCAACACTTTCACCTCACTCACACATAATCACTGTTTTTGCAGAGGTGCTCAGAACACAACAGTTTAGAAGTATATACGTATAAAGATAAACAACATATCCCTCCAAACTGCTAATATCCCAAACCCCTCCTTTAGAGTGCAGGCATTGTACTTCCCATTTCCAGGACTCAAGTCTGGCTATATAAAAATAACCAGTTTCCCTGAATCCCTTCACTAAATATTACCCTGCTCACACATCCCAATAGATCATCAGGTCCCAAATACCATTCGTCTCCATTCACTCCTATCGAACACGCTCATACACACCTGCTGAAAGTCCAAGCCCCTCGCCCACAAAACCTCCCTTACCCCTTCCTTCCAACCTTTTCGAGGATGACCCATACCCCGCCTTCCTTCCCTTACAGATTTATATGCTCTCCATGTCATTCTACTTTGATCCATTCTCTCTAAATGACCAAACCACCTTAACAACCTCTCTTCAGTCCTCTGACTAATACTTTTATTAACTCCACACCTTCTCCTAATTTCCACACTCCGAGTTTTCTGCATAATATTTACACCACACATTGCCCTTAGACAGGACATCTCCACTGCGTCCAACCGCCTCCATGCTGCTGCATTCACAACCCAAGCTTCACGCCCATATAAGAGTGTTGGTATTACTATACTTTCATACATTCCCTTCTTTGTCTCCATAGAAAACGTTTTTTGTCTCTACATATACCTCAATGCACCACTCAGCTTTTTTCCTTCATCAATTCTATGATTAACCTCATCCTTCATAAATCCATCCGCCGACACGTCAACTCCCAAGTATCTGAAAACATTCACTTCTTCCATACTACTCCTCCCCAATTTGATATCCAATTTTTCTTTATCTACATCATTTGATACCCTCATCACCTTACTCTTTTCTATCCTCACTTTCAACTTTCTACCTTTACACACACTCCCAAACTCATCCACTAACCTTTGCAATTTTTCTTTAGAATCTCCCATAAGCACAGTATCATCAGCAAAAAGCAACTGTGTCAATTCCCATTTTGTATTTGATTCCCCATAATTTAATCCCACCCCTCTCCTGAACACCCTAGCATTTACTTCTTTTACAACCCTATCTATAAATATATTAAACAACCATGGTGACAGTACACATCCCTGTCTAAGACCTACTTTTACCGGGAAGTAGTCTCCCTCTCTTCTAAACACCCTTACCTGAGCCTCACTATCCTCATAAAAACTCTTTACAGCATTTAGTAACTTACCACCTATTCCATATACTTGCAACATCTGCCACATTGCTCCCCTATCCACTCTATCATATGCCTTTTCTAAATACATAAATGCAATAAAAACTTCCCTACCTTTATCTACCTTTATCACAGATATATCAGATCACTTTCTAGTTGTAGCTACACTGAGAGTAAAAGGTAGATGGGATACAAGGAGAATAGAAGCATCAGGGAAGAGAGAGGTGAAGGTTTATAAACTAAAAGAGGAGGCAGTTAGGGTAAGATATAAACAGCTATTGGAGGATAGATGGGCTAATGAGAGCATAGGCAATGGGGTCGAAGAGGTATGGGGTAGGTTTAAAAATGTAGTGTTAGAGTGTTCAGCAGAAGTTTGTGGTTACAGGAAAGTGGGTGCAGGAGGGAAGAGGAGCGATTGGTGGAATGATAATGTAAGGGAGAAAAAGTTAGCATATGAGAAGTTTTTACAAAGTAGAAGTGATGCAAGGAGGGAAGAGTATATGGAGAAAAAGAGAGAGGTTAAGAGAGTGGTGAAGCAATGTAAAAAGAGAGCAAATGAGAGAGTGGGTGAGATGTTATCAACAAATTTTGTTGAAAATAAGAAAAAGTTTTGGAGTGAGATTAACAAGTTAAGAAAGCCTAGAGAACAAATGGATTTGTCAGTTAAAAATAGGAGAGGAGAGTTATTAAATGGAGAGTTAGAGGTATTGGGAAGATGGAGGGAATATTTTGAGGAATTGTTAAATGTTGATGAAGATAGGGAAGCTGTGATTACGTGTATGGGGCAAGGAGGAATAACATCTTGTAGGAGTGAGGAAGAGCCAGTTGTGAGTGTGGGGGAAGTTCGTGAGGCAGTAGGTAAAATGAAAGGGGGTAAGGCAGCCGGGATTGATGGGATAAAGATAGAAATGTTAAAAGCAGGTGGGGATATAGTTTTGGAGTGGTTGGTGCAATTATTTAATAAATGTATGGAAGAGGGTAAGGTACCTAGGGATTGGCAGAGAGCATGCATAGTTCCTTTGTATAAAGGCAAAGGGGATAAAAGAGTGCAAAAATTATAGGGGGATAAGTCTGTTGAGTATACCTGGTAAAGTGTATGGTAGAGTTATAATTGAAAGAATTAAGAGTAAGACGGAGAATAGGATAGCAGATGAACAAGGAGGCTTTAGGAAAGGTAGGGGGTGTGTGGACCAGGTGTTTACAGTGAAACATATAAGTGAACAGTATTTAGATAAGGCTAAAGAGGTCTTTGTGGCATTTATGGATTTGGAAAAGGCGTATGACAGGGTGGATAGGGGGGCAATGTGGCAGATGTTGCAAGTGTATGGTGTAGGAGGTAGGTTACTGAAAGCAGTGAAGAGTTTTTACGAGGATAGTGAGGCTCAAGTTAGAGTATGTAGGAAAGAGGGAAATTTTTTCCCAGTAAAAGTAGGCCTTAGACAAGGATGTGTGATGTCACCGTGGTTGTTTAATATATTTATAGATGGGGTTGTAAGAGAAGTAAATGCGAGGGTCTTCGCAAGAGGCGTGGAGTTAAAAGATAAAGAATCACACACAAAGTGGGAGTTGTCACAGCTGCTGAAGGAAGGCGGGGTAGGGGTCGGCCTAGGAAAGGTTGGAGGGAGGGGGTAAAGGAGGTTTTGTGTGCGAGGGGCTTGGACTTCCAGCAGGCATGCGTGAGCGTGTTTGATAGGAGTGAATGGAGACAAATGGTTTTTAATACTTGACGTGCTGTTGGAGTGTGAGCAAAGTAACATTTATGAAGGGATTCAGGGAAACCGGCAGGCCGGACTTGAGTCCTGGAGATGGGAAGTACAGTGCCTGCACTCTGAAGGAGGGGTGTTAATGTTGCAGTTTAAAAACTGTAGTGTAAAGCACCCTTCTGGCAAGACAGTGATGGAGTGAATGATGGTGAAAGTTTTTCTTTTTCGGGCCACCCTGCCTTGGTGGGAATCGGCCAGTGTGATAATAAAAAAAAAAAAAATATATGCTTCAATGTAAACACTTGATGTACACATCCCCTACCCACTCTGAAACCTCCTTGCTCATCTGCAATCCTACATTCTGTCTTACCTCTAATTCTTTCAATAATAACCCTACCGTACACTTTTCCTGGTATACTCGGTAAACTTATTCCTCTATAATTTTTACACTCTTTTGTCCCCCTTCCCCTTATATAAAGGGACTATACATGCTCTCCGCCAATCCCTAGGTACTTTCCCCTCTTTCATACATTTATTAAACAAAAATACCAACCACTCCAACACTATATAACCCCCTGCTTTTAACATTTCTGTCATGATCCCATCAGTTCCAGCTGCTTTACCCCCTTTCGTTCTATGTAATGCCTCATGCACCTCCCCAACACTCACATCCTTTTCTTCACTCCTAAAAGATGGTATACCTCCCCCCTAATTCTACGCCTTTCTTTTTTTTTTTTTTAATACGTCAGCCATTTCCCACCGAGGCAGGTGACTCAAAAAGAAAGAAAAAAAAAACATTCATCATTCAACACTTTCACCATCATTCATACATAATCACTGTCTTTGCAGAAGCACTCAGATACAACAGTTTAAATGTCACATCAAACAGCCAATATCCCAAACCCCTCCTTTAAAGTGTAGGCATTTACTTCCCACCTCCAGGATTCAAGTCCTGCTAACTGGTTTACCTGGATCCCTTCACAAAATATTACCTTGCTCACACTCCAGTGTGTCAGGTCCCAAAAACCATTCATCTCCATTCACTATCTAACATGCTCATGCACACTCGCTGGAAGTTGAAGTCCCTCGCCCACAAAACCACCTTTACCCCCTCCCTCCAATCTTTCCTAGAACAACCTCTACCCTGCCTTCCTTCCACTACATATTTATTCGCTCTCCAAGTCATTTTACTTTGTTCCAACCTTTCTAAATGACCAAAGCACCTCAACAGCCTCTCTTTAGCCCTCTAATACTTTTAGTAATTCCACACATCCTAACCTCCACATTACAAATTCTCTGCATAATATTTACACCACACATTGCCCTTAGACACGATGTCTCCACTGCCTCCAGCCTCTTCCTTGCTGCACCATTTACAACCCATGCTTCACACCCTTATAAGAGTGTTGGTACCACTATACTCTCATATATGATCTTATTTCTTCTTTCAACAAACAGGCTGCATCCCACTGAAGCAGGGTAGCCCAAAAAGAAAAACGAAAGCTTCTCTTTTTCAACTTTAGTAATGTATACAGGAGAAGGGGTTACTAGCCCCGTGCTCCAGGCATTTTAGTCGCCTCTTATGACATGGATGGCTTACAGAGGGAGAATTCTGTTCCACTTCCCCATGGAGAATGATCTTATTTATAGGAATAAAACCTATGCATAGCTTTAAATTTAACTGCTTAAATTTATATTATTAATATCAGGAAGTAGCTTTCCCAGTTATTATTTCTGTATTACATTAATTAATGGGGAAGCACTATAATCACAGGGGATTATGAAGAAACTGGGAAACATAGTTGTGTTAAGGCTTGTGATAACCATTAAATTATAGCATAATTTGGTTTTGCAGTGGTATAATTTTTAAGCTTGTCGCTGCATTGCTTCATTAAATATAAGTTTTGTCATTTAGGATGGCTGATGTGATGACAGATTTACAAAGTTCTAATGGTGTTGTCTCCTTGGGTATGGTTTAAATACTAAGATGTCTAAACCATAGCCTGTAATTGTTTTACATGATGGTAGGATTGCTGATGTCTTTTGTCTGTCTCATAAATATGCAAGATTACAGGTACGTCTTGCTACTTCTACTTACACTTAGGTCACACCACACATACATGTACAAGCATATATATACACACCCCTCTGGGTTTTCTGCTATTTTCTTTCTGGTTCTTGTTTATTTCCTCTTATCTCCATGGGAAAGTGGAACAGAATTCTTCCTCGGTAAGCCATGCATGTTGTAAGAGGCGACTAAAATGCCAGGGGCAAGGGGCTAGTAACCTCTTCTGTTGTATAAATTACTAAATTTAAAAAGAGAAACTTTGGTTTTTCTTTTTGGGGCATCCTACCTTGGTGGGATACGGCCGGTTTGTTGAAAAAAAAAAAATATCTGAACCATACCCAAGTAAAAGCATACTCCCAAGTACTTTATACATTAACTCATTCATTCACACTATCTCACACTTTCTTTCTTTTTCACTTGCTCTTTAATAATTAAGGAACAAAACTTGCATATCAACAGATACCTTTGACATGGATCATAGGTTAACAATATTCAATACAGCAAAAGTAATTTGGCTAAACCCAAAAGGGTCATACAGCACTGGTAAAGTAGTAGTAATGGTATGCAGTACTGACATACTGTCTTATTTATCAAGTACGTACTATATACAAAAACACGTGTGCTCTGTGGCAATGAGCACCCTGAAGTCAAGCTTGGGGGAGGTCAAAAGTAAGGTACATAACACAAGTTTCTCTGCAAACATAATACTTAAGTGTATTGTGTTTGTTGTGTCCCAGTCAAACTTCTCATTCTTTGTGAAGATCAATTCTAACATATTTTCCATTCTAGTAGGTTTTGTTATCTGCTTTTTCAGTGCACACTTTTAGTACCATGAGGCCTGGTCGTGGACCAGACTATGGGGGTAGTGACCCCCGGAACACCCTCCACATCTACCTGGTATGAAACTGTTCGGCCAGAGTGGTTCTGGCACAATTTTTGGTATAAGGGTAGTGTTGATCCTCTTCCATTTTATATTTGGGAGCTTGGTCTCCAAGGAGGATAATATTGTGTAAGATTTTCAAGGCAGCTATCTTTTTTTCTTTTTTCTTTTTTTTAACAAGTCTCCCACCAAAGCAGGGTGACCCAAAAAGAAAGAAAATCCCCAAAAAGAAAATACTTTCATCATCATTCAACACTTTCACCTCACTTACACATAATCACTGTTTTTGCAGATGTGCTCAGAATACAACAGTTTAGAAGCATATACGTATAATTTTACATAACATATCCCTTATCTGTCTGGTGAATTTCTCTGCTGTTATTGGTGGATTCAGTATGAAAATAAATACTGGTACCAGCTTTTTATTCATTGTAATTTCAAACATCTTATGTTGCTTGATTTGAATAGTTCATTGGATATATGGAAATTTTTTACATGTAAACCAACTCCTTCCTACAACCTTATAACTCTATCATAGCTATACAAATTATAACTTGTGATCCACGTTTTTCTAGGAAATAATTAGTGTGGGCTTCCAAGAAGGTTTCAATCATACCATTTGTTAATGTGAGTCGGCCATTACTGAACGTAAGTTTAGTTTTCATCTTTGTTTTTATGCCTTGTATATTTGTGTAGTTTTTCACTGATGATTCTGTTGAATTTAATGCTGGTATAATTGTTGGCCAGTCCTATATTCTTCCCACTTAGGTGGTATGTCTGTCCTTCCCAGTACAGCTCCATCTCTGGTTTTGCCTGAAGCCTCCAAAACAGTGGGCATCCTCTCTGAGATATGATATTTTGGGCATCAAACAGCATTACTTAATCTTTACTACTCTAATCTACTCTTACCTCACCTATGGTATTTGTGTCTGGGGATCTACAACAAATCACCCACAATTTTTTTTTTCAACAAACCGGCTGTATCCCACCAAGGCAGGGTGGCCCAAAAAGAAAAACGTAAGTTTCTCTTTTTAAATTTAGTAATTTATACAGGAGAAGGGGTTACTAGCCCCTTGCTTCTGGTATTTTAGTCGCCTCTTACAACACACATGGCTTACGGAGGAAGAATTCTGCTCCACTTCCCCATGAAGATAAGAGGAAATAAACAAGAACTAGAAAGAAAATAAAGAAAACCCAGAGGGGTGTGTGTATATATGCTTGTACATGCATGTGTAGTGTGGCCTAAGTGTAATTAGAAGTAGCAAGATGTGCCTGAAATCTTGCATGTTTATGAGACAGAAAAAAAGACACCATCAATCCTACCATCATGTAAAACAATTACAGGTTTCCATTTTACACCTACAAATACAAGAACATAAATACAGCCTCTCCTCACTTAATGACAGAGTACCATTCCTAAGACCGTGTCAGTAAATGAATTCGTTGCTAAGTGAGGAGCATACTATAATGGTAGTGGGTTTGTGTCAACCATCTTTGATATTGTTTTAATGTCACCTTTGCACCATTTATAACATTTTTGGTATGTTTTTAAATGTTTATGCAGCAGTGTACTGTATATTGTAATAAACAGAATAGAAGAAATCGGCTCTGATATACATTATTTAGGTACGCATATTGGTCAGAGAGCCCTTCATAAGTCAGAGTAGTTGATAAACGAGTATGTCACTAAGCGAGGAGAGGCTTTATTTTAATTTTGAATTCACTGTATAAAACATACAATAATCTGAAGGCCTATAAGATGCATAGCATTATGGGCAAAACTTGGAATATAATGTACTTAAAATTTTTTGCTTCATTTTTTTTTTTTTTTTGAGGTCTAATGTACATGGTATCAATAGAAATTTAAAAATTAGTAAAAATTAATTATATTTTTTATTATTGTTATTTTATGAATTATCTAGTTTTAATAGAGCGAGTGGTATTAGTTAAATAAAAATACAAAACAATAAGATAACGTATAAGTTCAATGAGAATTATTCCTGCATTATTTTTATTATAATCATGGAGTGCTAAACCTGTAGGATTATACAGCACATGTAGGAGGGGGGGGGGGGGCTGAAGGCATTCAGGCACAATTCACGGAACCAGAGCACAAATCCAATTCCTTAGAAGATCAAGAACCCCTCACCAGCGTCAAGGAACCTCCCTTGAGGGGAATTATTCCTGCAGATATGGCTGTAAAAAATAAAGACAAAGATAAAACTATACAAACTTGCCAGTACAAGAGCTGAAAGAAGCAATTGCAACATATTGTACAATATATGGGAGGAGTGAGAGAAGAAGATGAAACAAGAATAATGGGAGGGAATTAGATGAAAACATTTAGGTTTCAGGATTTGTTCGATACAGTATACGTATTGTTGTCGAGAATTATGTACATCAAGGTAAGGAAATACTTTCTAAATAACAAAAAGGCACAATACCGTGACTGGAACAATACACAAATAACCCGCACATAAGAGAAAAGCTTACGACGACGTTTCGGTCCGACTTGGACCATTGACAAAGTCACACTAACAGAGGTGGAGCAGGATGGCTATATATAGGCAGGAAGAGGTGGTAGTAGTAGTAGTACAATTCTTGTACTACTACTACTACTACTACCACCTCTTCCTGCCTATATATAGCCGTCCTGCTCCACCTCTGTTAGTGTGACTTTGTCAATGGTCCAAGTCGGACCAAAACGTCGTCGTAAGCTTCTCTCTTTTATGTGCGGGTTATTTGTGAAATACTTTTTAACAGTAGCTTTGAAGCATTTAGCAGATAGAGAACCTTTGGAATCTTCAGGAAGAGAATTCAATAATTTAGAGCTTTTTATGTGCATAAAGCTTTTGGTCAAATAGAGCCAAACATGTGGGAAGGAAAGGATATCAGAGATTTGTCTCTCTTGTATTATGCCTATGAGTTCTGTTGCAACTTTCCAGGGAACATTTCAGAGCAGGGTTTTTATTTGAAATGATTGTCCTGTATATATAAAATGAGCCTAAAGTCAGTAATAACTCAACAGAAAGCTGCTGTATGAACAATCACTCAAGCAAGTTCTAGATAATACCCCCACTCTTCATACAAAACATTCATACTATCATACATAATATATACAGGCATCATAAATATGCATGTGCGTAAGTATGCTTTCACCAAACTCCTTGCCTGACAGTTTCAAGAAGTGTCCAGACAATTTTTATATGGAAGATGTTGCCCCTTACCATACTGCCAAAGATGTACATGATTGGCTAAATGATTGCGAAATTCCATTCTTTAATGATTGACCTGGTAACTTTTCTGTATAGTGTATGTCCTTAAATGATTACTGATAAACCAGATATATTCATGGCTTGTAAATACATTCTTGTAGGCATTGTATATTTTGGAAAGGTTAAGCTGAAAAGATTCACTAGTACAAAAACAAGAAATGCAGTCTGATTCATTCTTTGTCTTTGTTTTCTCAAAAAGCCATATACTGTTTTAATTAAATTAAGTCTCAAAATAAGAAAACCAAATTAGGTTTAAAAGTAAAAATTCACATTTGTATACACCAGGTCAACAAAAACACTTTTTAAGAATTTGTATAATCTGTATTTTGAACTTGTGCATAACTCTGCACTATATGTAATGATGTACAAGCATCAATATACATGAACATATAATGTTAAGCCAAGTAAAATATGAGAAAAAACACAGATGGCACATATAGTTCATGTCATTATACTATACATGTACTGTTGATTATCAAAAAGAAGCACTAAACCTACAAGGGTCATACACTGCAACACTATACTGTACAATAAATATCAGAGGGCAAGAAAAACTAAAATTAAGTAAGTCGTTGCTTTGACAAGAAACTTAAACCCTTCTCAAAATAAAATTCAATTTTTTGAGGCAGAACGATGTCTTTGTTTTGTTCGAATTCTTTTCTTATTCGTCTCCGAAAGTACTCCTGATCAGTCAGCTCCAATGTTTTGCCATAGGTGAGCAGTGCCTTGTATAGCTGCAGAACTTGCTGACGTGTTGGACCTCCCATTGCTACAACCTGAAAAAAGTAACTGATTATATTACTGTATAACCATAGAGAATTGCTAAAGCTGTAGAGGCCATACAGCACCTAAGGAATGAGATATAATCTGGTATGAATTAATTAGAAAATAACTAATTCCTTGCATAAAGAGCCCCTCAGAATTGAAACAATGGCCAGGAGGCCATTGAGTGCTCCTTTTATTCTTATTACATAGATAAGGATACTACTTTCATGTCTACATGGGCCAAACTACACAGCACACCCTGATCATAATACTGTACATAGACTCCAAAACAACTCCATCATTAAAGGCCTTCATTATCATGCAATCATCCTATCCATGACACCATAAATTTCCAAAGGACAGCTGAGCTTGAATGAACACTGGTTTAGGAGAGCTATGCTGGCGAAGGTACCACCCCAAGTGCTGGTGGTGGTGATGATAATAAATAATCTATTTCTACAAGTACATTATGGGTTTAATTCCTGGTTATGATTATTATATAACCTGCAAGTACATACATTATTCAACTATTACAGACCTAGCTGACATCACTGGCACACTATATAGAAAGCCCCTGGTTATGCAGAGTATTTCAGGCAAATCAGGTAAATCTTGTTCCCCAGGATGCAAACCACAAAAGTTGTCAAACACCGAGGTACCTACTTTCAGGCGAACAGGGACTGGAGGTATAAGGAAACATGCCTAACATTTCACCTGCACCAGGACTGATCCCCAGGCTGTGTGTGTGTGTGTGTGTGTGTGTGTGTGTGTGTGTGTGTGTGTGTGTGTGTGTGTGTGTGTGTGTGTGTGTGTGTGTGTGTGTGTGTGAGAGAGAGAGAGAGAGAGAGAGAAACCTTGGGATGCTATCAACCAGCCCCATACTCATCCCATGCCTGGGAACAGTGGATTGTTGGGTGGTACTTATCATGTCAGCAATGCTCACTCAGAAGATTGCTTCTTTCAAATAAATACCCAGTGCTGATAAATCTTAAATGCTGCCTTGCACAGACAAATAAACAAGGACCTAGACACTCCTACCAACTGATATGTCATTAGACTTTAGCAAACTGGTTGCTAGCAGAATGTGTACACATGGCTGCCGATCAACCAACCATTGTCCACTTGGGTCACGTGGATTGCTTTTCATTCCCCACGTACTGTATGATTCCCCCCCCCCCTCAAGGGAGGTTCCTTGATGCTGGTGAGGGGCTCTTGATCTAGGGAATTGGATCTGTGCTCTGGTTCCCCGAATTGAGCCTGAATACCTTCCACCCCTCCCCCCCACATGTGCTGTATAATCCTACAGGTTTAGTGCTCCCCCATGATTATAATAATTACTGTATGACCCCATAAAGGTTTAGTGCTTAACCACAAATACTGTACAATAATACTGTAGTAATACTTCTAATAAGCCTCAACATTCAGGCAAGACTTAAGCTAAAACAAATTTAATTAAATGTATAAAGACAAAATCAACTGTCTGAATGAGCAGGACAAATTTTAGATCCATGATCAAAACACAAATTAATGTAAACTCGAGTAAATGCTGTTGCAAACTGAAGACATAATGCCAACAAGTAGTGACATACAATAACTGTAGTCAAGTTCCTCACTGGTACAACGTTTCATCCACGAGTATTATTATTATAATCAAAAAGAAGCGCTAAGCCACAAGGGCTATACAGCCATCCACGAGTAGGCTTTTTCTAGTACATGATGGTTGAGATGCAAATGTTTTACCTATTAGTTTAACAATGTACCAATAAAGGACTTCACTGCAAACAGTAGTTAGAACCAAATGCTGTTTAATAAATTCTTCTTTTTGATTATAATAATAATGTTTTAAAAATTATTATTATTATTATAAGACTGCTAAACCCATAGTTTACACAACACACAGGGCCATGGGAAGCAATTAGGCTTGATCCAAGGAATGTTATTTTCTTGAATAAAGATTATCTCAACAGCATCAAGGAGCCTTCCATAGTAAGTCAGTTTATTTAGGTACAGATACACACAAATAGTCATACAAATTATACATAGTAACATTGGGGTCCTTGAGGAGTTAGTGGTCCTCGTAATAACACAAGTTACTATACAACAGAGACAATTGACCCAGTAGTCGTTGCTGTTATATATATGCAGTTCGCAAGACTCTTGTTTCTTCTTCAACTATGTCTAAACCAATAAACTTATTCCGTCCTAGTTAACAGCTCCTGAAAGTGGCTGCACAAGCTTGAGTATATCTTATTGTTCAGCACCTCACTGTACGTCTTCTCTTCTTCAGGATACCAGCAGTTTGCTTGGTCAGTCCTCCCGATGACAACACGAGTTGTTATATGGAGACAACGTAAGTGGAATTTTGTGTATTTTCTGGAGGCTGGGTTGTTGGGGGTGTTAAGGGGCCACCGAAACTTACGCCTTATTAAACACTTTCCTGGGAGACCGGGGAAAATTGGTTGCACTATTCTTGGGAATTATAATGAAAACTGTTTTGAAGAAACGGGATTAATAGGGTTCCAATTAGGTCAGTGGAACCCCAGTAAAGCCAGACGATCATGCATCCCCCACCTCAGTTAGCAACAGGTATTCCGTTAGCCCAGATGAAGCTGATATATGACACCCCGACCAATTGCCGACAAGTCTTGTGACTAATAAGTTTATTTACCTGGAGGAAATTCCGGGGATCAACGTCCCCGCGGCCCGGTCCACGACCAGGCCTCCCGGTGGATCAGGGCCTGATCAACGAGGCTGTTACTGCTGGCCGCACGTAATCCAACGTACGAACCACAGCCCGGCTGATCCGGCACCGTCTTTAGGTATCTAGGTACAGGTACACTTTAGTACATTTATCATACATAGTTTAACATGTGTAAATTACCTAGGATAATCTAATAAGATAAGATCTTTTACAAATTTTAACCCGGGGAAGGGTTAGCCCCTAGGATAACTCAAAAAAGTCAGTGCGTCATCGAGGACTGTCTTATTGCTGCACTATGATCCTTGTAACAAATAACAATTTTATGTTAGCATGATACATATTTGTACAAAGGATTATAACAATTTGGTGAACATGCCAAAAGCCCCTTTATATGCAGAGCATTTCGGGCGAACTTAAGGGTGGTAATATCAGTGTTGTAATTGTACACATGATGGTCATTCGGTGAGTTACAGTGAATACAAGAAAGTTGAATATTCAACTAGTTCACGGTATATGGCTTTAATAAGTTAGGTAGAGAAGAATTTCAGTTTTGATATAGTATATAAACTACGCAGTATTACAATTTACCACAATTTAAAACAATGAAGTTGAAGTTGAGTACGCAGTATTACAATTTACCACAATTTAAAAAAAATGAAGTTGAAAATTTTAAGTTTGAAGTAATGATTAAATAGTTGAGCAATCATCAAGCACAATTTACAATAATGAAATTGTAACAATTTTAAGTTTGAAGTAAATGATCAAATAGTTGAGCAGTCATAAATTATTTAGAAGTTTTCTTTTTGAGTAATTTGTAGGTGCTAAGTGATCCTACGGGTTTAGAGCTCCCCTTGATTATAATAATAATGTAGGTGTTAAGTACAGTGTTTGGTTAATTTTAGGTGATGAGGTGATTTATAAGTTGGGCCTTAAATTGATTTGCAGGCAGCAGGGGCCCTTTAGTGTGTTTAGTACTGAACTCCAATTCTTCGGACCCTTTATGTGCATAGCATTTTTGCATGGGGAGAGATGGACATGAGGGATATTGAAGAGTGATTTGTGCCTTGTGTTATGCCTGTGTATTCTGTTGTAGCTATCAAGGAGGAGTTTGAGAGGAGGGTTAATATTTGAGTATAATGTGTGTGTAGTAGGCACAATAATAAATGTGGATGTTTTGTATATTAAGCAAGTTAAGACTCTTAAAAAAAGCGGTGAAGTATCCTGTCTAGTGCAGGAGTTGGTAATCAATCGCACAGCAGCTTTTTGTTGGGTTATTAGAGGTTTAAGGCGATTTGCTGTGGTTGAGCCCCATGCACAAATACCATAGGTAAGGTAAGGGTAAATGAGAGAGTGGCAAAGAGCAAGAAGAGCCGTGTTGGGATACATAGTACCGTGTCTTTGAAAGGATGCCTACTGTTTTGGAGACTTTCTTGGATACTTGCTGTATGTGGGTCTGGAATTTGGAGACTGCAGTCAAGGCGGAGACCATGAAATTTGCCGTGTGTGTGTCTTGAAATGGGTGAACCATTTATCAATATGTTTAGCTGTACATTTGAAGCTCTGTTTCCAAATAACATGAAGTAGGTCTTGTCTATATTGAAAGTAAGTTTGTTGGTAGTCATCCAAATAGATATTTTTATTGGTTTGTCATTTACAGTGTTAATATAGTTGGGTTTTGGTGAGAGAAGGCATAAGTAGTGTCATCTGCAAACAAAACGGGTTTAAGGAGTTTAGATCTGTTTGGGAGGTCATTGATGTAAATGAGAAAGAGAAGTGGGCCACGGACACTACCCTGTGAGACTCCAACAAGAACAAGTTGTGTAGTGGAGTTGATGCTCTTTATACATACTGGTTTCTATTGCTAAGATAAGATTTTAAATAATCGAGTGTGTCCTCTGACTCCGTAATGTTCAAGTTTTAGATGCAATAGGTCATGGTCAACTGTATCAAATGCTTTTCATATGTATGAAAAATCCCAGTGGAATTTAATTTTTTCGAGTGCCGAATATATTAGTTCAAGCATAGGTATAATTGCATCGTTAGTACTTTTTGTCGGTCTAAATCCAAACTGACAGGGGTTAAGTATGTTGTGGGATACTAAGTACAAGTAGACTTGTTTGTGAATTAATTTTTCGAAGATTTTAGATAGGGGCAAGTTTGATATAAGCCTATAGTTGTTCAGATAAATTGGATCACCTAGTTTGAGGATCGGGGTAAACCTTGCCGTCTTGAGTATGGCTGGGAAGGTGGAAGATTCAGTGGATTTGTTAGTTGCAATAATTGGTAACAACACGTGAGAATCTCTTTTATACATGAGTGGTGGTAAGTTATTTATGTCTTTTGTCTTATTCTTTATGTTCTGATGATGAGCGCTTCGTTTTGATTATAATAATGTCTGTATTTCCATTGTGGTTCTTTAATCTTGTCCCCCAGGATGCGACCCACCCCCCAGTCTACAAACACCCAGGTACTTAATGCTAGGTGAACAGGGACAGCAGGTATTCCCACCCGTGTCGGGAATCAAAACCACGGACACTCAATGTGTGAGGCGAGAACTTTGCCAGCCAAGCCGCAGGTAGGTTCACTTCTTTGAATCTAGATTCCATAACCGGCATTAAATAAAATTTCTTAAAGGGTCTCATCGAAAGTAGAAACAAACAAAAAAATATTGCCGATCGGTACACAACCCTCACATAGCAGAGAGAGAGAGAGAGAGATTACGACGACGTTTCGGTCCGACTTGGACCGGGTTATTTGTTTATTCTTTCAATCACGGTATTGTGTCTTTTTGTTCTTTGCCGATCAGGTCAGATGGACCCTTCTTGTCTCAGCTCCGGCAGAACGAGAAGCCTGTAAGGAGCCTGTAACCGGCTTCCCTCCTAAGCCATAGACCATACGGCGGTAAATGGAACTGATGAATATTGAGTACCCTGGCCTTTAATGTGCCCAGTGGGTAGAATAAGATTAGGACAAGTGCAAAACGAAGGTCAGCCACAAACTCAACACTATATGGTATGGCAGGCGCATGTTGGAATATGCAACACTAGTATGAAACCTACGCCTAGTCAAGCAGCGCTGTATAGCCCTTGTGGCTTAGCGCTTCTTTTTTATTATAATAATACGCCTAGTCAAACATGAGAAGAAACCGGAAAAAAGTGCAGAGGTTTGCAACAAGACTAGTCCCGGAGGTACGAGCTATAGAAGACTAAAACAACTAAATCCGATTGAATTAAAGGATAGAAGGACCAGGGAAGACATGATAAAGACGCACAAAATACTAAATAGGATGGACAGGTATAAGCTGTTCAAGTGGCGGGAAACAGGAACATGAGGGCACAGCTGGAAGTTAACATCAGATGCATAACAGGTATGTTAGAAAATATTTTGGTAAATATTGAGTTTATGGGTTCCAGTGAGTTTCGCGAAAATATTTAATGGAAAGTGTGTAATACTGATTGGTTTGTTCAATAGAGATAATTATATTTTGTTCCAATTGAAAAAAAAAATTGCCTTGAAGAAATATTTATAAATGACCCTTATTTAACTATTGAAACCAACTTAACCAGTCCCAACCTAACGTAACCCAATGTACACTCAAGATACATTGCTCAGGTCATGGTATTACTGGAAATGTTTATATCCCTGGGCCAGCGAGTCGTGCGCTGATTGACCCGGCATATAATTGATCTAAAACTTATTACGTTTCAAATAAATTGCAAGAGTTAATTTTTTTTTTTTGCCGGACTATGGTTAGATTGCTTGTGTTATAGAAATGAAAAAGAATTAATTTGTTTTGAGTCCTTAATATTTCTTCAATCTCATGAGTTTTTTAGTTTAATATGTTTATTATGCACACCATCCCCCTCCTGTGGCTGGTAGTCAAAAGACTTGGCAGACGATGCACCATCCCCCCAATGAAAAGCAGGGGTGTCACTAGCACGTTAAGAGACCATACAATAAGTGTCAGGGGCCCGAGACTGTTCAACTGCCTCCCAGCACACATAAGGGGGATTACCAACAGACCCCTGGCAGTCTTCAAGCTGGCACTGGACAAGCACCTAAAGTCAGTTCCTGATCAGCCGGGCTGTAGCTCGTACGTTGGTTTGCGTGCAGCCAGCAGCAACAGCCTGGTTGATCAGGCTCTGATCCACCAGGAGGCCTGGTCACAGACCGGGCCGCGGGGGCGTTGACCCCCGGAACTCTCTCCAGGTAAACTCCAGGTCTACATAATGGGGTCCAGGGACTGGACCCCAAAGTTATGATAGCTGAACAAGTTACAAAGGTAATGAACTCCAGGTAGATCTGGTCACAATCATGGCAAGTTACAAAGGTAATGAACTATTTACACTCCTATACATGGTTACAGTCATGAACAAATTACAAAGTAATGAGCCACTGACACGTTCAGGAAGTGAGTCATAGACAACAATGTGGTAGAGGCAGGATCTTTACACACCATTATGGCTTAGCGCTTCTTTTTGATTATAATAATAATACACACCATTAAGAATAGAGTACAATAGGACTCACAAAGCCAAGAGAAAAGTGGGGTTAGGAGCTGAGACTCGACTTTTGCAACTACAAATATGTGAGTACAACTGTTTGTGTTCCCTTCAGTGGAGGTGCCTTGATGCCAATGGATTCAAGGAATTGGAACTTTCTTCCTTTGGATCGAACCCCATTACCTGATATTCCCCCAGGCGCTGTATAACCTCCATTGATTTAGCGCTGCCACCCTCTAAATATAAAAATAATACCTGAAGTGTTCTTGAGGAATGCAAGATGGCACTTAAGCGCTAGCAAGTCTCTTTCAACGTATCACGACAAACTGGGTATCGTACTTCATGTTGAAAATGGCGTATGTGATTCCTATCTACTAAACAGTTAATAAATTTATACCATCGAAATACTTGTCCAGTCAGTCTGAATTCAATAGTTGAAGAATTATTAGACTCGATAGTAGTGGATATAATATGAAGCCACGTAATGAGTATAATTCATTGAATGAGTCAACATAGATTCACGAGAGGCCGTTCTTGCCTAGTCAATGGTTTAAATTGGACCGAAATATCATCATAAATTTAAAGTGTCCTACGTGCAGGTTATTTGTGCATTGAATTTAATGTCTTTAGTAAGGTATCTGATAAAGAATACATTTTGTTTTCTTTTTAGAT
The DNA here is from genome assembly GCF_038502225.1 of Cherax quadricarinatus. Classification (NCBI taxonomy): domain Eukaryota; kingdom Metazoa; phylum Arthropoda; class Malacostraca; order Decapoda; family Parastacidae; genus Cherax; species Cherax quadricarinatus. Next base: position 50,481,087 of record NC_091298.1, read on the forward strand.
TTCATAAGGTTTTTGACAGACCCATGCGGAAGATTGTTAAAGAAGGTGGCAACGCTTGATATAGGAAAAAAAAATGTGATAGATCAGGTCATGGCTGACAAATATTCAGTAGTTTGCATATATGGGGTGTAATCAGAATGGGGACTAATCACAAGCGACGTACAGCAAGGCTCAATTTTGGGCCCCTTCTTGTTCACAATCTACGTTAATGACCTTGTTCATGGAATAAAAAACGACGCAAGAACATTCACTGATTACATAAGAATAAGACGAAGTCCAGTATAAGCCAGTAGTCCTTTCAGGATTTGCTTAATGGAAATATACACAAATAACCCACACATATCCTCATATCCGACATAGACAAGGATGTCAGCCACAGCACCGTGACTTCCTTTGCAGATGACACCCGAATCTGCATGACAGTGTCTTCCATTGCAGACACTGCAAGGCTCCAGGCGGACATCAACCAAATCTTTCAGTGGGCTGCAGAAAACAATATGAAGTTCAACGATGAGAAATTTCAATTACTCAGATATGGTAAACATGAGGAAATTAAATCTTCATCAGAGTACAAAACAAATTCTGGCCACAAAATAGAGCGAAACACCAACGTCAAAGACCTGGGAGTGATTATGTCGGAGGATCTCACCTTCAAGGACCATAACATTGTATCAATCGCATCTGCTAGAAAAATGACAGGATGGATAATGAGAACCTTCAAAACTAGGGAGGCCAAGCCCATGATGACACTCTTCAGGTCACTTGTTCTATCTAGGCTGGAATATTGCTGCACTCTAACAGCACCTTTCAAGGCAGGTGAAATTGCCGACCTAGAAAATGTACAGAGAACTTTCACGGCGCGCATAACGGAGATAAAACACCTCAATTACTGGGAGCGCTTGAGGTTTCTAAACCTGTATTCCCTGGAACGCAGGAGGGAGAGATACATGATTATATACACCTGGAAAATCCTAGAGGGACTAGTACCGAACTTGCACACGAAAATCACTCACTACGAAAGCAAAAGACTTGGCAGACGATGCACCATCCCCCCAATGAAAAGCAGGGGTGTCACTAGCACGTTAAGAGACCATACAATAAGTGTCAGGGGACCGAGACTGTTCAACTGCCTCCCAGCACACATAAGGGGGATTACCAACAGACCCCTGGCAGTCTTCAAGCTGGCACTGGACAAGCACCTAAAGGCAGTTCCTGATCAGCCGGGCTGTGGCTCGTACGTTGGTTTGCGTGCAGCCAGCAGCAACAGCCTGGTTGATCAGGCGCTGATCCACCAGGAGGCCTGGTCACAGACCGGGCCGCGGGGGCGTTGACCCCCGAAACTCTCTCCAGGTAAACTCCAGGTAAACTCCAGGTAAACACAAGAGAAGGGAGCTTACGACGACGTTTTGGTCCGACTTGGACCATTTACAATGTGTGACTTTGTAAATGGTCCAAGTCGGATCGAAATGTTGTAAGCTCCCCTCTCCTACGTGCGGGTTCTTTGCGTATTGTTCCAGTCACGGAATTGTACCTTTTTGTTATTTAATGAAAACATTTCATTTCTGGGACCGTGGTTACTACAAATGTGCATAAGGGATGGAAAGGCATGAGCTTGTATAGTCTATAAAAGAAAGATCTGACAGTATATCTTACTGCTGTGTCCGTTAGTGGCCGAGATGAAGCTTGTTTGATGATCGTGTGTGCCAGCGTCACAGCCATGCTGTAAGTTCCTGCTGTGGAAAATTGCATTTATCTGAATGTAACTAATTATGTACATAACAGTAAATGATAACAAAGATAATTATTATTTATCAATGTTACATAGACAAGTAGGAATTTGGGACACCTAGGTCGCAAAAAAATGTCCCCCTTCGATACCTACCACTGTCATAACCACAAGTTGCTCTGGACCTATTAATTAAATGAAATATACACCAGGAATACTGGTAAATATATAAATTTGTGGACTGTATATTAAAAAATGATTATATATAAATTCACATATACATAACAGAAGGAAAATATATCTTAATATCACTCACCAATTTGACTGGATATTAAGTTGTATCATACTAAGAAAAACCTCACTAACTAAATTTATGAAAACACTGGCCAGAATTATACACAAATCTAGAGAGCTTATCTGAGGTTCCTGGAGCTGTCTTGTCCAGTCGCCTGATATCTCAAGTTATGCAGGAATGCACATCCAACAATTTCGCCTCCTATTTGAGAGGTGTCAATCCAATTTTAACCTCTAGAGCACGAAAAATTCTTCACATTATATTAACGTTGTATCCAATTCAAAACCAAGATGGCGAGTCCCTGTCTGCGCAGGCGCAGGTCCAGTTTCCCATTTTCGATAACATACTTCTTTTAAAAATACAATATAGGGCATCTATTTACCTATAAATTACCGTATTTCCAGAAAATGTACATTATTTTCCACACTGCGGCCAGGCGGAGGTCGTTGCAAAATGACTCAAATTGCTGATTTGGCAACGGTGGAGGACCTGGGTACATACAGGATCTGGCATCCACACGGCGACATATTACACAAGATTTAATCACCCTTTTTACACTTTGCCGTCCTTGTGGAATCCAGAAAGTTTCCCTAATACAATTTAAGGTATCTTGTACCCCACCATGCATTACATTTTTATGGGCATTTAACACAATTAAATTTGTTAGATGATGAGTTTTGGGCAGTAAGATAGGGTGTTTAGCATAATCACCCAATTCAGCATTTTGTAACCTACCTCTGCACCTAATTACATTGTTCTCTAAATACAGCCCCAATTTCTCTATTATAGAACCTTTCACAATTTTTCTTTCCATCATCAATTTAATCTCATTTCCATAGATTTCCTCCTGTACCCTCTTTATCCAATATTCAAGACGATGTGAAAACTTAAATGAAATATTCATCTTGTTTAGAAATTTAAACACCAACTTAGTTACATTGATTAGTTTGGGTAAAGAAGAATACCTATATCAATGGCTAAGGGAGCACAAACTATTGGAGCGGTGGTCACAGTAATTTCAACAGGAGCAATATACGCATTTTGTACAGGCCAATTAGCTTTATTTACCAACCAGCTCGGTCCTTTAAACCATGATACAGCATTTACAAATTTAGCATAAGGTAAACCTCGAGACAAGAAATCAGCTGGATTCTCCTCACCAGGTATACCTGGAGTTTACCTGAAGAGAGTTCCGGGGATCAACGCCCCCGTGGCCCGGTCTGTGACCAGGCCTCCTGGTGGATCAGAGCCTGATCAACCAAGCTGTTGCTGCTGGCTGCACGCAAACCAACGTACGAGCCACAGCCCGGCTGATCAGGAACTGAATTTAGGTGCTTGTCCAGTGCCAGCTTGAAGACTGCCAGGGGTCTGTTGGTAATCCCCCTTATGTGTGCTGGGAGGCAGTTGAACAGTCTCGGGCCCCTGACACTTATTGTATGGTCTCTTAACGTGCTAGTGACACCCCTGCTTTTCATTGGGGGGATGGTGCATCGTCTGCCAAGTCTTTTGCTTTCGTAGTGAGTGATTTTCGTGTGCAAGTTCGATACTAGTCCCTCTAGGATTTTCCAGGTGTATATAATCATGTATATCTCCCTCCTGCGTTCCAGGGAATACAGGTTTAGGAACCTCAAGCGCTCCCAATAATTGAGGTGTTTTATCTCCGTTATGCACGCCGTGAAAGTTCTCTGTACATTTTCTAAGTCGGCAATTTCGCCTGCCTTGAAAGGTGCTGTTAGTGTGCAGCAATATTCCAGCCTAGATAGAACAAGTGACCTGAAGAGTGTCATCATGGGCTTGGCCTCCCTAGTTTTGAAGGTTCTCATTATCCATCCTGTCATTTTTCTAGCAGATGCGATTGATACAATGTTATGGTCCTTGAAGGTGAGATCCTCCGACATGATCACTCCCAGGTCTTTGACGTTGGTGTTTCACTCTATTTTTGTGGCCAGAATTTGTTTTGTACTCTGATGAAGATTTAATTTCCTCATGTTTACCATATCTGAGTAATTGAAATTTCTCATCGTTGAACTTCATATTGTTTTCTGCAGCCCACTGAAAGATTTGGTTGATGTCCGCCTGGAGCTTTGCAGTGTCTGCAATGGAAGACACTGTCATGCAGATTCGGGTGTCATCTGCAAAGGAAGATACGGTGCTGTGGCTGACATCCTTGTCTATGTCGGATATGAGGATGAGGAACAAGATGGGAGCGAGTACTGTGCCTTGTGGAACAGAGCTTTTCACCGTAGCTGCCTCGGACTTTACTCTGTTGACGACTACTCTGTGTTCTGTTAGTGAGGAAATTATAGATCCATCGACCGACTTTTCCTGTTATTCCTTTAGCACGCATTTTGTGCGCTATTACGCCATGGTCACACTTGTCGAAGGCTTTTGCAAAGTCTGTATATATTACATCTGCATTCTTTTTGTCTTCTAGTGCATTTAGGACCTTGTCGTAGTGATCCAATAGTTGAGACAGACAGGAGCGACCTGTTCTAAACCCATGTTGCCCTGGGTTGTGTAACTGATGGGTTTCTAGATGGGTGGTGATCTTGCTTCTTAGGACTCTTTCAAAGATTTTTATGATATGGGATGTTAGTACTATTGGTCTGTAGTTCTTTGCTGTTGCTTTACTGCCCCCTTTGTGGAGTGGGGCTATGTCTGTTGTTTTTAGTAACTGTGGGACGACCCCCGTGTCCATGCTCCCTCTCCATAGGATGGAAAAGGCTCGTGATAGGGGCTTCTTGCAGTTCTTGATGAACACAGAGTTCCATGAGTCTGGCCCTGGGGCAGAGTGCATGGGCATGTCATTTATCGCCTGTTCGAAGTCATTTGGCGTCAGGATAACATCGGATAGGCTTGTGTTAATCAAATTTTGTGGCTCTCTCATAAAAAATTCATTTTGATCTTCGACTCTCAGTCTGGTTAGCGGCTTGCTAAAAACTGAGTCATATTGGGACTTGAGTAGCTCACTCATTTCCTTGCTGTCATCTGTGTAGGACCCATCTTGTTTAAGTAGGGGCCCAATACTGGATGTTGTTCTCGATTTTGATTTGGCATAGGAGAAGAAATACTTTGGGTTTCTTTCGATTTCATTTATGGCTTTTAGTTCTTCCCGCGATTCCTGACTCCTAAAGGATTCTTTTAGCTTAAGTTCGATGCTTGCTATTTCTCTGACCAGTGTCTCCCTACGCATTTCAGATATATTGACCTCTTTTAGCCGCTCTGTTATTCTTTTCCGTCGCCTGTAAAGGGAGCGCCTGTCTCTTTCTATTTTACATCTACTCCTCCTTTTTCTTAGAGGAATAAGCCTTGTGCATACATCGAGTGCCACCGAGCTAATCTGTTCTAGGCATAAGTTGGGGTCTGTGTTGCTTAGTATATCTTCCCAGCTTATATCGGTTAGGACTTGGTTTACTTGGTCCCACTTTATGTTTTTGTTATTGAAGTTGAATTGGGTGAATGCTCCCTCGTGACTAGTCTCATTATGTCGGTCTGGGGCTCCGCACATACATGACTGAACCTCAATTATGTTGTGATCTGAGTATATTGTTTTTGATATGGTGACATTTCTTATCAGATCATCATTGTTAGTGAAGATGAGGTCTAGTGTATTCTCCAGTCTAGTAGGCTCTATTATTTGCTGGTTTAAATTGAATTTTGTGCAGAGATTTAAAAGCTCGCGTGAGTGTGAGTTTTCATCAGAGCTGCCTCCTGGTGTTATTACTGCAACAATATTATTTGCTATATTCCTCCATTTTAGGTGCCTTAAGTTGAAATCCCCCAGGAGCAAGATGTTGGGTGCAGGAGCTGGAAAGTTTTCCAGACAGTGGTCAATTTTTAACAGCTGTTCCTGGAATTGCTGGGATGTTGCATCCAGAGGCTTGTAGACTACCACAATGACTAGGTTTTGGTTCTCGACCTTTACTGCTAAAACTTCCACTACATCATTTGAGGCATTTAGCAGTTCTGTGCAAACAAGTGACTCTGCAATGTACAGGCCAACCCCCCCCCCTTTTGCCTGTTCACTCTGTCACATCTGTATAGGTTGTAACCTGGGATCCATATTTCGTTGTCCAAGTGATCCTTTATGTGGGTCTCAGTGAAAGCCGCGAACATTGCCTTTGCCTCTGCAAGCAGTCCACGGATGAAAGGTATTTTGTTGTTTGTTGCTGGCTTTAGACCCTGTATATTTGCCAAGAAGAATGTTATCGGACTGGTGGTATTGTTGGTACTATTGGTGGTATATGATTAAATGTTAACATATGCTGACCCAAACTATTATACTTCTCTTGCATCTGATTAATTTCAGAGACTCTGTTTTGTACGTACACAATTTTACTGTTTCCATTACGAATCCATTGTAAGGATACATCATTATCAGACCAAATTACAGTGTCGCTAATATTTATCTCCTGCAACTTATTTCTTATATAATTAGCTAATTTGACACCTACATAAAGGGCTGTTAATTCCAACTGAGGTAAGGTACGTGATTTAATTGAAGACACTTTAGCCTTAGACATAACAAGAGAAATAACACTATTACATTGAAGGTAAGCAACTGCTCCATATGCCAATTTTGAAGCATCACAAAAAAATGTGGAGTACATTTTTCCCATTTGGATTGGCCACCTGGCGTGGGAACTCCAACATTGGAATTTTTTCATAATCACCAATTAATTCATCCCACCTGCTAATGAATTCTTCAGGTAGAATTTCATCCCAAGCACATTTAAGTTTCCATGCTTCCTGAATTAATAATTTCCCTCTTATAGTAAGGGGTGACACTAAACCTAGTGGATCAAAACATTTGGAAACTTCAGCAAGCAAAACTCTCTTAGTTAATTTATTTGGGCATACTGTAATTATTAGGTTTTAACATTAACAAATCTCTTTCAGTATCCCAATTTAAACCCAATACATTACTACATTTTGGCACTTCATCTCCAGGGTAATCTTTACTTATTTTGTCCTTCAATTTGGACGAATTACTATTCCATTCTCTCAGAGGCATATTTGCACTTTTCATTATTTTATTAGCCTCTCCATAAGTCATTAACAGTTCCTCTTCAGTTGACGTCACACCCAGGAAATTGTCCACATAAAACTGTTTGCTCATTACTTTACTCAATGGGCTTTCCATACATTTAAGGTGTGCATTTATCGTCGCTTGAAGTAGGAACGGACTGGATGTAGCACCAAATAATATGCTCCTAAAGCGAAAGGTTTTCAGAGGGCTAAGTGGGTCACTAGGATTCTCAGGCCATAAGAAGCGGGTACAATCCCGATCAGCCTCTTGTAAATGCACTCTTAGGAAAGCTTTACTTACGTCAGCCATAAAGGCATAATTCTTCACCCTGAAATTTAATAAGATATCTCCTAATTTTTCCGTCAACGACAGACCTGTCATCAAACAGTCATTTAAACTAGGTACATTTTTGTTACTCCTGGCACTACAATTAAACACAATCCTCAAAGGAGTGGTCTTAGAATCCTTCTTCACTCCGTGATGGGGCAAATAGTGACCATAAATTTTGGCTTGCTCAGGAGGTACCTCTTCTATAAATTTATTAATTAATTGTTCAGCAATTATATCATTATAGGCAGTTAACACTTCTGGTGTCTTACTCAGTTCGCGGAGCTGAGCCTTTAACTGTCCATATGCCATTCTGTAATTAGTGGGCAATTCTGGATGGTTCAGTCTCCACGGAAGTCGCACCCAGTATTGTCCAGATTCAAATTTTACATCTTTCAGGTATTGCTCCTGAGTAAAAGAATCGTCTGGACTTTCTTCATTTACATTTATTCCAATGCTGTCTAATTCACACAATTTATGCACTGGTTCAACACCATCCTCTATGGAAGAATTATACTGGGGTACTATTTCATGAGTAAGACACACAGTTATGGTATTTGTAGTTTCCTCTAGTCATGAATTATTATTACGAGGAATCCTACCATACATTACATGTCCTCTTGCAGTCTTCAAAAGGGTGACACCACATTTCTTTACCATACCCTTTACAAAGGAGGCATAATAGTCACTACCTATCAAAATATTTATTGGGCCTACAGAATCATCACTTACACCAGAAGGTGCTAAATTTACATTATGTGAGAGTCTGTAGCTTTACTAAGTCCTACTGTAGATATTTTCTCTGGAAGTCTATCTACAATTACTGCATTAACATGTTTTTTCTCATTGCCCAACCTGACAGTTACATAAACAGTGTCATACAATTGAGCCCTTTTATCCGAGAGAAAACCAGATAATTTTAAAGTTGTGGGATCTCCCATCTGTACTTTCATACCATCAAGACATTTACGTTTTATGAAAGTACGCTAGGATCCCTGGTCTAATAATGCATTTACAATTTTTGATTTATGCCTTTTATCATCAATTTTTACCTGTAACACAGGTAAGGCTACTTCAGCAAAACCATCATTATTAACATTAGCAGCAATTTTTACATTAGCCACTGTTGTGTCAGGATTGTCAACATTATCATTATTATCAACATTATCATAGAGACCTTTACACATGACTATATGGTGTCTTCCTTTGTGACATTGATAACAGAAGTTTAATTTGGCATAACAATCCTTTACATTGTGATTACCTAAACACCTGATACATCTGTCAAGTTCCTCCAATCTTTCAACTTTATCATTCCATGAATTGTATGCATTGCAATTCTTAGAAACATGAGTACCCTTGCAGAAGAGACAATCTCTCCTTTCTCTGACTGGTTTCTTATTAACCGGGCTACTCTTAGGAGGGTACTTATTCTTCTTACCTTGTGGAGAATCATTATTTCTGATTCCTGCTACTTGATATGCACCTATGCAACTCTTTTTAGGAAATGAAATTTGATTATTAACATTGGGATAATTTTTCCCTTTGTGAAACTTGACAGATACCTCAGAGTTATTATGTGTTGCATCTTTAAAATGAGTTGGTTGGCTGGTCTGCAACTGAACAATTAATTCTTGTAGACCTAGTCTTATTTCCTCCAGACCAAAATAACCCTTATGATATTTATTCGTGAGCCATTCAAGTGTTTTACAGCTTAATTTATTCTGTACCATGGCACTCAATAACCAGTCTGATTCCTTCAGATTATATTTATTACTTAAAGTTTTGAGAGTGCTCTCCAGTTTAACTCTAAACTGTTGTAAACCTTTGTAAGTGTGATCTGGAGATTTTAAATTAACAATAATATTCACTAGATCCAACCTACTTTGTTCTATATTACCATAAGTGACCTTCAACAAGTCATCTGCTTCCTTGTAAGAATCATCTACATTGGGAAAGGCTTGTATGAGTATGTGAGCATCTCCTCTTACCTGTCCTTTGAGGTAAAATTTAGTTACACAGGCTAGGTCACTCCTGTCATGCACAGCTGCTTTAAAAATTGACCAAAATTCCTCCCAATTTTCTCCAGGTTTAAACACAGGCAAACACAATTCTGGGAGTTTTGGCAAAGATATATTTGTTGGAGCAGACTGACCAACTGCATGGTTTACACATTTTAATTTATTCAAGGCCTGACTTTTACAAGAAAGAATATTTTCCTCTAATTCATAATACTGATTAATCATGAGATCTACTTCAGTCTCATCTACACAGTTTACTAACAAATCTCCTTCATATTTGTTGTAATATAATTTGTATGAATCATATCTATTACCTAAAGCATCTAAATACAATTTTAAATCATCAGTATTCACAGTTTCTTGATTCATTAATTCCAAACATTTATTGTATGCTTTTGTTACATGACCCTTTCTAGCTTGCAGTGAAGCTTTTTTTGCTCTATATTCCATATGTTTGTCTTCTACATTAATTTCCTCAATTTCAGCCATGATGCAATGTATTAAATTCAACTTAATAACACTGATTATGTACTAAATTATGTACTTTATAAAGGTAAATAGTACAACTTACCTTTGAATAAATCCTAGCTACCTGAGCTTAGCAATTACATGTATAATATAAATTTTAAATGTACATTAATACAAACTTGGCTCATCAAAATTAATATTATACAAATTAATAAATCCTTGCCAGAATTTGGCATAGTAAAATTAATATACACATTAATAATTAGCTACACATGGCTTATCAATTACACATACACTGATATAAATCTTGGCCAAAATTGGCTTATCAAATTAGTATTATACAAATTAATATAAACTTAGCCAGACTTGAGCTTAGCTTATCAAAATTAATATTGTAATTATTATAATCCACTACACATTAAGTAAATTTGTGAACTTAACATCCACCTCTTTGTCATTTCACATATAATTATTAAGTAATTAACTAATTAATGACTTCACTAATTACCGCAGCACTGTATAGCCCTTGTGGCTTAGCGCTTCTTTTTGATTATAATAATAATAATTCACTAATTACCTCCGGTTCAAGAAGGACCAACGGGCAAATTAAATGTGGAAAATTGCATTTATCTGAATGTAACTAATTATGTACATAGCAGTAAATGATAACAAAGATAATTATTATTTTTCAATGTTACATAGACAAGTAGGAATTTGGTACACCTAGGTCGCAAAAAATGTCCCCCTTCGATACCTACCACTGTCATAACCACAAGTTGCTCTGGACCTATTAATTAAATGAAATATACATACACCAGGAATACTGGTAAATATATAAATTTGTGGACTGTATATTAAAAATGATTATATATAAATTCACATATACATAACAGAAGGAAAATATATCTTAATATCACTCACCAATTTGACTGGATATTAAGTTGTATCATACTAAGAAAAACCTCACTAACTAAATTTATGAAAACACTGGCCAGAATTATACACAAATCTAGAGAGCTTATCTGAGGTTCCTGGAGCTGTCTTGTCCAGTCGTCTGATATCTCAAGTTATGCAGGAATGCACATCCAACAATTTCGCCTCCTATTTGAGAGGTGTCAATCTAATTTTAACCTCTAGAGCATGAAAAATTCTTCCCATTATATTAACGTTGTATCCAATTCAAAACCAAGATGGCGAGTCCCTGTCTGCGCAGGCGCAGGTCCAGTTTCCCATTTTCGATAACATACTTCTTTTAAAAATACAATATAGGGCATCTATTTACCTATAAATTACCGTATTTCCGGGAAATATACAGTATTTTCCACACCTGCTTTTTGGGTGACTGAAGACTTGTGCAACATGTGGGTATCTTTATTTAAAGACGTTTCGCCAATTAATGGCTGTATCAGTTCAATACAGAGATGATATTCTACGACAGTAAAAGATGAGGTAAACAGTCCTTCGGCCTTGCAAAGCTTTACACAGAGGACAGTAGAAACTGAAGTAATCAATCCTTCAGTCTCGCAGCACTATAAACAGAAAGCAATAGAAGAGAATAGTAATCGGTCCCTCAGTCTGGAAGTCAGATTCATTACGTTTACGGAATAGAACACCGGCTTCTAGGCTGAGGGACTGATTACCTCATTCCCTTTTCTATCTTCTTTTATCATCTCTTTATTGAACTGATAAAGCCACTGATTGACTAAACGTCTTCATATAAAGAAACCCTGATGTTACAAATGTTTCTAATACCTGATCCAATCGGTATTATATACCATTATTGTTGCAAGTAAACCATACCACGGGCGGGGTTCAGATCCCGCCCAATGGTCCAAGTCGGACCGAAACGTCGTCCTAAGCTTCTCTCTTTTATGTGCGGGTTATTTGTGCATGGTATGGTTTGTTTGCAATCGTGTCATTACGATTTCGTGAGTCTTGTTGCAAGTAAATTTGTTATAGCAATACAGTAGGCTTCAAAAACAATAGTGTGTCTAAAGATTAAGTTTTGCGAAGATCATTTGAGTTTTTTTGTCGAATCCATTGTATGGTAAGAGTTGTGGATGAGTGGGACAAACTACCGAGTACCGTCATAGAAGCTAAGACGTTGTATAGTTTTAAAAATGGGTTGGATAAATACATGAGTGGGTGTGGGTGGGTGTGAGTTGGACCTAACTAGCTTGTGCTACTAGGTCGGATGCCGTGCTCCTCCCTTGAGTGATTTGTCTGATCTCACTAGGTCAGTGAGGTCAGACGGTCAGTGAACTTAAGCCAGTGGGAGAATTGGACCTGCCTCGCATAGGCCAGTAGCCCTGTTGCAGTGTTCCTTCTTTCTTATGTTCTTATCTTGTGTCCCTTTGGACCATGCATGAGTTGCAAAAGCCATCACTGTTTCACACACACTTGCGTAGTGAGAAGGGAAGTGACTGTTGAGAATTTGAGGGAAATGGACGCGAATGTGTTCACTTAAAATACTTTCGACTGAAGACGTCTCCGTCTTTGGACCTTGATAACTTCCAGTACAGTGATCAAGGTCCGTAACTGTCCTGGTCTATGACACTGTGTGACTATCCTGGTTCATATGACATTCTATAAGGGTAACCCCGGTGTGACCTGTACTTAACTCAGTGGTGACCTGTACTTAACAGTGGTGACCTGTACTTAACAGTGGTGACCTGTACTTAACTCAGTGGTGACCTGTACTTAACTCTGTGAAGAAGTGTCTTGTGTGCTCCCCGTGGACTGAACCAAGATGCCCTCCATCGAGCAACTTTACCAGCAGCTTAAGGAAGAATTGAGGGTAGCGAAGATGGAGACACGGCGATTGACCGAGGAAAACAACAGGATTCGTAGTAGTCCTCCTGTTTCGAGTCCTCAGGTCAAGAAGGGATCGTGGTCAGTGGCTGGACAGCAGGGGACGAAGTTGACGATCAAGAAGACGAATGGAAAGCCAGAAACGATGAAGAAGAAAGAGACTGCTGTGGAAACTCTTGTGGAAACCTCCAACGCATTCTCGGTGCTACCCGACGAATGTGAGTCGACTACTGGGATCGTCACGACGAACAACAACAAGGAAGGTAAGAATATTGTTGTTGTTGGGGATACCCAGGTTAGATACATGGATAGGGCATTCTGCTTGAAGGACAGGAGTAGGAGACAGAGGGTTTGCTTTCCTGGGGCTGGGATGGAGGACATTGTTTGCCGGCTTGACATCATGAACGGTAATGGGATCAATCCTATTATTTGCCTCAGTGCTGGAGGCAATGATGTAGGCAAGTGTAGAAGTGAGGATTTAGTTAGAAAGTTCAGGACAGCTTTAGACATAATTAGGAAGAAGGGGGGCGCCCTGTTATATGTGACATTTTGCCAAGAAGAGGTGTTGGTAATGAATGGTTGTCCAGAGCAATTGGTATTAATTGTTGGCTGGATAAACACTAAGGATAATGCAGTACCATTCATTGACAACTGGGACAACTTCAATGGCCGAAATGACATGCATGGCAGGGATGGGGTTCACTTATCCAGGGCAGGTGTGGGTTTTCTTGCTAACTCAGTTGAGGGGGTTGTTAGGACTTTAAACTAGGATTAGTTAGAGGTGTGGGTTTAGAAATGATAAATAATGAGTATGGATATATTGACTTATGCTCTGATATTAAGAATCTTGATAGTATCTGTCATGGAGTAGCTCTGGGTAATGATAATTTCAGAAATTGTGAAAAAACAAATATCAATAGGAAAAATGTGCAGAAGAAAAAACATATGATGGTATTTTATGCTAACAGTCGAAGTGCAAGAAATAAAATTAATGAACTACGTGACCTACCTGGAGTTCATTACCTTTGTAAATTGTGAGTTCATTACCTTTGTAAATTGTGAATTCATTACCTCTGTAACTTGCTCAGCTATCAAAACTTTGAGGCCCAGTCCCTGGACCCATTATGTACCTCTGTAATCTTTTGACTGCCACCCACAGGATGGGTATGGGGTGCATAATAAACATATTAAACTAAAAAAAAACTGAACTACGTTTGGTAGCATGTGCTGGGGACTTTGATATCATTGCATTAACTGAAACGTGGTATGATTTAAAGAGTCGGGATATGATTGCTGAGTGTAATATTCAAGGGTTTAAGATGTTCCATGTGGATAGATGTAGTGGGAAGGGGGGAGGAGTTGCATTGTATGTTCGAGAAAATATTAATTGTTGCATAAAAACAGGTATAAAAATAGATGGAACAGTAACAGAATCTGTTTGGGTAGAGTTTGTAGAGGGTCAAGAAAAGCTAATTCTAGGTGTAATATACCGACCTCCAGGCTTGGATCACGATAGAGGGAGACTTCTTTGGGACGAAATTGTTAGGGCTTCTAGACATAAAAACATAGTGATAGTAGGGGACTTTAATTTTAGTCAAATTGACTGGAATTCTTTGACAAGTAATCTAGAGTCCAGTGACATTATGGAAACAGTTCAGGACTGTTTTCTGAAGCAGAGCGTAACAGAGCCTACCAGGGGTAATAATTTGCTAGACCTAGTCTTGTCAAATAAGGAAACACTCGTGAATAATCTGGAGATCATGTGTCTTACCTGTTCTTATGTTCTTGATGCTGGTGATGGGGGACTCTTGATTTAAGGAATTGGACCTGTGCTCCCTTTCCTTGGATTAAACCTGGATGCCTTCCATTTCCCCAGGTGCTGTATGACCCCTACTGGTTTAGAGTTCTAATGCAGTAGTGTTTGAAAACACGCACACTCTTTGCACTATTCAAATTCAAATTCAAATTCAAATTCAAATTCAAAGTTTATTCTCTATAAGGATTACAATGCTGAGTTTACAGAAATTTGGTCATTGTTTGGTTTACATGTAGTAAAATTGTGATTACAGAGTGTACCACTAGAACGCTTAGCATGGCTAGGCATTTCGGGCATACTTAGTTTTATTCTTAATTGTAAAATATTACAAATTATGAGGTAAGTTGGTATTATGGCTAAGTGACTAAATACTAGTTTGTGAGTTTAGCAATGTGAATGCTTTTGTTTTGGCACAGTACATAGTTTCAGTATTGGAGTATCACAGGATTCATTATTTTAAGACTGAGATTAATATTTCTGTTTATGGTCAAATGAGTGAGTGAGTGTAAGTGTGAACCACCAGGTGGTATTCGTATAGTTAGTTGACGGGGTGTATCAGGGAGATAAGATGTTTTCTAATGGTAGTTTTGAAGGTGATGAATGTGTCTGCAGTTCTAGAGTTCTCAGGTAGGGTATTCCAGATTTTAGGGCCTTTGACATACATTGAATTTTTGTAAAGGTTTAGTCGGACACGGGGAATGTCGTAGAGATGTTTATGTCTGGTGTTATGCCTGTGGGTTCTGTCACAACTATCAAGAAAGCGTTTTAGGTCAAGGTTGATATTAGAGTTTGATGACTTTGCCTTGATGCCGGTGAAGGGCTCTTGATCTAAGGAACTGGAGGTAATATTTTGTTCCCCAGGCGGTGTATGACCCGTACAGGTTAAGCGCACCCCTATTAATATATATTAATGGTGAAACAGGCTAGTTTGGCGGAGGTGATCTGTCATGCCACCGTAGTTCTAATCTGGGTAAGATTGGTCAGAAAACAATGTTTCCTCACGCGGGTCTTTGTCATATAATGACCCTCCACTGGAACTTTTGATCATCTGACCGACGCCTTCCACTGGCTTACCCCTCCACAAAAATTTAAGATTAGATCATAGGTTCTAGTTAACTACTGTAATAGGGTAATTATACAGTTAGTGTCTGATGTTGGCAGGTACACACACACACTTGGTATAAACCTTGGTAATAAATACCGACAAGTTGGTTTAGAAAGACACGTAAGCAAACACTATAACATATTTATTAGAAAACGTTTCGGTCCTGGGACCTTGATCAGGACCGAAACGTTTTCTAATAAATATGTTATAGTGTTTGCTTACGTGTCTTTCTAAACCACACACACTTACTTTTTACTCCTGAGATCCAAGCTTTCGAGATCTTATATGCGACCATCAAGTTACTGACAGACACAAGTTAATTTAATATCTTCATTATGCACCCAACAGCCATTCTGTGGGGGGAGGTCAAAGGATAACAGAGGTCCACAGTGAGTCTACGAAGCTTGGACAGCTAAACAGGTTACGGTGGTAATGAATTATATACCTGTTAACATCTGGTTACGATCGTAATGAGTTATTTATGCAGACATGAGTTGACTCACAAAAAATATTAGTGTAGCTTGTATGTGGTTTTCAGTTATTTACATTTTCTTACAGTTTAGCTAGGTATGGTTGACTTTAATTAAACAAGTTTAAAAATTGATAAGTAAAACACGTGAGCAACAGTTATCAACTTGTCGATACGGTATGCCACTATCAGAATCAATTCAATTCAATTCAATTCAAAGTTTATTCTCTATAAGGATTACAATGCTGAGATTACAGAATTTGGTTATTGTGTGGTTTACATGTAGTAAAATAATAATTACAGAGTGTACCACTAGAACACCTAGCATGGCTAGGCATTTCGGGCAGACTTAAATTTATCAACATGTCGGTTCTCTGAACCATTCATCTACAAATCTGTCAGACACTGCAACTTCTTGGGATCTTAATACTTAGGAATTCTTCGCTTGCCTAACTCTTGGGCACGACGTACTTCCACATTGAACAAATGTGACACGACCTATGACTGCTGCACCTCTCCTGCCATACGGTTTATAAGCTGCTTCTCCGCTGATATGCCGTATTCTATTCAAGATTGATGGACTGAACACATCGACTCAAGGTTGAGGGACTGATTACCTCATTCTCCTCCTGTTCTTCAAGTTTCTCCTACGTATGGACTGATGAAGCCACTGTGTGGCGAAACGTTTCCTCAATAAAGATACCCAAGAGTTGCATGTGTGTCTAATTTATCAACATGTCGGTTCTCTGAACCATTCATCTACAGACTTAAATTAAATCTTAAGTTTAAAATATTACAAAATTATGAGGTAAGTTGGTATTATGGCTAAGTGACTAAATACTAGTTTGTGAGTTTAGCAATGTGAATGCTTTTGTTTTGGCACTATACATAGTTTCAGTATTGGAGTATCACAGGCCAACTTATGACTAGTTAAGATTCATTATTTTGAGATTGAGATTGATATTTCTGTTTATGGTCAAATGGGTGAGTGTAAGTGTTAACCAAGGTTTAAGAAGTTATGAGTTATTTACAATAGGTAATGTCAGGGTATTTTTCCAGAATGACTGGTAATATTCTCCTGTGGATGAAATGCATCGACATTTCTTGAACATTTGTGAATGAGTTGTTTTAATTCATCATTAATCTTGTCGCAGACATAAACTGTCTTGATCATCGTGGCTCAGAGATACGTCTCTGCTCACAACCGGAGGACCCGAGACGAGTGAAAATGTTGGATGTGTTTCCTTACATCTGTTACCTCTGTTTATTTAGCATTAAGTAGGTAACTGAATGGTAGTCGACTCTTGTGGGTTTTTGTGTAATATTTATAGTGGTTCTTATATACGTGATGACATCACCGGCTCGTTACACACACATTAAGCCATTAATATCAAGGGTAACAATATAAATGTTTTCCGAGGTAGACGTCTATGCAATGTTGAAGGTTTTATCCAGGGCAAGAAGATCAAAGGACCACAATGGAAATAAACCATACTGGGTGACCTTCTTGGATTAACTGGACTAACCCTCCAACTTCATTATCTGAATAGAATCTTGTCTTTATGAGGTGTCCCGTAACTTGATTGCTAGCGCACTCAGCTCACACATTGAGGTTCATGGTTCGATCCCCGGTACTGGTGGAAATATTAGGACGTGTTTCCTTAAGAATCCTGCTGTCCCTGTCGCATCCTGGGACAAAACTGACCTAATTTGTTTGAAATGCTCTGCATAACAAGGGACTTACTATGTAGTAGTATGTCATTGATGTCAGCTATGGTCTGTATACGTTATACATGTAGAAATAAAGAATTATTATTATTATTATTATTATTATTATTATTGTGTCAAGTACCTAGTAGATGCTGTTGAAGAATCATGGTCCAATGAGATGTCTTTCCCTTCTTTTAATTAATAGATTTCCTACCATTGCCCAGACACTGTATGACCCCTGCAGTTTCACTGCTCTCCCTTGAATTTAATAATAAACAGCGTGTTGTCGCATTAATACGAATTTGAAGATTTGTTTGTGTCTATTCCAACATTTTTTTTTTTAAATTATATGACGATTTTGTGGATTAGACTTTGTAAATGTATGCTATAATTACTGAGGTATCTGTAGGAACCTCGGGAATTTCATAATTACCGAGATGCCTGAAGGGACCTCAGGGAGTTTTAGGAGTGTCTTTCGACATTAATAATTTAATAGTTTTTAACTGATAGCTTGCTTGGTATGATAGTTCATTTTATCCTTAGTAATATTAAGTGTTGTCCATATTATTACAGAGCTGTGATGTCATGTGGGTTTCGATAACGTGGATGGGGTAAAAATACTCACGTAGGCTGGTTTGTACATATAATATATAACGGGAAGCATGGGAAGCGCCAACAGCCGACCTGCCTCTCTCTGCTCCCTATCTTCGACTGACCCACAAGTGCCTACAGGGTGAGGGGTGTTTGAAATCCTGCTATGGTCAGCAGCAATATGAATAACAGTCAATGATTCATGCAGACGTTTGGTAGTGAGTCATCTACTGGTACACTGGTTACTGGTAACTGGTTACTAGGAACTGGTACTACTACTGAGAGCTCGGCGACGCCCAGTCAAACCGTCCCATGGTGACAGTAGGTGATAATGAGTACACCATCCCCGTTCACAATTCCTTTGAAGCCTTAAGCAGTCTCGAGAATGACAATTCTGCTGATGATGTTGCTTCACACGTCTCTGACGTAGATGATTTTGGGGATGAAGTGGAACAAATCTATTCTGATGACAATCCACCCTTTTGTTTGCACATAACTTCCAATGCAACCATAGGCCCTATAGTTCAAGCATCTGTTCATAATGCGCCCGTTCATTTGTTCATGGACTCTGGTGCGCAAGTCAATTTTATCAGGTCTAGTTTGTTCAGGGATAAGCAGTTACGGCATGTCCTTCTCGTAGAACTGACTCATGTGTCCTCCCTTAGTGGAGTAGCTGGTTCTCACCTGCGTTTCCGAGGTCGGACTTCCCTCACTTTTTCTATCCAAGGTAGAGACTTCACTGCTTCCTTCCTTGTTGTCGACCAGATTACTTTCCCTGGTGACCTTCTACTGGGATTTGCTTCCATGCGAGACTTACGCATTGTGCTCGACCCTTATCGATGGCATGCCCAAATTGATGACTTGATCGTACCATTTTGGGGTTACCAGCTTGGATCCGAGATCTGCCATACTGCCGCAGAGTACGACATTCGAATTAAGTCCTTACAGGCCAGTGCATTTTCCAGTAGCGTACCGAAGCGGTCAGGCACTGGTGATCCTGTCACTCCTGTCTGTGTTCCTGCAACTTCAGACTTGCAAGATAGTGTCCAGTTACCTCAAGTGTCCGAGGACGCTCTGACTACCTTGAGTGCTGAGCCTATCCCTGCAATGTCTGCTAGTTCAAGTAGTAGTTTCTCCACAGGGGATGCCTTGTCGGAAAACGATTACCTGCAACTAGTAATGCCATCTCTTGTTGATGTCACATGCTGTCTGCAGAAAGACGTTTCTGTCGCGGCTAGTGCCCTCACTAGAGTGTCTGTTGTTGTTCCTAGTGTTCCAGATGGTGATAACGTCCTAGTTGACAGTGATTCTTGCAAAGTGAAAGGTCTGTTTGTTGAACCATCCTTACATGTTGTAAGAGATAGTAAGATCCATTTCTTCCTAGCTAACACTTCTGGTCACAGTGTTCGTCTCAGAGCAAATACCAATCTTGTTGAGCTTGTTCACTATCCTTACCCTGTTTAGGTAGAGGATGAGTTGTCACCTGACCAGTGGGTCGGTCTATTTCTACCGGGGAGACCTCATCCACTTCACTGGATCAATCTGTTCCACCAGTTGAGAAAGACTTAGCTCACACTGACTTCCCAGGGTAGGTCAAGAGTTTGTTGACTCTGTTGAACAAACGTCGTAAAGCCATTGCCTTACCAGGTGAGAAGATGGGTATAACGAACTTATTGTCCCATCGTATTCCACTTGAACCTGGTACTAGACCTATCTATATACCTGCGTACAGAATGCCTCATTCACAAGTTGCTGTCGCAGAAGAATTGATCAATCAAATGCTTGATGATGGAGTTATTGCACCTAGCAATTCACCTTGGAATGCGCCCTTGATCCTAGTACCTAAGAAGGATGGTACTTGGCGCCCAGTGATTGACTTTAGGAAGTTAAATGCGAAAACTATTCAGTGGGCTGCAGAAAACAATATGAAGTTCAACGATGAGAAATTTCAATTACTCAGATATGGTAAACATGAGGAAATTAAATCTTCATCAGAGTACAAAACAAATTCTGGCCACAGAATAGAGCGAAACACCAACGTCAAAGACCTGGGAGTGATCATGTCGGAGGATCTCACCTTCAAGGACCATAACACTGTATCAATTGCATCTGCTAGAAAAATGACAGGATGGATAATGAGAACCTTCAAAACTAGGGAGGCCAAGCCCATGATGACACTCTTCAGGTCACTTGTTCTATCTAGGCTGGAATATTGCTGCACACTAACAGCACCTTTCAAGGCAGGTGAAATTGCCGACCTAGAAAATGTACAGAGAACTTTCACGGCGCGCATAACGGAGATAAAACACCTCAATTATTGGGAGCGCTTGAGGTTCCTAAACCTGTATTCCCTGGAACGCAGGAGGGAGAGATACATGATTATATACACCTGGAAAATCCTAGAGGGACTAGTACCGAACTTGCACACGAAAATCACCCACTACGAAAGCAAAAGACTTGGCAGACGATGCACCATCCCCCCAATGAAAAGCAGGGGTGTCACTAGCACGTTAAGAGACCATACAATAAGTGTCAGGGGCCCGAGACTGTTCAACTGCCTCCCAGCACACATAAGGGGGATTACCAACAGACCCCTGGCAGTCTTCAAGCTGGCACTGGACAAGCACCTAAAGTCAGTTCCGGATCAGCCGGGCTGTGGCTCGTATGTTGGTTTGCGTGCAGCCAGCAGCAACAGCCTGGTTGATCAGGCTCTGATCCACCAGGAGGCCTGGTCTCAGACCGGGCCGCGGGGGCGTTGACCCCCGGAACTCTCTCCAGGTAAACTCCAGGTAAACTTCCTGTACTGGGTGATCTTTTACGTAACATCGGAGATATCAAAGTCTTTTCAACCCTGGACTTGTTACAAGGGTTTTGGCAAGTCCCTCTTCACGAGGACAGCCAAGAGCTAACTGCATTCTCCACTCCTACAGGTCATTATCACTTCCTCCATATGGCGTTTGGATTACGATCCTCCCCTATCACGTTCTCAAGGCTCATGACTAATATCTTTAGAGGTCTCATAGGTAATGCACTTATGGTGTACTTAGATGATGTAATCGTCATGTCTAAAGACTTGAAAAGACTTGATCTAGTACTTGGTAAACTTGAAGAAGCCAATTTAAAGATCAAACTGTCTAAATGTCAATTTTTCAGATCAGAAATTAAGTTTCTGGGTCACGTAGTCACTCCTAGAGGGGTTACGACTGACCAAAGTAAAGTAACTGCAGTACTAAATTTTTCAACTCCCAAAACTGCTGATGCCGTAAGATCCTTTGTGGGCTTAGCAGGTTTTTATAGATCTTTCATTGCCAATTTTTCTTCCATAGCTGCTCCTCTAACTGAGTTGCTTAAGAAAGATGCTCCTTTTGTTTGGACCTTCCGTCAAGAAAGAGCATTCCAAACTCTAAAAGAAAAGCTAACATCTGCTCCAATTTTGAAATTTCCAGATTTTTCTAAGCCCTTCTATCTGACAACTGATGCTAGTTCTTTGGCATAGGTACCGTACTAGCTCAGAAGACTGATGGCAAGTACAACGCAGTTGCATTTGCTAGCCGAGTCCTTATGAAGGCTGAACGTAATTATACAGTAACTGAGCAAGAAGCTTTAGCAATAGTATGGTCTTTAAAGCGCTTCCGAGACATGATTTATCAGTACTCTGTTCATGTCTTGACAGACCATGCTCCACTGATACCTTTATTCCAGAAAAAACAACCTACTGGAAGGTTAGCCAGATGGACCTTGACTATCCAAGAGTTCAATCCCACCACTGCCACCAATTTGTCATGTGGGTTTCGATAACGTGGATGGGGTAAAAATACTCACATAGGCTGGTTTGTATGTATAATATATAACGGGAAGTATGGGAAGCGTCAACAGCTGACATATCTCTCTCTGCTCCCTATCTTCGACTGACCCACAGGTGCCTACAGGGTGAGGGGTGTTTGAAATTCTGCTATGGTCAGCAGGAAAGTGAGTCATCTACTGGTACACTGGTTACTGGTAACTTGTTACTAGGAACTGGTACTACTACTGAGAGTGAGCTGTATAGCCCTTGTGGCTTAGCGTTTCTTTATGATTATAATAATAATAATATAGAGCTGTGAATGCCGCAATTAATACTTTGTCTTGTTGATATCCTCGAGGCCTGTTCACGGACCAGACCTGGGGGGCATTGACCCCCGGAACACCCTCCAGATATACTCCTTCCAGGTATATTGTCTTAAGTAAGGAGACCATACAGAAAAACTGAAGTCACAATATTGTGGCTGGAACAATGTCACGATATTGTGGCTGGAACAATGTCACGATACTGTGGCTGAAACAATGTCACAATACCGTGGCTGAAACAATCTCACATTACCGTGGCTGGAACAGTGTCACAGTACCATGGCTGGAACAATGTCATAATACCGTGGTTGGAACAATGTCACAATACCGTGGCTGGAACAGTGTCACAATACCATGGCTGGAACAATGTCACAATACCGTGGCTGGAACAATCTCACATTACCGTGGCTGGAACAGTGTCACAATACTGTGGCTGGAACAGTGTCACAATACCGTGGCTGGTAGAATGTCACAATAGCATGACTGGAACAGTGTCACAATACTGTGGATGAAATAATGTCACAATACTGTGGCTGGAACAATGTCACAGTACCGTGGCTGGAACAATGTCACAATACCGTGGCTGGAACACTGTTACAGTACCGTGGCTGGAACAATTTCACATTACCGTGGCTGGAACAATGTCACAATACCGTGGCTGGAACAATGTCACAGTACCGTGGCTGGAACAGTCACAATACCATGGCTGGAAGTGCCACAATACCATGGCTGGAACAATGTCACAATACAGTGGCTGGAACAATGTCACAATACCGTGGCTGGAACAGTATAACAATACCATGGCTGGAACAATGTCACAATACCGTTGCTGGAACAATGTCACAATACCACGGCTGGAACAATGTCACAATATCATGGCTGGAACAATGTCACAATACCATGGCTGGAACAATGTCACAATACCCTGGCTGGAACAATGTCACAATACCGTGGCTGGAACAGTGTCACAATGCCATGGCTGGAACAATGTCACAATACCGTGGTTCGAACACTCTCACATTACCGTGGCTGGAACAGTGTCACAATACTGTGGCTGGAACAGTGTCACAATACCGTGGCTGGTAGAATGTCACAATAGCATGACTGGAACAGTGTCACAATACTGTGGATGGAATAATGTCACAATACTGTGGCTGGAACAATGTCACAATACCGTGGCTGGAACAATGTCACAATACCGTGGCTGGAACACTGTCACAGTACCGTGGCTGGAACAATTTCACATTACCGTGGCTGGAACAATGTCACAATACCGTGGCTGGAACAATGTCACAGCACCGTGGCTGGAACATTCACAATACCATGGCTGGAAGTGCCACAATACCATGGCTGGAACAATGTCACAATACCGTGGCTGGAACAATGTCACAATACCGTGGCTGGAACAGTATAACAATACCATGGCTGGAACAATGTCACAATACCGTTGCTGGAACAATGTCACAATACCATGGCTGGAACAATGTCACAATATCATGGCTGGAACAATGTCACAATACCATGGCTGGAACAATGTCACAATACCCTGGCTGGAACAATGTCACAATACCGTGGCTGGAACAGTGTCACAATACCGTGGCTGGAACAATGGCACAATACCATGGCTGGAACAATGTCACAATACCATGGCTGGGACAATGTTACAATACCATGGCTGCAACAATGGCACAATACCGTGGCTGGAACAATGGCACAATTCCATGGCTGGAACAATGTCAAAATACCGTGGCTGGAACAATGGCACAATACCGTGGCTGGAACAATGGAACAATACCATGGCTGGAACAATGTCACAATACCATGCCTGGAACAGTGTCACAATATCATGGCTGGAACAATGTCACAATACCATGGCTGGAACAATGTCACAATACCGTGGCTGGAACATTGTCACAATACCGTGGCTGGAACATTGTCACAATACCGTGGCTGGAACAATAGAACAATACCATGGCTGGAACAATGTCACAATACCATGGCTGGAACAATGTCACAATACCATGGCTGGAACAATGGCACAATACCGTGGCTGGAACAATGGCACAATTCCATGGCTGGAACAATGTTACAATACCATGGCTGGAACAATGTCAAAATACCATGGCTGGAACAATGTAACAATACCGTTGCTGGAACAATGGCACAATACCGTGGCTGGAACAATATCACAATACCATGGCTGGAACAGTGTCACAATACAGTGGCTGGAACAATTTCACAATAAGATGGCTGGAACAGTGTCACAATACCATGGCTGGAACAACGTCACAATACCGTGGCAGGAACAATTTCACAATACCATGGCTGGAACAGTGTCACAATACAGTGGCTGGAACAATTTCACAATACCATGGCTGGAACAGTGTCACAATACCATGGCTGGAACAACGTCACAATACCGTGGCTGGAACAATTTCACAATACCGTGGCTGTAACAGTGTCACAATACCGTGGCTGCAACAGTGTCACAATACCATGGCTGGAACAGTGTCACAATACCGTGGCTGGAACAATTTCACAATACCGTGGCTGTAACAGTGTCACAATACCGTAGCTGGAACAGTGTCACAATACCATGGCTGGAACAGTGCCACAATACCGTGGCTGGAACAGTGTCACAATACCATGGCTGGAACAGTGTCACAATACCGTGGCTGGAACAGTGCCACAATACCGTGGCTGGAAGTGTCACAATACCATGGCTGGAACAGTGTCACAATACCATGGCTGAAACAGTGTCACGATACCGTGGCTGGAACAGTGTCACAATACCGTGGCTGGAACAGTGTCACAATACCGTGGCTGGAACAGTGTCACAATACCGTGGCTGGAACAATGTCACAATACCATGGCTGGAACAGTGTCACAATACTGTGGCTGGAACAATGTCACAATACCGTGGCTGGAACAATTTCACAATACCATGGCTGGAACAGTGTCACAATACCATGGCTGGAACAGTGTCATAATACCGTGGCTGGAACAGTGTCACAATACCATGGCTGGAACAGTGTCACAATACCGTGGCTGGAATAACTTCACAATACCATGGCTGGAACAGTGTTACAATACCGTGGCTGGAACAGTGTCACAACACCGTGGCTGGAACAGTGTCACAATACCGTGGCTGGAACAATTTCACGATGCCATGCCTGGAATAGTGTCACAATATCATGGCTGGAACAATGTCACAATACCATGGCTGGAACAATGTCACAATACCGTGGCTGGAACAATGTCACAATACCGTGCCTGGAACAATGGCACAATACCGTGGCTGGAACAATGGCACAATACCATGGCTGGAACAATGTCACAATACCATGGCTGGAACAATGTCACAATACCATGGCTGGAACAATGGCACAATACCGTGGCTGGAACAATGGCACAATTCCATGGCTGGAACAATGTTACAATACCATGGCTGGAACAATGTCAAAATACCATGGCTGGAACAATGTAACAATACCGTGGCTTTAACAATGGCACAATACCGTTGCTGGAACAATTTCACAATACCATGGCTATAACAGTGTCACAATACTATGGCTGGAACAATGTCACAATACCGTGGCTGGAACAATTTCACAATACCATCGCTGGAACAGTGTCACAATACCATGGCTGGAACAATGTCACAATGCCGTGGCTGGAACAATTTCACAATACCATGGCTGGAACAGTGTCACAATACAGTGGCTGGAACAATTTCACAATACCATGGCTGGAACAATGTCACAATACCGTGGCTGGAACAATTTCACAATACCGTGGCTGTAACAGTGTCACAATACCGTGGCTGGAACAATTTCACAATACCATGGCTGGAACAGTGTCACAATACCATGGCTGGAACAATGTCACAATACCGTGGCTGGAACAATTTCACAATACCGTGGCTGTAACAGTGTCACAATACCGTGGCTGGAACAATTTCACAATACCGTGTCTGTAACAGTGTCACAATACCGTGGCTGGAACAGTGTCACAATACCATGGCTGGGACAGTGCCACAATACCGTGGCTGGAACAGTGTCACAATACCATGGCTGAAACAGTGTCACGATACCGTGGCTGGAACAGTGTCACAATACCGTGGCTGGAACAGTGTCACAATACCGTGGCTGGAACAGTGTCACAATACCGTGGCTGGAACAATGTCACAATACCATGGCTGGAACAGTGTCACAATACTGTGGCTGGAACAATGTCACAATACCGTGGCTGGAACAATTTCACAATACCATGGCTGGAACAGTGTCACAATACCATGGCTGGAACAGTGTCATAATACCGTGGCTGGAACAGTGTCACAATACCATGGCTGGAACAGTGTCACAATACCGTGGCTGGAATAACTTCACAATACCATGGCTGGAACAGTGTTACAATACCGTGGCTGGAACAGTGTCACAACACCGTGGCTGGAACAGTGTCACAATACCGTGGCTGGAACAATTTCACGATGCCATGCCTGGAATAGTGTCACAATATCATGGCTGGAACAATGTCACAATACCATGGCTGGAACAATGTCACAATACCGTGGCTGGAACAATGTCACAATACCGTGCCTGGAACAATGGCACAATACCGTGGCTGGAACAATGGCACAATACCATGGCTGGAACAATGTCACAATACCATGGCTGGAACAATGTCACAATACCATGGCTGGAACAATGGCACAATACCGTGGCTGGAACAATGGCACAATTCCATGGCTGGAACAATGTTACAATACCATGGCTGGAACAATGTCAAAATACCATGGCTGGAACAATGTAACAATACCGTGGCTTTAACAATGGCACAATACCGTTGCTGGAACAATTTCACAATACCATGGCTATAACAGTGTCACAATACTATGGCTGGAACAATGTCACAATACCGTGGCTGGAACAATTTCACAATACCATCGCTGGAACAGTGTCACAATACCATGGCTGGAACAATGTCACAATGCCGTGGCTGGAACAATTTCACAATACCATGGCTGGAACAGTGTCACAATACAGTGGCTGGAACAATTTCACAATACCATGGCTGGAACAATGTCACAATACCGTGGCTGGAACAATTTCACAATACCGTGGCTGTAACAGTGTCACAATACCGTGGCTGGAACAATTTCACAATACCATGGCTGGAACAGTGTCACAATACCATGGCTGGAACAATGTCACAATACCGTGGCTGGAACAATTTCACAATACCGTGGCTGTAACAGTGTCACAATACCGTGGCTGGAACAATTTCACAATACCGTGTCTGTAACAGTGTCACAATACCGTGGCTGGAACAGTGTCACAATACCATGGCTGGGACAGTGCCACAATACCGTGGCTGGAACAGTGTCACAATACCATGGCTGGAACAGTGTCACAATACCGTGGCTGGAACAGTGCCACAATACCGTGGCTGGAAGTGTCACAATACCATGGCTGGAACAGTGTCACAATACCATGGCTGAAACAGTGTCACAATACCGTGGCTGGAACAGTGTCACAATACCGTGGCTGGAACAGTGTCACAATACCGTGGCTGGAACAGTGTCACAATACCATGGCTGGAACAGTGTCACAATACCGTGGCTGGAACAATGTCACAATACCGTGACTGGAACAATTTCACAATA
This sequence comes from Cherax quadricarinatus, assembly GCF_038502225.1. Taxonomy (NCBI): domain Eukaryota; kingdom Metazoa; phylum Arthropoda; class Malacostraca; order Decapoda; family Parastacidae; genus Cherax; species Cherax quadricarinatus. Next base: position 50,509,227 of record NC_091298.1, read on the forward strand.
CCATGGCTGGAACAGTGTCACAATACCATGGCTGGAACAGTGTCATAATACCGTGGCTGGAACAGTGTCACAATACCGTGGCTGGAATAATTTCACAATACCATGGCTGGAACAGTGTCACAATACCGTGGCTGGAATAATTTCACTATACCATGGCTGGAACAGAGTCACAATACCGTGGCTGGAACAGTGTCACAATACCGTGGCTGGAACAGTGTCACAATACCGTGGCAGGAACAGTGTCACAATACCATGGCTGGAACAGTGTCACAATACCGTGGCTGTAACAGTGTCACAATACCGTGGCTGGAACAATGTCACAATACCATGGCTGGAACAGTGTCACAATACCGTGGCTGGAACAATTTCACAATACCGTGTCTGTAACAGTGTCACAATACCGTGGCTGGAACAGTGTCACAATACCATGGCTGGGACAGTGCCACAATACCGTGGCTGGAACAGTGTCACAATACCGTGGCTGTAACAGTGTCACAATACCGTGGCTGGAACAATGTCACAATACCATGGCTGGAACAGTGTCACAATACCGTGGCTGGAACAATTTCACAATACCGTGTCTGTAACAGTGTCACAATACCGTGGCTGGAACAGTGTCACAATACCATGGCTGGGACAGTGCCACAATACCGTGGCTGGAAGTGTCACAATACCATGGCTGGAACAGTGTCACAATACCATGGCTGAAAAAGTGTCACAATACCGTGGCTGGAACAGTGTCACAATACCGTGGCTGGAACAGTGTCACAATACCGTGGCTGGAACAGTGTCACAATACCGTGGCTGGAACAGTGTCACAATACCGTGGCTGGAACAATGTCACAATACCGTGGCTGGAACAGTGTCACAATACCATGGCTGGAACAGTGTCACAATACCGTGGCTGGAACAGTGTCACAATACCGTGGCTGGAACAGTGTCATAATACCGTGGCTGGAACAGTGTCACAATACCGTGGCTGGAATAATTTCACAATACCATGGCTGGAACAGTGTCACAAAACCGTGGCTGGAACAGTGTCACAATACCGTGGCTGGAACAGTGTCACAATACCGTGGCTGGAACAGTGTCACAATACCATGGCTGGAACAGTGTCACAATACCGTGGCTGGAACAATTTCACAATACCATGGCTGGAGCAGTCACAATTCCGTGGCTGGAACAGTGTCACAATACCGTGGCTGGAACAGTGTCACAATACCGTGGCTGGAACAATTTCCATCCTTACCGGTGTTGTGCCAGAGTTGTGTAAGTTGGCTAATGTGGTTCCTATATTCAAATCAGGGGATAAGTCCGTTCCTTCAAATTACCGTCCAATAAGCCTGACATCTATAGTGGGCAAGTTACTAGAATCAATTATAGCTGACATTATTAGAAGTCACCTTGAAGAGCATAACTTGATAAATGTTAGTACAATTTGACTGCTGCCGCATTGCCACACCAACCCGTTCTCGTATCGCGTGTGAAGCGCATTCACACGAGAATCTTTCCTAGTGTTGTTCACAATATTTTTTTTAATTGCTTATGTGTTAAATATATGTTTTTAAAATGTTAATGTAACAATTCAGTCTAACAACGTGATAAAATGAGAATGTTATGTTGTCAACAGACACACTTGTTTGGCGACAATGACAGTGGTGACTCCTAGGGCTACACTAGTGTTTCATGGCCTGAGGATTAAGAGTAACCATGGGGATGCTAGGGACAGCTAATAAGAAATCTCTGTTATGTGGAGTTAGAGCTTAGAGAAGAGCTTTGATCTTCCTGGACATGTTCTCTAATAATGTTGAGGTAATAGCCTCCACTGTGAGGCTTATTAGTGTGATTAAAAAAAAACTGGAACAATTTCACAATACCATGGCTGGAACAGTGTCACAATACCATGGCTGGAACAGTGTCACAATACCGTGGCTGGAACAGTGTCACAATACCATGGCTGGAACAGTGTCACAATACCGTGGCTGGAACAATTTCACAATACCATGGCTGGAACAGTATCACAATACCATGGCTGGAACAGTGTCACAATACCGTGGCTGGAACAGTGTCACAATACCATGGCTGGAACAGTGTCACAATACCATGGCTGGAACAGTGTCATAATACAATGGCTGGAACAATGTCACAATACCATGGCTGGAACAATGTCACAATACCGTGGCTGGAACAGTGTCACAATACCATGGCTGGAACAGTGTCACAATACCGTGGATGGAATAGTCACACTACTTCCCTTCCCTCGGGTTTGGCGCATTTTATGAATATAAAAATGTAATAATAATCTTGATTGTAGGAAACCTTAATAGTCCTCGGGGGGTGGGGGGGGGATAGAGAAAATGGTGGAAAGGGGAAGGGGAGTGGAGAGGATGGGGTAAGGAGGATTATTATCATGGGGTAGCGCTAAACCCGTAGGATTATACAGCCCATGTGGGAGGGGGATGGAAGGTATTCATGCTCAATTCAGGGAACCGAAGAGCAGATCCAATTCCCTAGAACAAGAACCCCTCACCAGCGTCAAGGAACCTCCCTTGAAGGGGGGGGGGGTTAGGGAGTAGTAGTTCTGAGAAACTTGGATCAGTTGTTTCCAACAATTAACGTGTTGAGAATATTTCAGAATTGTCAGGTTCAGTCTTGAAAAACAAAAAAGACAGAAAAATAATATTAATACAAATGAAGTGTTTATGTATTTATTTATTTGGTCATGTATATATCATTGGAAGAAATTTTTCGCATATTAACGAAAGAATAAATAAATGAAGGTTACTATGTGTAATTATAATTTTGGTTTAAGTACAGATTTAGTCGACTCGATTTCCCTGATGTATTATTTCGCTTATTTTCCTACTGTATGAAGCTAATTGGTTAAATAACTATGACTATAATTTTTAAAGGGGTGGACCGGTAAGCCAGCCGAAGGCTTTGGTCAGATGACCAAAAGTTCCAGCGGCGGGTCATCATCTACTCCGCGTCAGGAAACACGTGTCCTGTTTCCTGACAAACCCTACCTTCCTATTTTATGTATCACATAGTAAGTACGTTTATTAAGGTACAGGTACACTTAAGTGTAGTTATCATACATAGTTTAACATGAGTGTAAATTACCCAGGATAACTCAAAAAGTCAGTGACTTGTTTCCATTGGGGTCCTTGTAATATTTTATACAATTTACTGAGACTTGAAGAACAAAGACACAATAACGTGACCAGAACAATGCAGTAATAAGCCTCGTATAGAAGGTAACGTAAAACGACATTTCGGTCCGACTTAGACCACTGTCACAGTCCAAATCGGACCCAAACTTCGTCATGAACGCCTTTCTCCACGTGCGGGTTATATATGCATTATTTTGGCATATTTGTAATACAAAAATAAACGATGAATAATGCAGCGTAAAGGAAAACCAGGGATAAATAGATGAGTTTAGAGAGAGTGAGAGTTTAGTGTCCGGCCCACAGGTGCCGCCACTACCGCTAACCTCAGCTGATATTTGTAAACCAACACCTCAAACAAGTGCACGCTTTTGTTCTCTGCCTGTTTTATCGCGGGTTTTTAAGTGTTTTAGTGAATTTTTACCCCTTTTAACGAGAGAAACGCTTCGTAAGATAAGGTAAGTGAGTTGGCAGGTGTTGTTGGGTTGAGAAAAGTGGTGAATATTGGCTGGAAAGTGGTTTGTGTGGGATTGGTGTACGTTTGTGTGTCTGTGTGTGCGTCTGTGTGTGCGTGTTAAGTCCCTCCCGCACGTGGATGTTTGTTCGTGTGTGTGTGTGTATGTATGTGTGTGTGTGTGTCCAGGTGTGTGTGTGAGGGACGGCGGCAGGTATAGAGCAAGGTGGGAAGTTTAGCCTGGGTGTCAGTGGTGGGGTGACGGTCTGGGGTTGCTTACACTTTCCTTGACTGTTGCTGCTTCTGTTAACGTGCTTGGCGGCTTCTGTTGTCTTATACTGCTATTATTGTCCTCTTAAGAAGACCCGTGCCCGTCTTTTAGCCATTGTTTATGGCCATCATCTCTTAGTCTTGTATTTCATATTGATACAGAAAAAAGTTTGTTTTTCGAAGCTGTGTTTGTGTTAAGCTTTTTAACTATCAGTGCGGATCCACATAATGATGCTAATTAAGTGAAGTTGGTCAAACTGCCCATAAATTCAACTACATGCAACAAAATCAGAGTTTGAAAAAGATAAAAGTGAATTAACAAGTGTACAGGAAATCATCTCCCGTTGTAAATAACTGGGTAGTTTGCAAAAAAAAAAAATGGCATCACTGCGTTCAATTCGAGCAGGTTTATCTCGTTCTTATCAGTCCCTTAACACCATAGGGCGCGACGGGAACGATAACGAGGGTTTATACGATCGTAGCTCAACCACTGACTGGATAGGCGTCGACAACCTCAAGAGGAAAAACGCCAATAAACCATTTTCGGTGATTAAAAATGCCATGGCCAGAGTGTCTCGCAACAAACACAGCAGTGCTTCTAGGATTTCAGTCATACTTAGAGACCTGGATGACGAGTGGACCATTAACGAAGACCCTTCTGAAGGGAACAGTTTTCTGAGGTAAGCAAGCAAGCAAGTCTGGGTAACTGGCTTAAAATAAGGTTTAATTTTGGCACACTACGCAAGGTTACACTGTGTAGTACAATGGTTCTGAGAGTACATAAATGTCATGTCAGGCATGTATACATTGATGACAGTTTACGAAGATGAGATAGTCTAGCCTGGGATAACCCAGTCAAGTTAAACAAAGGGGTTTATTTCCATTGGTGGTTTTTAAAATGGGTTAATTAGACATTGCTGTATGGTAGATATACAGTAGATCGATGACTTGACTGGTAGGTGGAGTAGACATTTAGTTATAATCAATGTGGGTTTGACATTGATTTTGACTGACGCTAAGCAAATGTCTTTAGCAAATACACTTTAACTTTATAAAAATTTCATTTACATTACTTCCACAAAGTTGGAGCAAGACATACGCAACTCTTTCTTATCTATATTGTCGAAAATAAATAAGCATTGTGCACAAGTCTCTCTTCAACTTCTGGGTATTTTATACCATTTATAGTAACATGGAAGTTGAGGCAAGTGTTCAGAATTTAAACAAGAAACGCCCGCTAGTATTTCATTTTCTTCACTGCACACAAGGTATATACACGTACGTATGTATATACGGTGTGTATCTCTGCGGATATACACTTTATTATAAATACCTATTTTAAGGATTAATTTTTTTTTGTTTTGTTAGTGCACAGTTGTGGGGCAGAGACGTGTGCACTCTATAGGATATTTTATTGAGGAAATGTTTCACCCACTACCTGGAGGTTATTCCGGGGATCAACGCCCCAGCGACCCGGTCCACAACCAGGCCTCCCGGTGGATCAGGGCCTGATCAACCAGGCTGTTACTGCTGGCCGCACGCAGTCCAACGTACGAACCACAGCCCGGCTGATCGGGCACTGACTTTTGGTATCTGTCCAGCTCTCTCTTGAAGGCAGCCAGGGGTTTATTGGTAATTCCCCTTATGCTTGGTGGGAGGCTGTTGAACAGTCTTGGGCCCCGGACACTTGTGGTGTTTTCCCTTAGTGTACCAATGGCGCCCCTACTTTTAATTGGGGGTATTTTGCATCGCCTGCCCAGTCTTACTTTAGTAGGGAGTGATTTCTGTGTGCAGATTCGGGACCATTCCTTCCAGGATTTTCCAAGTGTAGATTATGATATATCTCTCCCTCCTGCGTTCCAACGAGTACAAGTCAAGTGATTCCAAGCGTTCCCAGTAGTTAAGGTGCTTGACAGAACTTATACGTGCAGTAAAGGATCTCTGTACACACTCTAGATCTGCAATATCACCTGCTTTGAAAGGAGATGTTAATGTACAGCAGTATTCCAGCCTAGCGAGAACAAGTGATTTGAAAAGGATCATCATTTGCTTGGCATCTCTCGTTTTGAACGTTCTCATTATCCATCCTATCATTTTCTTTGCACTTGTGATCGTGGCACTGTTGTGATCCTTGAAAGTGAGATCCTCAGACATTACTACTACTAGGTCTAGGAAGTGATTCTCAACCAGGGGTAAATTTAATCCTTGGGGGTAAAAATACATGGCAAGGGGTAAAGGTTTGATGCTATTTTTGTGCAAAACAAGAATAATTTTTTTTTCGACCTTGTTTTTCTGTCCATTCATGATAAATTTTTTTGTATGGAAGGGGGTAAATGGAGAAATGCATTAAGCCGAGGGGGTTAATGATGGAGGAAAAGTTGAGAATCCCTACACTATGGGCTTTGTCAGTCATTATAATGCGGAGACTAATAAAGCAGTGCTTATTGTGAAGAATGAGGTCAGGTGATGGTAGATGGAAATATATGCAGTGTTTGGGTTTCTTTAGTGTGGTGACGTTTTGCTAGTTAGTGTCCTTGTGGCTTAGCGCTTCTTTTTTGATTATAAAATAATAATAATAATGCTAGTTAGTGTCTATCAGTCCTGTGCAGAGTAGTTAATGGATACGACTACGTGGAGTGGTAATTTGATACGATCAAACACTCAGCCTTGATTGGGGTTCAGGAGGCAGTAATGTGTGGGCGGGGCCATGTTGCCCGCCTCATCCAATAGCAGTGTTTTACATAAGACTACAGTGGGCCTGTTGGTCCATGTTAGGTAGGTCTTCCTCAGACCCAACCTATTTTTAAAGATACCCAAGGTGCTACCTTCGATCACTACTTGGCAGATTGTTCCACTAGTCTATAGCTCTAATTTCCTAACATTTACTTATTTGTATCCTATCAAAATTTGAATTTATTCAACCTGAGTCCATCGTTTCGAGTTTTTTTTTTTGGTCAGATACACTCGGCACCCTATTTACATTACCTTTTACTTATTCCTGTTTTTTCCCTTGTATAATTTATTTATATCTTCCTTCTGTCTACGTCTTTCAGTGGTTTGTGTTGAGGTAACATTATCAGAGTACACCAGAGGTTCTGAAATCCCCTCTGATTTATATTTGATTGTTAGATATTATTATCAAGGGGAGAAATGGTATAAAATACCGAGAAGATGGATAAAAACACAAATGCAGTATATTGCGATCTTATATTGACAACGCTTCGCCCACACAGTAGGTTTTATAAAGTCGCAAGCTCATCTGTTTGTGGCTTGATTAAGCCCACTGTGTGGGCAAAACCTTCTCAATAAAGGATCGCATTATACTGCCGTTTTCACAAGAACACTGAATGAACACTGCAGCAGGCTCACCGGCTCACATTGGGCAGGTGTCTCTCAAACCCAAACCCTCCAACAAAAATATCTGCCCAGCCTACTCTCAACAACATACATTTTGTTACCGAGACATCGTATTTATGTCCCTTCGTTGGTCCAGGGTTCTAGCTATCTTGACATTGTATACTTTATCGCAACCCCACCGGAAGTTTGGTATCAAAGGGCTAAGTGATAAGTTACCCAAAACACCTGTGTAGTATGTGACTAAAATTTTGACACCGCTCACTCATATACCAGTGTTGCAGTACCATAACTGTGGGGGTTCCTACTTAGTTAATGACGGGCATGTGAGCTACACAGGAGGGAGAGTGCGCTGTTGCAATATGTCATTGTTGGTAAGAGGGGCTTTGTTGAGGCCAGCAGGAGGTCGTACCTCTATCCTGGATGGTCCTGTGCCATTGCTTGTAGCTGCTTCACCCCAGCTAATGTGGGGTCCTCGGTGGGACAGAGCCCTTTCCATCCCTCGAATTCGCTCTACCCAGCCTTAGGTCACCTTGTCGGTTACCCTACCACCTGTACAGTCAACCACCGGCTATGTTTGCCTGCGTCTATTGCTATCTCTAGGTGGCCTGTAGGGTGGTGCAGGCGCCATGGTAGTTTGTCTGCAAGGGATGAGGGCTTGGTGAAGCACAGGGTTAGAGGAGCATCATGCTTTCCCAAAGTGTCACACACCACCTATCTTTGAAAAGGTTGCCTACACCTCCACCTGCTGGGACTAGCTCTAATGGTGTGTCTGAACAGGGAAGCTGCTATAAATCCCCCCCTCCCCCCAAAAAAAATGGTCTGCAGTCTGTGGTCCGCCCCTCTTTGGCACTATCCTGTACCATAGCCACAGTTCGCTTCTCCGTTCTCTTGAGAAAAAGAACTCAAAACACTCCCGGAGCTCTGGTTCAGTGCCTCTAGCTGGGGCAGTGTCAAATGCTCCGCATAGAGAGTGGAAGTCCAAAGTAAAGGCTTCGGAACAAAGTAGCACTGGTCCTTTATTTTGTCTTAGCTCGGAGTTTCTTCCACCTCCCAGTAAATAGGTTCTTGGCTGGTAGTCAGCTGGTGCGGATCGCATCCTGGCGAATGGGAGTATACCTTAGGTAGGTCTGGCCTTTAAATTGAAACTTGGGTAATGTAACATCTCGGCCTGTAAATTCGACGAGGTAAAATCTTGTAGGGACAATCGTGATGTTAGACACTGCACGTTACTCACGTAAACAGTGAGATTCACAGGAGTTGTACGATGTACAAAAATTTTAATTTGTTAGGTCATAAAATCCCCTCAAGGAAGGTTCCTTGATGTTGGTGAGGGGCTCTTGATTAGGGAATTGGATCTGTGCTCAAGTTCCCCCAATTAAGCCTGAATGCCTTCCACATCCCCCCCCAGGCGCTGTATAATCCTCCGGATTTAGCGCTTCCCCCTTGATTATAATAATAATTGGTCATAAAATCGCCGGCAAGAATGGTGTGGGGGAAGGACTGAAGTAAGCTAGTCATGGAAAAAAAGTTTGTAACCAGGAAAAGAAAGGTAAGCATGTTTAAATGGCCTGAGCACTTTGTGAGTTTTAAGTCTTTTTTTTTTTTGTCCCATGAGCGTAGCGTTTCCTAATTCTCAAAGGAAACTCATATCTGTGAATGGAGACCATATTTTGTCCATGCGTGTTTTGCAATGCTTGCAGTAAGCCACAGTCTGGGGCCGTGTTGCCAGCAGTTACTTGGATACAGCAAGGCACACTCATCAGAAGTGCACACACGTACCATTTTAAGTCATCAAGGTTTCCTGACTGCGGGGGTCTTGTATAAAATCAGTTTTGTCATGATGAAGATGTTGAATTTTGTAATCATTGTACGGGAGCGGAGGTGTTGCATGACACGTGCAGGTTTAACGATATTTTGTGATAATAATAGTGAATATTAATATAAATAATTATTAGTAATTAATATAGGGAAAGTTATTACATATAAAAATTAATCTTCTCGTGGATAAACAGGTTATCTAGAGATGCATCAGACAAATATGGTACTGTTATGGGATTATGGGACCCAACACATAGTCCCATAACAGGTACAGAGAAATAATTAATACGATAGCCAGACTGGGAAGAGCCCAGGAAGGTTGACATTGAACATGGTTGATGTACTTCCATGCTGCTTGAGTTAAGATGGTAAACAGTCATTTTAAGAACATAAGAACGGAGGAACACTACAGCAAGGCTATCCCATGCCTTGAAAAGTATGGTGATACCGACAGTATGTAAATACACACATGCATGGTTCTAGACATTTATTGGGGATACTTTTCGCCACAAGTAACTTCTTAAATCCTAGTCCACTAGGACTGAAGAAACCACTTGTGGCGAAACGTCTCTTCAATAAATGGCTTGAACTATGCATGTGTGTCTTTGTCTACTGACTCATGCTAGGAAGGTCTCCCTCACACCCTAAGTGACGTCACCCTTCAGTGACGCTACTCGGCAGCTTGTTCCACTCATCAGCAACTGTTGCCAAACCAGTGCTCTCCTAAACCAAAATTTTTAAGTTCAAGACACACATCATATGGGAATCTTTATTGAGGAAACGTTTCGCCACACAGTGCCTTCGTCAGTCCAATACAAAGCATTGGACTGATGAAGCCACTGTATGGCGAAACGTTTCTTCATTAAAGATTCCCATATGTTGCACAAGTCTTACTCTTCAACTTATCGGTTTTCAAAATCATTTCTCACACAAAATTTATAAACTTAAATCCATTGTTGTGAGTTCTGTCTTGATAAGATTTTTCAGCACGTTAATTATATCCCATTTTTCCTTGTTTTTCTTTTGTATACTTCAACCATAGTCCTCCCTAATTCTACGCTTTTCCAGAGTGTAAATTCATCACCCGCAGTCTATCCTCGTAGAGAAGATTTCGAATACAAAGGATCAACCTCGTCATTCTCCTCTGTATACTTCCCAGCGCATATATGTCCATTGTCTAAATGAAGCTCTCCCAAGGATATATGAAGTTCAAGTATAACATTTATATGTCACTTATTTATAATAAGTGTATCTGATGTTTATAATCCTGGGACATCCGTTTTCTTACATTACACAATTTTTACAGACACCGCTGATGGCTCACGAAATCGTAATGACACGATTGCAAACAGGTCATACCCGTGGTATGGTTTGTTTGCAATCGTGTCATTACGATTTCGTGAGTCATGTTAACGGCTTTAAGGGGACTTGAGCTAGAGTTCGTCACGGCCACGCTAGCTGGAGATTCGTCTGTAAAAACTTGCATTTGTGATCACAGTGGTGCCTATGCTAACCTTCCTATGGTGTAGAAATATACCTAGTTGGATGAATCTTATTGTGGCTAGCTGGTCCAGTGGCTAACGCGACGGTCAGGAGTTTTGAGACTCGGATCGCGGGTTCAATCCCCGCCCGTGGTACTTTTTTTTTTTTTTACCGCTGATGGCTTATCAAGGTTTGTTGCAAAGCTTCGTTCTAGTGATATACCACCCTGTCCACATTCTACTCCACTATAATAATCTATTTACACCCTAGTAAAATACCTGTTTACCGATACGTAAAAAGGGGCGGGTGTAAGGTGACTTGCCTGAACGCTCTTCCATGCGCGGAAATTGAACCCAGGACCTAGAGCATTTAAGTATGATGAGCACCATGCTCGGTGGAACTTAATTCAGTTATACTTTGTCGGCTCTAATTTGCATGCAACAAAGTTGCGCTGGGCAGGAGGCTGTGAAAATGCTACTCTTGATAATGCCAACCTCTTTTGTTTTGCGTCCATTCCCTGCGGTCTATTAGACAGCCTGTTAGTACAATTTGACTGCTGCCGCATTGCCACACCAACCCGTTCTCGTATCGCGTGTGAAGCGCATTCACACGAGAATCTTTCCTAGTGTTGTTCAGCCAATGTTTTTTTTAATTGCTTATGTGTTAAATATATGTTTTTAAATGTTAATGTAACAATTCAGTCTAACAAACAACGTGGTAAAATGAGAATGTTATGTTGTCAGCAGACACTTGTTTGGCGACAATGACAGTGGTGACTCCGAGGGCTACACTAGTGTTTAATGGCCTGAGGATTAAGAGTAACCATGGGGATGCTAGGGACAGCTAATAAGAAATCTCTGTTATGTGGAGTTAGAGCTTAGAGAAGAGCTTTGCTCTTCCTGGATATGTTCTCTAATAATGTTGAGGTGATAGCCTCCACTGTGAGGCTTATTAGTGTGATTAAAAAAAAACTGGGCGGTCATTACGGTGGAAGTGTAAGGGTCATACAGCACCTGGGGAATGAGAGGTAATTAGGGTTGATTCTTTGGATTTAGAGGTGTTCAGCATCAAGGCAGCTCCCCCTTCCTGCAAAATGATTAGCGCTTGAAGAGGCTGTAATGTTCATACTGATTTTAATAAACTATACGGAATTGGCATTTTTTTCTAGTATTATGGAAAAATGTCTTAGCACAAATTTCCTGAATGTTTTGTTATACTGTCATTTCTAAGTTTGTAACTTGCTACCAATGTCAGTCTCCTAGAAACAGTCGTTTTCATGACTGCTTAAGGAGCTCGTTGAATTCACTTTCTCTGCTGTAGGATGTACCCACCTCAAGGCATAGGTTAGCGTCGGCAAGGTTGGGTACTTAATGACAAGGTACATGGCGGTGTGGGCATCTTCGACGTCTCGTTGAGTTTACCTCAGTTTACCCTCGAGGTTCATGTAATGTCATTGATCTTCAAGGTGATCTCAGTTGGCTTTGGTTCAATCTTTTGGTAGAACAACTCCGTTTACAGCGATGGCTGGCTTAATTAAGATGATTTTACGTTTTAAACGGCTGAGGAAGAGTCTCGGAGCCGCCACCCGTGACGGAGGAACTGTAGATTCACTGGCAGGGATTCTTCAGCACCCGCCCATAGTGCAGTTATGCATGTATTAGAGACTAAGAACAAAGAGGCACAACACCGTGACTGGAACAATACACAAAATACCCACACATAGCTTACGACGACGTTTCAGTCCGACTTGGACCATTGAACTAGTCAGTGGTCCAAGTCGGACCGAAACGTCATCATAAACTTCTATGTACGGGCTACTTGTGTATTAGAGACTAAGATCTGGCTGCTTGAGTAAAAGCATTCGACACCAGCCACATATAACCACGGATCGGAAACCAACACAACCCATTAATCTGGGATTATTTACAGTGAGAGTATCAAAAAGTACGTTTAATACATTTATATCTGTAACAATAATTCAGATTATGGCATCAGAGATTTCACGCAACTAATAAAATAGCAATGTAATATATTTTCCAGCCCAGCCTCGCAAATTCTTCATGCATTTCTCGCACGTTTGCAGTATATTTATCGACATGTTTTTTCAGGTTAGGTTTAGCTAGGCTAGATTGTCCTCGGTTGATATTAATTAACCAGTTCTAGCATACCACGGTAGCAAACTAAAAATAAGATAAAGGATATACTCTAAAGTATGACAGAAAACCGAGACCATCGGAGCGCAGTGAACGATTTAGCCACTGTTAGACTCGTTAAACAGTCACCCAGATGACTGTCATAGTAACAGTAATGTACCGTTATTAAGAGGACGAACTAAAAGTTTCCAGTCTCTGTAAAAAATGGTATTATTTTGGGAAAACTGGAAAATCTTGAACTCAGATTACAACAGCATAAATATAGCGTTAGAACTGTGTCAGTACGATCAGGGAAGAGACAACCAAAGCGACTAATAGTATTAAACAGTATTAATAATATTAAAACAGTATATTAACAGTATTAACATACATCGTCAGTGTTTTCGCACTTCGTTTGAAAGTAACGTTTAGTCAGTGTATAATTTTTCATACCAAGTCTGCATTATCTTTGTCCTCAAGAGAGCTGAACTCTCAGGATCATCACTCTTGTAGTTTTAATGACGTTCCTGTCGTCGAGAGGCCTACAACATATTCAGTCCTATGGTAAGGCCTAATTGCGTCTATATTAAATGCCTGTTGAGAGCTAGCTTCCTCTTGGATTGAACCTAATTGCCTCCGATTTCCAAGGTGTCGCATGACTCCTTGACGTTTAGCGTTTCCCCAAAATAATAATAATAATAATAATAATAATAATAATAATATAATTAATAATAAACGAGCGTTTTTAATTTCGCATTTTTCCAGAGCAGTGTCTCAGTGAGTATATTTTTACTTATTTTAAAATACTTGATATATAGGAGTGTAGGTGCTGAACGTCCTTCCCAGAGGCAGTGTAGGTGCTGAACGTCCTTCCCAGAGGCAGTGTAGGTGCTGAAAGTCCTTCCCAGAGGCAGTGTAGGTGCTGAACGTCCTTCCCAGAGGCAGTGTAGGTGCTGAAAGTCCTTCCCAGAGGCAGTGTAGGTGCTGAACGTCCTTCCCAGAGGCAGTGTAGGTGCTGAAAGTCCTTCCCAGAGGCAGTGTAGGTGTTGAACGTCCTTCCCAGAGGCAGTGTAGGTGCTGAACGTCCTTCCCAGAGGCAGTGTAGGTGCTGAAAGTCCTTCCCAGAGGCAGTGTAGGTGCTGAACGTCCTTCCCAGAGGCAGTGTAGGTGCTGAACGTCCTTCCCAGAGGCAGTGTAGGTGCTGAACGTCCTTCCCAGAGGCAGTGTAGGTGCTGAACGTCCTTCCCAGAGGCAGTGTAGGTGCTGAACGTCCTTCCCAGAGGCAGTGTAGGTGCTGAACGTCCTTCCCAGAGGCAGTGTAGGTGCTGAACGTCCTTCCCAGAGGCAGTGTAGGTGCTGAAAGTCCTTCCCAGAGGCAGTGTAGGTGCTGAACGTCCTTCCCAGAGGCAGTGTAGGTGCTGAACGTCCTTCCCAGAGGCAGTGTAGGTGCTGAACGTCCTTCCCAGAGGCAGTGTAGGTGCTGAACGTCCTTCCCAGAGGCAGTGTAGGTGCTGAACGTCCTTCCCAGAGGCAGTGTAGGTGTTGAACGTCCTTCCCAGAGGCAGTGTAGGTGTTGAACGTCCTTCCCAGAGGCAGTGTAGGTGCTGAACGTCCTTCCCAGAGGCAGTGTAGGTGTTGAACGTCCTTCCCAGAGGCAGTGTAGGTGCTGAACGTCCTTCCCAGAGGCAGTGTAGGTGCTGAACGTCCTTCCCAGAGGCAGTGTAGGTGCTGAACGTCCTTCCCAGAGGCAGTGTAGGTGTTGAACGTCCTTCCCAGAGGCAGTGTAGGTGCTGAACGTCCTTCCCAGAGGCAGTGTAGGTGCTGAACGTCCTTCCCAGAGGCAGTGTAGGTGCTGAACGTCCTTCCCAGAGGCAGTGTAGGTGCTGAACGTCCTTCCCAGAGGCAGTGTAGGTGCTGAACGTCCTTCCCAGAGGCAGTGTAGGTGCTGAACGTCCTTCCCAGAGGCAGTGTAGGTGCTGAACGTCCTTCCCAGAGGCAGTGTAGGTGCTGAACGTCCTTCTCAGAGGCAGTGTAGATGCTGAACGTCCTTCCCAGAGGCAGTGTAGGTGCTGAACGTCCTTCCCAGAGGCAGTGTAGGTGCTGAACGTCCTTCCCAGAGGCAGTGTAGGTGCTGAACGTCCTTCCCAGAGGCAGTGTAGGTGCTGAACGTCCTACCCAGAGGCAGTGTAGGTGCTGAACGTCCTTCCCAGAGGCAGTGTAGGTGCTGAACGTCCTTCCCAGAGGCAGTGTAGGTGCTGAACGTCCTTCCCAGAGGCAGTTTTCATCTTGTTACCGTAAGTGACATTGGTGAGGTTGTTTTCGTGGGCAAACAGGACACACTATCTTGAGGAGGATATTACTCTCATGACCCACTCAGTGGTTAAGCAACTCCCCTAGGTACTAGTTGATGTAGCAACTGCAGGGTTTGCTGTACTATGTACCCGGGGCAGTGGCAGACCCATATTTTTGGGTCCCTGAAACTTTAACTGTTGCGGGGGCCCCTTCACAACCCCTTCTCATGCAGTAGACCCAAAATTTTTAAAGCAATGTGGACTGAAGTTACTTATGGGGGACCCCTCGGGGATTTTTTTTTTTTATATTTTATTTAAAACTCAGGTACAAAATAGATATGGGTGCATAAAATAATATGTCAACGAGATACCGGGCACTAACTAGATTATTATTATATAATAAATAATAAAATAAAAACACAGGAAAATATAAACACTACAAATAATGTGACAAAAACAAGCACACAGAAATTACACACATACACAAGCAATCACGTATTATACAACATGATACTACATCTGGCATATTACTAGGCGTGGCTTCCGCCTGCCAACGCACAACGTATCCAAGACTTAATCTAAGAACTCAGGTGCCTTAAAGAGCACAACAATACGTTAATTTGGGCTACTACCACGGGGTTATTATCATGGACTAAGAATAGACACTACAGTTCAAAGGTGGAACAGGATGACGCTACAATTCACAACAATGAAAATATCTAATATAACAAAACGAAACTACACTGTGATATTTGACATCTCAATAAACACAAATGCCAGCAGCTATAAGTGAACTTATACACTGACGAGATGCACACATTGAAAAATGCTGCTTCCACATATAGTTCAAGCTCCATCACAGCTTACAGAAAAACAAACACTTGCATAGATACATATACTATTGAAAAGCACATGGACACGGCATAAAGTATAAACGGAAATGAGAAAACGTTCAACTGTGCTAGGAAGCACACCATATACAAAATGTACACCAATGACTTGTAATTGAGGCATAAATGACGAGAAACATTCCTAAAAGTAGTATATACAAAGCACGTAAGATATATCGTCATCACCGTTACATAGGAGACGCACATAAACTCGGAGAACACAAAACATTCACGCACTTGACAAACACAATTAAACACAGCTGACCAGCCCGTTAGATTACCCACTGAACACTCACAACTATCTCAAATCTTGTAACTCCAAGGCTTTATATTCAGGCGGGAAGTCTCTCTCCCATCTCCCCTCATATACCAACCTATTTCGACATTTTGTCCTATAAATCGTCCCCGCTAAAACCCTAATTCTACTGTTACCATCAACGTGCCTCATAGCCCATGACACGAAAATATAATCGGCCACAACGTACGACACCGCACGTTGTACATGCAAGTCAACCCCACCTACATCAAAGCTCAACGCCCGGAGTACCGACAAACCTCCCCCCCCTACCAAACGCAAAACCCTACTGAACCACTCTCAGAAATACACAACGTGAAAAGCAGATTTCTCCATCCCGCATGCCGGACAACCCCAGTCTTCCTCCAAACGCCTATTATACAAAACCATCCCGGACGGCAAGATTCCATGTAAAAATTTAAAAACCACTTCCCGTACTTGAGCAGGCAGACGCAACTGTTGAACTCGCCTCCATATATAACCCCATGCATACATGGGATACATTCCTTCAACTCGCACCACGACTACCTCCCTACCTGCCCTTTCTAAGGTACATAATTTTACACAGTGCACGTCCCTCATGTTCAATAAAACGCGAAGCATCGCATCGCACCAAATTAAATTCTTCCCTCTCTACCACCTGCCCAGGTCGTGATACAATTCACTTAACCCTCCATGCATCCCACCCAGTCGGAGAAAACGACGCTTCACATACCATGCCATGACACTAGCCTCTAGAGGAATGAGACCCAACCCTCCCTGATGCATTGGTGTCTCCACTACCGCTCTTGTGAGCCAGTCGCATCCTGAACCCCACAAAAATCGATAAACTCTATGCAAAAGACGTTTGACGTCCCCCTACAACAGAGGATACAGTGCAGCAACGTGCCATACTTTGCTATAAAGCAGGACGTTAATGACCACCGCCCTCTGATGCAGGGTTAAATGTCGCGGCCGTAGACTATTTAAGCGCCCCAAGACACTATGTACAACCCTCCCCGAATTGCACGCCCTCATCTGATCGACCTCCCGCATATAATGAATACCACATATAGTGATACGATCAACCACAGTCCACCCCTCTGCATCCACCCCATCCCCCACCCACTCCCCCAACTCCATAATCTTCGATTTTTCTCTATTAACACAAATCCCTGTAGCCTTGCCAAATATGTCAACAAGTCTCCCAACAAAACCCAATTGCTCCCGTGAACGTAATAACACAGTAGAATCATCTACATAACCCACAAGGGTCGGTCGACCACTACTCAGACCCCACGATGTCTCTATTCCCCGCCCACAAACAGCCCAGTAAAAAGGGCCCTGCATACATGCAAAAAGCATTTGAGACATGGGGCATCCCTGAAGAATGCCCCTGCTCAAGTGTACAAAAACACCTAACTTGCCATTAATTTGTACTTTAAAACCCGCTTCATTGTACAACGAACGGGCCCACATGATGACCTAATTTCCAAAACCCTGCCATCTCATAAATTTCCACAGAACCTCCCTTTCCACACTATCAAAAGCGGCTCGCCAGTCTAAAGCCAAAACACCACCCCCACCCCTCACCCTGCATTCCTCAACAAACTCCCTGATATTCCCATGACCATCATACATTGACCTACCTGGCACACCAAACTGACTCTTATGGATTACCTTATCAAACACTTTCTTAATTCTATTCATCAATATTTTCGCATATAGTTTATAGTCACTACACATGAACGATATGGGACGGTAGTCCTTAATTGCTAACGGCACATCACATTTCCTAAGACCAACACTGCCGTACGCTGAGACAGACCTAACACCCCCCCCCCTCCTTCATCGCATTGAGTAAACGAACCATAAAAGTCCATATTACCTCCCAATGTTTGATATAAAATTCACAAGGGATGCCATCAATGCCTGGAGCCTTCCCCTTACTCATTCCTTGTAGTGCCTCCCACACCTCTGCCTCAGATATAGGCCCACCCATGAGAAGGCGATCATAATCATTTAACTCGCATGCATCGTACTCCTCTCCCAAAATCCTGTATCACATGCTCACTCACGTCTTCACTTTGCATCTGGAGCTTACTCCAAGTATCGACATAAAAACTTATCCCCTCAGTTGTTGTTAAGACTTGTCCCTCACTATACCCATCAACTTCATCCTGCACCACTAAACTCTCGATTTCAGTCGCTTTTCGCCTTTGTGTCTGACTTCGTAAGACACAAGCAGACGGCTTGTCACCCCACAAAGCCTCCTCCACCCCACTCGAAATGCGCGCCCCATCGCAAACCTTATTTTTCAATACTTGGATTTGTTCTTTAATAGCATTGATCTCATCCACTGGGTAAACCCCAGATGCCTCTCCCTGTGCATAACATTGTCGTAGATGACCCTCCAGGTACCAAGCAAGTGGCCTCCTTACACCGATGCACATAATTCTTAATTCGAGGCTTCACAACCTCATCCCACCATCGTACTAAATCCCACCCCTCCCAGGAGTCTACTCCCATAGACGCCCAGAAGTCCGCGAATAGTTCCCTATCATCCGCACTCTGTAGCATCCGCGTATTCAGTTTCCAGTATCCCTTATAACGATGCGGGAGACCTCCCCAGTCTAGCTCTACAAAAACTCCCTGGTGGTCAGAGAAAAAGACATTCAATACACGCACATTGATTACGACCACCCGCTGAGACACGTACACCCTATCTAAACATGCTGCATAGCCCCTACGCACAAAAGTATGCTCAATCCCCAAGTCACGAAATCCGCGTACATCTACCAACCCCAACCCAGACAACAAATCACCCAAAACAGGCGAACAGAAACCCGCCCCCCTCGGTTCAACGTCTTTACGGCGCACCACACAGTTCCAGTCACCACCGACCACTGTAATTTCTGGCAGGGACCTCAAATAATATACCAAGACATCTCTAACAAAAGTATTTTTAATATTAACATAATGTTCAGCCGGCCCATATACCCCTACAAAACCAACCCTTCTACTACCCCAATCCCCCACGACTCGCACCACGCGACCCTCCCCCCTTCCTCCCAATGTCTCAACACAAACTGGCTGGTCGCTTTTATCAACACAGCCACTCCACCTTTCAGACGTCTGGAGTGGGTCACATAAATATCATAACCATCCCTCTCAAACAAACTTCCTACCTTATGGCTATGTTCTTGCAAAAAACACACATCCACTGCAAAACGATTCAACCACTCACGCACCTGCACACACTTTCTGACAGATTTCAAACCATTAACATTAATAGTTACACGCCTAACTGTGTTAAAGGTAGCTTTCCTCTAGGGGCTACCACTCCCTTTTTCTCTTTGCACCGGCAAGCACCCAAGGCACTTCCCGCACCTTTGGCAATCCCCGTGATATTACCTGCTGTCCTGGACTCGCGCGACCTCCCCCCACCCGTGATTTCCGACCATGTCTTTTTCCCTGAACGTTGTCCAGGGGTCAAGACATCATCGGAGTCCGACGGGGTAGCCGCACGCTTCCTAGAAACAGCATCTTCAGACATGTCAGTACTTGGAGTGTTCTCCTTGTGAATTTCTGCCTCAACAGTATGAACTCTCGAACTCTCCAAATCTCTCACTTTAGCCATCTGATCAGCATCATCTGCACGTAATCTCCCCTCATCAGAACACGGCACAGAATCAGACTCATGCGATGCTAATAGGTCACTTAATGCAGATACAATGTCGGCCTCCATATCATCTGCCTCTCTTGCTAGAGGGATTTCATTGTTCACATGTTCCACCTCGTCAAAGGAGGCAGTCCCAGGTAGAGTCACGCAAGATGACTCTAGTAGCATGGCCCGATCAACCTCAGCACTCCATGATGTCAGACGCGGCGAGTTCTCGACAACCTCCTCTATCAGAGCCTGATGGGGTACCTCACCGTCAGGACGACGACCACGCCCCGATGGTGCTGGCGCTGAACACACTGAGCCACTATGTGATCCAAAGCGCCGCAGAGGCGGCAAGTTCTTCTCTGTCCAGGATACGTAACGTACACCTGGGAACGAAAATCCTCCAGTTGTACTTAAGAAGGAATCGGCTGACGCAGGGACATTTTCAACGTAAATGACCGTAAATGACCCCTCCTGAAGACCAGCATAGTGGCCGTCAGACCACCTACCCATGGTGACCAAGTGGATCTTCCCATAACGTTCAAAAAGTCACGTATATCAACTTCATTGGCCTCAAAAGGCACGTTTCGCACACGTACCCACGTATAGTATCGTGAAACGTCATGCAACTGGACAGAAACTGCTGGGGTGACTTGCTTACTTATATCCTGGTACTGGGTCACAATCTTCTCGTAAATCTGAGTGTCACAAAACTTGACGAAGATCCGTGAAGTTCCATTCAAGGCGACGCCACACAAGGATTCACGTTGAATGCCATATGTATCACGAATGATTGCTGGCATTAACACATTTACTGATTCGCTGGTGATAGAGCCCTGCGTTAGTTGAATACAAACAGTATTAACACTTCGGCGAAAGGCAGTCGCCATTGTTGTTGATGTTGTAAAAACTCCTCCACCAGGTGTCGGGACTGAGGAGAAGCAGCTGACAACCGCTCAGCACAACGTCTGAGCAGAGAATGACCCTCGGGGATTAGGGGCCCTGAACCTTAAGCTTCATTAGTTTCATAGTAGATCTGCCCCTGGCGGGTTTAAACAACCCCTGGCTTATTGGTGCTGGGCATCAGTCATTTGGAATCCTCTGACTTAGTAGTGCTAAATACAAGTGGCTAAATGTTTAGCTTATTGGTGTTGTATACGAGTGGCTAAAAATCTGGCTTATTGGTACAATATACAGTTGGCGCTAGGCATCTGCTGGCTTATCGGATCTAGTATTTACATCTCTCTTAAACCAAGGCTAAGACAGGAGAGGGAGGAGGGGGTAAAGATGGAGAACAGACGGTAGGGAAAGGAGAGGAGTAGGAGATGGAAGGAAAGAAGAATAAGGAAGTTGAGGATAATTATTATTCTTTGCGATGCCTGGCACTGTCATAACTTATTACTCTACGTGTGTTGAAGTTTGTCTTGATTATGTAATATTTATCTCCCATTGTACCTCAGTACCATTGCCAACAATGTTTATGATCTATCCACTGTGATTAACTTTTGTTCCCACTGTGTAACTGTCATATAGAATAAGGTCACAGTACGCTTAATGTGCCCAGTTTCGCCCAGTATTTAGAAAAAACGATAGGTTTGTTTATTTTTGAGCATGTAGAGAATTTTGACATTGATTTTGAATAATTAGATACATGGGCAACATCTGGGTATTGTAGACGTCTACAGTAAAGATACCCAGATATGGCCCATGTTTAATTCTTCATCTTGTCGATGTTGTACACCAGTCATGTACAAATTGTGGAATGCGTGTGCGTGGTTCACCTTCCCGCCCACTCTGCCTCCAAATTTGATTGTTGACTGTTGTCAAGAAACAGCTTGTGATGGACGGGGGTTCGTGGACTCTGAATTGTTCATGAGACACTTGTGTAACACTTGGTGTCTTTATTCTGGAAACGTTTCTCCACGCAGTGGCTTCTTCAGTCCAGGGGAGAGAAAGGTGGAAGATGAGAGGAGTCTACGGTAATCAGTCTCTCAGCCTGGAGTCGATGTGTTTTCCTGACTTTTGTCAAGATTGATGGACAGAACACATGGACTCGAGGCTTAGGGACTGATTCCCTCAAACTTTTCCCTATCTTCCACTTTTCTCAGAATTAGACTGAAGAAGCCACTGGCTGGTGAAACGTTTCCAGAATAAAGATATTCAAATATTGTTCAAGTGTCTCATTTATCAACTTGTCGGTTTTATAAACCGTTTATTCGCACTCTCAATTGTGCACCTGTACAGCAGGTAAATTATGTTTAGCGTTCTTTGTACGAGCAAATTATATGTAAAATAAATTAATTTAAAATATTTTGTGTACGAGCGGTATACATCGCCTTGTTTTTCTTTGTTTTAAATTAGTACGTATTTTGTACACCTTTAAGGGAACTACCCTTTTTTGTACAGAATATTATTTGTATACATATTTTTTTTTTTGTGTGTGAAGCCAATGTTTCATAATTTTTATGTCTTACAGTTTGTTTTGTACAGATGGATCATTGTCCCATGGTATGCTTGTCACACCTCGTACTCTGTTGTAACTTAATGTTCGCTCACCCGTAGTGTAGCGCTCTGCCAACCCGTAGTGTAGCGCTCTGCCAACCCGTAGTGTAGCGCTCTGCCAACCCGTAGTGTAGCGCTTTACCAACCCGTAGTGTAGCGCTCTACCAACCCGTAGCGTAGCGCTCTACCAACCCGTAGCGTAGCGCTCTACCAACCCGTAGCGTAGCGCTCTACCAACCCGTAGCGTAGCGCTCTACCAACCCGTAGCTTAGCGCTCTACCAACCCGTAGCGTAGGGCTCTACCAACCCGTAGGGTAGCGCTCTGCCAACCCGTAGCGTAGCGCTCTGCCAACCCGTAGCGTAGCGCTCTACCAACCCGTAGCGTAGCGCTCTACCAACCCGTAGCGTAGCGCTCTACCAACCCGTAGCGTAGCGCTCTACCAACCCGTAGCGTAGCGCTCTACCAACCCGTAGCGTAGCGCTCTACCAACCCGTAGCTTAGCGCTCTACCAACCCGTAGCGTAGGGCTCTACCAACCCGTAGCGTAGCGCTCTACCAACCCGTAGCGTAGCGCTCTGCCAACCCGTAGCGTAGCGCTCTACCAACCCGTAGTAGCGCTCTGCCAACCCGTAGCGTAGCGCTCTGCCAACCTGTAGCGTAGCGCTCTACCAACCCGTAGCGTAGCGCTCTACCAACCCGTAGTGTAGCGCTCTGCCAACCTGTAGCGTAGCGCTCTGCCAACCCGTAGCGTAGCGCTCTACCAACCCGTAGCGTAGCGCTCTGCCAACCCATTGCGTAGCGCTCTGCCAACCCGTAGCGTAGCGCTCTACCAACCCGTAGCGTAGCGCTCTACCAACCTAACGAGTTCATCGTTTTTTAACCCTTAAACTGTCCAAACGTAGATCTACGTTTTTTCAACATTTGAAAGTATGTAAAAAAAAGTAGATATTCTTTTCTTTTCTTTTTTTACATTTGAAAACGTGTAAATAAACTTTGATCTACGTTTTTTTTTGTTATATTTGAAAATATGTAAAAGAAACATAGATCTACTTTTGGAGCACTACGCATGTGAACGTAAATCTGCTTGGACAGTTTAGGGGTTAATAGTCCCTTGATGCAGGCAAGGAATAGGACTGGCTTATCCTCCCCCTCATTGGTTGACGCCTCACTGTCTTCCATTCGTCAGGCACTATAGGAACCTTTCATAACAAATTCAAAACTAATGTTTTTCTCATGAGGTGAGCATTTTGATTTGTGGTCTGTTAAGCTGTTGTGGTAGTGGTCAAATTTATAGAGAACAATGCCTTCCCTGGTTACAAAACTTATTGCCAGGGGTCATGGTTTCTTACACGACTTAACAATGGCTTAGTTGACATTGTTAAAGACCTTCCTTGTTTTCATGACTTTTCTTGGCCGCGGCATCCAGTGGAAGGCCTCGGTCAAATGACTAAAAGCTCAAGTGGTGGGTCATCATATGTCCAAGACCCGCGTCAAGAACCATTTGTCATGTTTCCTGACAAATCTTACCTAATTTAATCTACCCACGACCCACCCACCACCACCACCAACCATCGCCTCTCTTCCTACCCCGTATTCTCTTTCCTTGTCATAATGTGTTGTGGAGCGTCGGTGTCTTTTGAAAAGTTTGACTCAGATCTGAGTGTTGTCTGGAAGTTAGTTGCATGATGATGAGTAACATGACCATGATGTGTTCGTAGACTTAAGTAATACATCTGCTTGACTGTCCTAAAACCACCAAGATTCTGAATATGAGGAAGGAGCTTGGTATTGCTAGTATTAGTGATTGGATAATTGAGAACATTGTACTTAGTATTGGAGAGTTAAATGAACCTGGCACCACAAATCTTTCTAAATATCTAGAAGTAAACAGACACAAGTGTAGGCGGGTTACAGAAACCTGCATGCATATTGTGTAACCTGTGGAGAGGAGGAGGATTTTTGCCGCTTAGTGGAAGCTGAATTGGCCCAGCAGGGTGCCATGAGGTTAGGCTAGGTAAGATTCGTCAGGAAACAGGACAAGTGTTTCCTGACGCGGGTCTTGGTCATACGATGACCCGCTACTGGGGTTTTTGGTCATAACGGAGAATGTAGAGTATAAGTTGGATATGTCTGTCAAGCATTGAGAATAATAATAAGAGATAAGTTATGAATATCATAGCTATACACCCCTAAAAGCCTGAGTAGATCTGTAAATGTGATAACATAAACGTAGATAAGCATATTTAAGGAACAGCTTGCACTGTAAACCGAATGTTGTTGTAGCCAGGCTTAAGCTTAATTATTATACAAGTATGTCTGACAGTTTGGCAGACACATAAATCAACAAAGTAAATGTAATGTGTGTGATTAATCTTTTGGTCACTGTCTTGAACATTGTACTTAATTGTTTTCTTATTGAAGAATATAGAAAGGCAGCATAATAACCCAGGTGTTGTATCAGGGTATTTTTTGGGGAAAATAAGATACCAGACATTAAGCTACTGTCCTAAATTTGCTTGCAACGGACGAGACGTAATTTGTATGTACATGTCTAGACATACTCCTGGTTACCCCTTTGGAGCCTAGTTCCTAAGCCTTTTGTGTATCCATATGCTCGTGTGCTACCCTCCACAGGATGGATACTGAGTGCACAATAAACTAGCCACTTCGGCGGGCAAATCTAAAAAAAAAAAATCTTTGTAACTGGTCCAGCAGGTTTTAGCCACCCCGCTGACACCTTTTGTAAGACATCAGTGACATGACCAGTGCCATCATTTTTTAATTGTACCGTGAATGGGTGTTATAGAGGTATTATAAGAGAAAGTTAGTTTCACAACTGAGGCCCCATCTGGAATGCATGGGCACCTTGACACTCGTAACGTGTAGGGTGTTACGGGTGAATCTCACGGTACCTGATGAGTTATTGGTACCTTAGTTTAGTCTCCTCTTAGAGGATTTCTCCTGTTAACAGTGTGTGTGTACTCGCCCAATTTTGCTCACTTAATTGTGGTTGCAGGGGTTGAGTCGTAGCTCCTAGCTCCGCCTCTTCACTGGTCGCCACTAGGTCCACTCCCTGCTCCATGAGCTTAATCATACCGTGTGTGTGTGTGTGTGTGTGTGTGTGTGTGTGTGTGTGTGTGTGTGTGTGTGTGTGTGTGTCTGTGTGTGTGTCTCTGTCTGCTGTCTATCCCATAATTACATTACCAGTGTTGAAAAAAAAAAAACCTATTAAACCCTCTTGTTAGGGTTATGAATCCCTTATCGATATATGTGACGTCAAAGCTTCACATCAGCTGGCTTTAAGTGTAGTATATTGAGTGATGTATGTGGCCTCAAACCTCCGAATCAGTTCACAGATGGATGGATATATACTTATTTATAGTGTAGAAATTGGAGGATCCTGGAATTTGCAAATATTTACGACTAAAAGTTGGCGTGGTGGAGCCCTAGGTAGTTGGCGTGGTGGAGCCCTAGATAGTTGGCGTGGTGGAGCCCTTGATAGTTGGCGTGGTGGAGCCCTAGATAGTTGGCGTGGTGGAGCCCTAGGTAGTTGGCATGGTAGAGCCCTAGGTAGTTGGCGTGGTGGAGCCCTAGGTAGTTGGCGTGGTGGAGCTCTAGATAGTTGGCGTAGGTAGTTGGCGTGGTGGAGCCCTAGGTAGTTGGCAGCCCTGGTAGTTGAGCCCTAGATAGTAGTCTAGATAGTTGGCGTGGTGGAGCCCTAGATAGTAGTAGGTAGTTGGCGTGGTGGAGCCCTAGGTAGTTGGCAGTAGGTGGCATGGTGGTGGAGCCCTAGGTAGTTGGCGTGATAGATAGAGCTAGATAGTTGGCGTATGGTCTAGTAGTGGCGTGATGGAGCTCTAGGTAGTTGGCGTGGTGGAGCTAGGTAGTTGGCATAGATAGATAGTGGCGTGATGGAGCTAGGTAGTTGGCTAGGTAGTTGGTTGGCGTGATGGAGCTCTAGGTAGTTGGCGTGATGGAGCTCTAGGTAGTTGGCGTGATGGAGCTCTAGGTAGTTGGCGTGGTGGAGCCCTAGGTAGTTGGCGTGGTGGAGCCATAGATAGTTGGCGTGGTGGAGACCTAGGTAGTTGGCGTGGTGGAGCCCTAGATAGTTGGCGTGGTGGAGCCCTAGATAGTTTGCGTGGTGGAGCCCTAGGTATTTGGCGTGGTGGAGCCCTAGATAGTTGGCGTGGTGGAGCCCTAGATAGTTGGCGTGGTGGAGCCCTAGATAGTTTGCGTGGTGGAGCCCTAGGTAGTTGGCGTGGTGGAGCCCTAGGTAGTTGGCAGTTGGCGTGGTGGAGCCCTAGGTAGTTGGCGTGGTGGAGCCCTAGATAGTTGGCGTGGTGGAGCCCTAGATAGTTGGCGTGATGGAGCTCTAGGTAGTTGGCGTGGTGGAGCTCTAGGTAGTTGGCGTGATGGAGCCCTAGGTAGTTGGCGTGATGGAGCCCTAGGTAGTTGGCGTGATGGAGCCCTAGGTAGTTGGCGTGGTGGAGCCCTAGGTAGTTGGCGTGGTGGAGCCCTAGGTAGTTGGCGTGATGGAGCCCTAGGTAGTTGGCGTGGTGGAGCCCTAGGTAGTTGGCGTGGTGGAGCCCTAGGTAGTTGGCGTGATGGAGCCCTAGGTAGTTGGCGTGATGGAGCCCTAGGTAGTTGGCGTGATGGAGCCCTAGGTAGTTGGCGTGGTGGAGCCCTAGGTAGTTGGCGTGGTGGAGCCCTAGATAGTTGGGGTGGTGGAGCCCTAGGTAGTTGGCGTGGTGGAGCCCTAGGTAGTTGGCGTGGTGGAGCCCTAGGTAGTTGGCGTGGTGGAGCCCTAGATAGTTGGGGTGGTGGAGCCCTAGGTAGTTGGCGTGGTGGAGCCCTAGATAGTTGGGGTGGTGGAGACCTAGATAGTTGGGGTGGTGGAGCCCTAGGTAGTTGGCGTGGTGGAGCCCTAGGTAGTTGGCGTGGTGGAGCCCTAGATAGTTGGGGTGGTGGAGCCCTAGGTAGTTGGCGTGGTGGAGCCCTAGATAGTTGGCGTGGTGGAGACCTAGATAGTTGGCGTGGTGGAGCCCTAGATAGTTGGGGTGGTGGAGCCCTAGATAGTTGGGGTGGTGGAGCCCTAGGTAGTTGGCGTGGTGGAGCCCTAGATAGTTGGCGTGGTGGAGACCTAGATAGTTGGCGTGGTGGAGCCCTAGATAGTTGGGGTGGTGGAGCCCTAGATAGTTTACGTGGTGGAGACCTAGATAGTTGGCGTGGTGGAGCCCTAGATAGTTGGCGTGGTGGAGCCCTAGATAGTTTGCGTGGTGGAGCCCTAGGTAGTTGGCGTGGTGGAGCCCTAGGTAGTTGGCGTGGTGGAGCCCTAGGTAGTTGGCGTGGTGGGGCCCTAGGCAGTTGGCGTGGTGGAGCCCTAGATAGTTGGCGTGGTGGAGCCCTAGATAGTTGGCGTGGTGGAGCCCTAGGTAGTTGGCGTGGTGGAGCCCTAGGTAGTTGGCGTGGTGGAGCTCTAGGTAGTTGGCGTGGTGGAGCCCTAGGTAGTTGGCGTGGTGGAGCCCTAGGTAGTTGGCGTGGTGGAGCCCTAGGTAGTTGGCGTGGTGGAGCCCTAGGTAGTTGGCGTGGTGGAGCCCTAGGTAGTTGGCGTGGTGGAGCCCTAGGTAGTTGGCGTGGTGGAGCCCTAGGTAGTTGGCGTGGTGGAGCCCTAGGTAGTTGGCGTGGTGGAGCCCTAGGTAGTTGGCGTGGTGGAGCCCTAGGTAGTTGGCGTGGTGGAGCCCTAGATAGTTGGCGTGGTGGAGCCCTAGATAGTTGGCGTGGTGGAGCCCTAGGTAGTTGGCGTGGTGGAGCCCTAGGTAGTTGGCGTGGTGGAGCTCTAGATAGTTGGCGTGGTGGAGCTCTAGATAGTTGGCGTGGTGGAGCTCTAGATAGTTGGCGTGGTGGAGCTCTAGATAGTTGGCGTGAGGCGATGCACATAAAAGTACTTAGAAAGAACAAATGAAGCAATGGGAGATATAATTTATTAAATTCGACGTTTCACCCTTATTAAGTACGTACTTGATAAAGTCAACTGTACCTTAATATTTAATTCAAGGTCTTTCTTCACTACAGTATACTAGCAGCCCTGAGTGCTTACCACTGATATAAACTTGTTATCCAGAACCAGAGTAATGGTATGTATCAAGACATTGACTCCTGAAATCCTAATAACACGATTGTAACCAAGCCAGGGTGTAGGTGGGATTAGAACCCATGGCAAGTGAGTCTTAAAACTCCAGGCAGATGTGTAAGCCACTGGGCCAGCTGACTACAATAAGATACATCCAACTAGGTATATTTATACACCATAGGGAGGTTAGCATGGGCCTTTACCGTGACTACATATTAAAGGTTTTACAAATGAATCCACCGCCACCTGTACCATGGTTCGTATCAAGACTTTTATAGGCTTTCTGATCCTTTCCACTGTAGGGAGAGATGTACGCCATGTAATGATATAAATATTGAGTTTATTGCGTAGTTTCTCTGCAGGTTCGTGAGGTTACGTCCAGTATGGCTGACAACGTGTAAATCTTTAGTTTCGTGACCCCTCAAAGGGCTCTTGATCTAGGGAATTGCGTTTGTGCTCCAGTTCCCTGAATTAAGCCTGAATGCCTCTCATCCCCCTCAGGTGCTGTATAATCCCTACTGGTTTAGCGCTCCCCATAATTTAGTCTCGTCATTGTATAACTAGGCTAGACTGTTTTCCCTGGATCCTGGCTCTCCTTAGCTGTAGTTACTGGGGCGTTCCTGACCCGTATCTTATTAACTACTTGCAACAGGTTTCGCAGGTTTCTTTCCTATCGGACTTTGTCGTACCTATTGTTACAGCTGTGTATGATATTTGCCTCCACCTCTTGTATGTAGGTAGTTTCACTCCCTGACCACCGAAGCTGGGGAAGTACCTGTTGAGGGTATGTCTTGTAGTTGCGGGTATGTCTTGTCTTGTAGTTGCGGGTATGGTGGCGAGGTAGGCAGGAGTGTACCAGCAGAGAGAGCAAGCTCCTACTGGGACAACGGTTTACCTCTGTGTAGAGCTTTTCCTAATCAAGGCTTCGTAATTGTATACAGAACACGTCGCAATATAAGCTTGAGCAACGCGTGTCTCCATACTTATTGGCAAGTACTTCATTTCATCCAGGAGTGAGAGAGATTCTTCACTGGTCCAGCAGATAGGTATCGCCGAAGTGGATACCTGCTAGGCTTACGGGATACAGCGTTACCTCTCTTGGATCGTTGAAGCAGAGGAGGTGGGGCTTATAATATACAGCGATAACTTTCTCTGATCGTGAATCAGAGAAGAGGCATTTGCTCTGTGGCGGGGAATACCAAGTTCCCGTCTAGACTCCCACCTTCAACGCTGCCGAGGGTAACGCACGGCGAAAATTTTATCAATACGAGAATGTCGTGCCGAATAGGTAAACCTGGTCAGTTAGCAAGAAGTCATTTAAAATTAAGTCCTTACTAAAGTTTTTCTCTTATACGTTTAAATTTATATATTTTTTTTCATTTATGTTAATGTAAAAAGTTAATTTTGTACCAAAAGCACCTTAGAAAACTTACTTAACCTTATAGCAAGCGCAATATAATTTATCCTAATCCAGCGAAATATATTTTATATAAGTTGACAACAATTTAATAATGGAGAAACACAATGAAATATACTTTTTCGTTAGGTTCCGAATGATTTTTGCGAAATTATTGCATACACAAATTTTTCCTTGCTTATTCGGCAAGAAGAGCGTTGCTGTTTAAGCCAAAATAGCAAGTTTTACCTATTCGGCACGTGTGTGTGTGTGTGTGTGTGTGTGTATATATATATATATATATATATATATATATATATATATATATATATATATATATATATATATATATATATATATATATTATTAGTATTAGTAGTATTTTTAGTGGTAGTAGTAGTATTAGTATTATTAGTAATAATAATATTAGTATTATTAGTAGTGGTATTATTATTTGTATTGCTAACACTGGTATACATTTAACAAGTGAGGTGCCAGACTAATATCATCATTGGTAAGTTTTAAGATAAACTGGATGTGTGGAGTATAGGCAGTAACACACAGTACAGCAAACACACTGTTACAAGTTATACTCGTAGATGAATGGTTCAGAGAACCGACATGTTGATAAATTAGACACATGTGTCTAATTTATCAAGTTATACTCGTATGTAAAACCTCGGTTCCATCCATTAGAACGTTGATCAAGTTACCAAAGGAACTTAGTAAAGCTCTCACTGAGCGAAATGTTTTGTGTCTGCTGCACCAAAATATGGAGGTGTTGTAACGTTTCTGACATGGTGACATGTGTAGTGAGAATTGACCAACTCAGGAATATTCAGTATGACAGGAAAAATGGATACAAATGCAGCATAACGTGATTCTTTATTGCCTACGTTTCGCCCACACAGTGTACTTTGTCAAGTCACAAACAAATCTGTTTGACTTGATAAATCCCACTGTGTGGGTGAAACGTAGTAAATAAAGGATCGCATTATACTGCATTTGTGCCTGTATATCTATCGTGTCAGTATTTTATACCATTTATCTCCATGACAGGAAATTTTTTCCAACTTCTGTAAACATATATTGTACACTGTCCTGTGTTTCTTAATAGACCTTAGTCCTGTAATATTCTCTTTCTTAATTTAGGAGGCCTAGTCTGAACTTTCTTTTATTTTGTTTATTTTTTTTTTTTGTACATGGTCGCCACAGTTGCATACACCAATCTTGTTTTGACATGTGCTGTAATCGATGAGAAATTCATTATGAATGAATCTTAGGAAATTTGTGAAAGTGAAGGGGAGTCGAGGTGGTTGTGTGGGGTACAGGTCGGGCCAGCACGTCCCCACTACCAGTCTTGCTGTGTGAAAATGTGTTAATTCTGTTGCAATGTGAGCTGGCGAGGGTGCGGAATTAGTTGAAAAGGGAGGGAGGGAGGAGGGATTGACGGAAATGGGGTTGTTGTGGGGAAAGGGGGGTGGAGGGATAGGCAGAAATTGGAGTTGTGGTGGGGAGGAATTGACTGAAATTGGAGTTGTGGTGCGGAGGGGTTGGGACAGGGGGATTGTTGGGGGAGGGATTATGGAGGGGAGGGGAGGGGAAGTGTGGTTTGGGTTGTAAATAAGTTTATTTAGGTACAGATATACGTTAAACAATTATCATACATAGTTTAACATGTGTAAATTACCTAGGATAACTCAAAAAAGTCGGTGACTTAATTCCATTGGGGTCCTTGCTGAGGTGTGGATTCAACAGGTAAGTAAGTAAGTAAGTAAGTAAGCAAGGTAGAGTTTTTGGGAGATGATGATAGTAATGGAAAGAGATTTAAGCAAAATTGGATACATCAGCATTGTACTGCTAACCTATTCTACATGATAGAGTAGCAGCACAATACTGATGTATCCAATTTTGTTTAAAAGTACTGAATACCTTCATCCTCCCAATTCCTACCCGAGAGGAGAGGTGGGGTTGGGCTGGGGAAGAGAAGCAGCTTAATGTGAAGGGTCGAGGTTACCCACTGGCTCAAATCTAGTACCCTCCCTCAACACTCACGATTCTCGCCCCCAAACAGTTGTAAGATAAATCTCACAGGGGGAACTCTCTCTACCTGGTCAAAAATATTCTTTGTAAATAAACCAGTGGGCGTCCTGAATCTCACCCAGAGAACTATCTGCTCTGCTAAATATATTTTTGGTAAATAAGCCAGTGTGGAGTGTGCTGGAAAGGTACATTGCAGGCCCTCTTAGGGTGGGTATGGGGGGCACAAACTAGGCAAACACTAGGACATTTTTTTTTTAGAAAACGTTTTGGACCTTTATCACTTTTGATCAAGGTCGCAGGACCGAAACGTTTTCTAACGTGTGTGTTTTAAACCACAAACTAGGTGCTTGGGTGGCAGGATAACAGAAGCTTAGTCTTCTACCCCGGTACATAATATCTGTAGCCTCAACATTGGTTCTCTTCCGTATATTACAAATAGATTGTTGCTCTTGTCTGTAGTTTGGGTAGATAAGTTATTTGATTAACAAATAACTCGCACTTAAAGATAAAAGTTTAGAGGAGGTTTCGGTCTGTCTTGGATCGAAACGTCACAAGTGACGAAAGAGAGAAAAAAGAGAAGACAGTCGGAGAAAGGGGGGGAGTAAGGAAGTAATAGTAGTAGTAATAGCATAAATAGTTGTAGCAGTAACAGTTGTAACAATACTAGTAGCGGTAGTAGAAATAGCATCAGTAGAACTCATCTGTTTGTCAGTAAGGTAATGCCTAATAATAATAATATATCTTTATTTACTGCATGTACAAGGTATACAGGCCTAGTTGACATCAATGACATACGGAAAGCCGCTTGTTATACAGAGCATTTCGGGCAAATTAGGTCAGATTTGTCCCAGGATGCGACCCACACCAGTCGACTGACACCCAGGGACCCATTATTACTGATGGGCGAATGTAGACAACCTGTGTAAAGAAAAACGCAGGGAATCGAACTCGGACCTTCCCGTGTGAAGCGAGAGCTTTTGCCACCAGGCCACGGGCCTAGGAGTTTTCCCATTGTTGTGGCTCACACCTCAGAGGAAGATCTAATAACACCACTGAAAATGGATACCAACCTTGTTAGTTGGGTTACACTGGTTAATCCTTAGGAGTTAACTTGACGTGGTCTATGTGCAGTTGTAGCCCTTGTATCCTACAACCTTAACCTCCTTTGTATCCCACAACCCCAGCCTGCCGTGTATCCCACAACCCCAGCCTGCCGTTGTGGATCTTCTATCAGTGTGTTTATTTTCCCTTTTGTCTCTTGTTATTGTCTTCCCAGAGTGGGGATGTTACCCGAGTATTCTTCATGGGAGAATTAACCTAAATTTACCCAATAGTTTTTTGTTCAACTTTCTCTTCGTAATTTATCCGATGCTTAATTCACTATACTAATCCTGCCAGTTTTTTATTAAAAACTGGCAGAGTGAACCCTGGCAGAGCTACCAGGTACACACATTCGAAATTGGACAAATTGGCACCTACACGGTTGAAAAACTGTGTGAGTCTTGGTTTAGATACAGAGGTTTGGGAACCGTGGTAAATTTAATAAGTTTATTCAGGTATACACAAATACAGTTACATAGATTATCATACATAGCAGCATATGTGTAAAGTATTTATAACCCAAAAATTCAGACAGTGACTTATTTCCATTGGGTTAAAAATTAAAATCTCGGGGTAATGAACATAAAACTGCACGAAAATATATTATTTAGTAAGCGAGGTAAATTACGAAAGTTATATTTTTTTTCAAGCAAATCATTTTTTAGTCTAGCGGGTAATTTCACTGTACATTGGAACACTAGGACATGTTTTTAGAAAACGTTTCGGTCCTGGGACCTTCATCAAGGTCCCAGGACCGAACCTGATGTTTTTTTAATAAACATATCCTAGTGTTCAAGTGTTTTTCTAAACCTGTGTCGGTATTTATTACCAAGGGTTATACTATGGTGTGGACCTTTAAGTATGATGCACCAGTGTTGTAAGTTTGAAGCTGATCGGAAGATGCATTCTTAGTTTATATCATGGAAATTGCCGAGTCATTTACATGGAAAATATTGTAATAAAGTTGGTAGAATTACCGACAATATGTAAAGTAAAAGGACACAAGTGCAACTAATGTGACATTTATTGTGGCAACGTTTTGCTCTCCAGGAGCTTTATCAAGCCATTACAAACAGTACATGGACACAGAGGGTATATAAAGGCTCAGAGTGAGGTGTAGTACTAGTGAGGTACCATTTCGATGTTCACTAGTGGAAGTAGTAGTAGTAGTAGTGGTAGTAGTAGTGACAAAAGTAATACAATATGGTAGAACAATTAATTCGTATATGAGTAAAAGGATATAAAAGCTATTACTTGGGTAACATAAAAATAGGTTGGACAATATTCCTCTCAGACCAATCACGTCAGGAACAGGCAGTGCTCCACACAAACTAGCCGGAGTTCTTGCCAAACATCTTTCCTGCCTTCTGGGGACCATCAGCCCCGCTCATCTTAAACACTCAGGCGACCTTCTCAACCGCATCCGAAACCTCTCCATCCGTAACAAGAAACTAAGCAGTTTGGATGTGACTTCCCTCTTCACAAAAGTACCTACCACAAAAGCCATCGAGGTTCTACGACGTAAAGTCAATCAGGACCTTAATCTTCCTCTACCTCCCGGAGATTTTGTTGACTTGATTGAACTCTATGTTAATTTCAACTGTTTTTCTTTCAATAACAAGCTCTACAAACAAACCTACGGCATGGGAATGGGGTCCCCCATCAATGCCGTCCTAGCCAACTTATACACGGAACACCTAGAGTCCGAACACTTCGCCAACATCCTCCCTTCAAGCATCACTTGGTTACGTTACGTGGACGACGTCCTCGTAATAACTCCCAAACGTTTTGATGTACGGAATCTTCAGGCAAGGCTCAACGCAGTTGAACCGGCGATCCAGTTTACACTAGAAGAGTCCAATGACAAGCTGCCTTTCCTCTACGTCCTCATTCACAAAATAGACAACAACCTAAGATTTCAAGTTTAGGAAACCAACCAATAAAAGTTATCTCACACACTTCTATTCCAGTCAAGATACCAAGACCAAAAGAGGCATCATCATCGGGTTTTTCCTAAGAGCATACCGAATTTGTAGTCCTGAGTTTCTTGACGAGGAATGTACATACATTCACCGAGTTACATTTTCCTTCTTTTTTCATCAAAGACTGCAAGAAAAGAGCTCTTCAGATCATTAATTCTCCACGCATCAACACCACTCCCAACAAAGTTATTATTCTTCCCAACAGCCAGGTTGCACTAAACGTCTCAAAAGTACTTTCACAAGCTAACACCAGAGTCGCCATCGCATCTAGCACTTCAATAAAGGATCTAACCAGGACAAAATCAAAGCACCACGAACCAGTCAATGCAGGAGTTTACACTATACCCTGTGGAGGCTGTGACAAGATTTACGTAGGTGAAACGGCAAGAAACCTCGACACCCGCCTCAATGAACACATTTACGCATGTAGGAACGATAACGTGAACAACGCCTGTGTACAACACCGAAATTCCACCAATCATCTCATGAAATTCAGAGACGCCCAATTAGTGATCAAAGAAACTAATTTCCGCAGACGCAAGTGCCTCGAATCAGCACTGATCGCTGTTTCGAATACAATTAAACAAAACAACGGCAGCTTCACCATCTCCGAAGTCTTAGCAAGAATCCTCCTGAAAACAGTAAACCCTGCCATCACATAGTCTCTCCTGTTATACTACACAAAGCACATTACAGAGAGTGAACACTGAAACAACCTGCCTCTTTCCAGTCTATATTTGTCCAACCTATTTTTATGTTACCCAAGTAATAGCTTTTATATCCTTTTACTCATATATGAATTAATTGCTCTACCATATTGTATTACTTTTGTTACTACTACTACTACTACTACTACTACTACTACTACTACTACTACTACTACTACTACTACCACTACTACCACTAGTGAACATCGAAATGGTACCTCACTAGTATTGCACCTCACTCTGAGCCTTTATATACCCTCTGTGTCCATGTATTGTTTGTAATGGCTTGACAAAGCTCCTGGAGAGCGAAACGTTGCCACAATAAAATGTCACATTAGTTGCACTTGTGTCCTTTTACTTTACACGGAAAATATTCATTGATTGGCACCTCGACACACCAGTAACAATCCAAACTTTCCTTCAGTAAATATGTTAAGAGTTTGAATCCGAGCAGAAGAGGCATTCTAAAGTTATCAGATGGAATCTTTGTAGGAAGAAATATCCGACAGTAATTAGGTATCCCCCGAGAGGTTGATACCTAATTACTGTACCTGAATAAAAGTCCTCTTTGTGGGGAGACATTGTAGTGAAGGATGTAAGACCCTATACCACATTAACCTTCCTACTGTTAAGAGAACCTTAGTACATCCTTGACCGTGGCTGTCTGGAAGCTTAGCACATCCTTGACCGTGGCTGTCTGGAAGCTTAGCACATCCTTGACCGTGGCTGTCTGGAAGCTTAGCACATCCTTGACCGTGGCTGTCTGGAAGCTTAGCACATCCTTGACCGTGGCTGTCTGGAAGCTTAGCACATCATTGACCGTGGCTGTCTGGAACCTTAGTACATCCTTGACCGTGGCTCTCTGGAACCTTAGTACATCCTTGACCGTGGCTCTCTGGAACCTTAGTACATCCTTGACCGTGGCTCTCTAGAACCTTAGTACATCCTTGACCGTGGTTCTCTGGAACCTTAGTACATACTTGACCGTGGCTCTCTGGAACCTTAGTACATACTTGACCGTGGCTCTCTGGAACCTTAGTACATCCTTGACCGTGGCTCTCAGGAACCTTAGTACATCCTTGACCGTGGCTCTCTAGAACCTTAGTACATCCTTGACCGTCTCTCTCTGGAACCTTAGTACATCCTTGACCGTGGCTCTCTAGGTACTTAACGGTGACCGTGGACCTCGACTCAACTTGCCACCAGCACAACGTAAGAAATGTTGCCGGTGACCGTGGACCTCGACTCAACTTGCCACCAGCACAACGTAAGAAATGTTGCCGGCACAAGAATGAAAGTATTCAAGAGCAAACTGGATCACTGCGCGGCGTATCAGATCAAGCAGGTTGTGAAGGACATGTCCATTACTCTATTGGTAGTGCACTTTAGTGATGTATCGGATATCCGCATCCGCGGAACATCCGAACAATTTGCATCCGTATCCACATTTCACTGTAAACAGATATCTGAATCTGTGGAACATCCGCACAGTTTCTTACATCCGCATCCGCGAAATAAGTAAGACATATCCGCATCCGCGGATATCTAAATTTTTACATCCGATACATCTCTAGCACTGTACTCGGCTCTCACATGGAGGTCCGTGGGTCGATTCCCGGTACGGGTTGAGACATTAAGACGCATTTCCTAAAGACACCTACTATCCCTGTTCACCTATCAGTAAAATAGGTACTCGGGTGTTAGTCAACTGGTGTGGGTCGCATCTTGGAGACAAAACTGACTTAACTTGCCAGAAATGCTCTGCATAACAAGGGGCTTTCTTTATAATAGTGTGTCATTGTATATTTTGTACATGAAGAAATATAGATTATTATTATTATTATTATTATTATTATTATTATTATTATTATTATATGTGGGTCGGCGGGCCGGCAGCAGCTTGGTCGATCCCACAGTCAACTGGGAAAGCCTGGCCCTATCTAAGGTATACTATCAGCCCCCAGGATGCCACCCACAACAGTAACTAACATCCAGGTACTTGCTGTAAGGTGAACAGGTGGCAGCAGGTGTAAGGAAGCATGCCCAAACTTTTCACCCGTACCGTGTGTGTGATTTTATATATATAATAGTGAGGTGAGTGCGCTACCAACCGAGCCACGGGACACTTCGTAGCAAGTAGTAATTAAATCAGCTTATAGGTAAGTAAAGTGAATTTTTTGTTTTCCTGCTTCCAGGTAATGTTACAGAGGTTAGAATTTTTGTTTTAGTTTGTGTTGCCACACTTCATTACCCTGTGGCTAAAGCTCCCGCTTCACACTAGGAGGGTCCGGGTTCGATTCCCGGCGGGTGGAAACATTTCGACACGTTTCCTGACACCTGTTGTCCTGTTCACCTAGCAGCAAATAGGTACCTGGGTGTTAGTCGACTGGTGTGGATCGCATCCTGGGGAACAAGATTGAGGACCACAATAGAAATAAGTTAGTCCTCGATGACGCACTGACTCTCTTGGGTTATCCTGGGTGGTTAACCCTCCGGGGTTAAAAATCCGAACGAAATCTTATCTTAACCCCTCTCCCCCACCCACCAACACTCACCCCCACCCACCAACACTCCCTCCACCCACCAACACTCCTCACCCACCTATGTCAGCATAGTTGCTGATCCCCTACATGTGTTGTATAGCTTATCTGATTATCATAGTACCATCCATATGTTTTACATAGTTGACCCCTTGCTAGGCTCAGTGACTAGCCTGTGTGACGTCATGTGATGCCGTTGTGAGCGCTGCGCTACCCGCCTCTTCCTCAGTTCACCGTAGACCTACCAGGCAACAGGACAGGCCAGGCTGGGCTCCCTCTCTTCACACACTGCTAATATAAGTGTTACCATCCAACAAGTGTGTTTAACTCCAACCATCACATCTCCACGAACACTCACAACACCCTCACTCCTCACTGTAGACAGCCTGTACTGTTTGCACAGATAGCCTATGCTGTCTGCCAGCTTAGTTCATATTTCGCGGCACTCAGGTGCTACCCTCTCCAGGCCTGCCCATGTCAGTGGGACACTGGTCCGACTCGCCCTCACTCACTCAGCGGCCTAGAAGCAGACAACTCTACTCCCTCTCTCCCTCGTGGGCCTGGCCCTCCCGGGCCATAGGGACAAACACAAACCTGTGTACCCACCACGACTTTGCAAATAAAGTAAAGAAGCCTACGAAAACGTCTATAATTGAACCCCGCTCAGCTACCAAGACATCCACCAATAAGTCTAAAACATAACCCACCTACACTCCTCACCCACCTACACTCCTCACCCACCTACACCCCCACACCCACCAACACCCCCACACCCACCAACACCCCCACACCCACCAACACCCCCACACCCACCAACACCCCCACACCCACCTAATCTCCCCCATTTTTGTGACTGCGTGTGCACAAGAGCCTCACTGCCAGATGCTACACAAATCATGCACCCCGAAAATTCTTTCATTTTCACGCTCTTTTGTAACATGCATTATGAGGAAGTATCATTAGTTATATATATGCCAGATTAGTCTTATTAACCCCCTTTATGTCTTTAAAGTTGTGATTGGTCAGAGAGGAAAATCTGGATAAAATTACTGCTAAGACTACAATCTGGAGAATAATTGGGTATACCAGCAGAGAGAGAGAGAGAAAAAAAGAAGAGAGTAAGAGAGAAGAGAGAAAAGAGAGAGAACAAAGAGAGAAAAGAATAATAATAAAGGTCATAATGCCTTGGTTCGAATAATTCAAAATAATTCGCGGCTTGATAATGGTGCAGGAGGAAGCGAAGCCTCGTACAGGGATTGCAATCCAGTGATTGTATGGGAGTTATAAATCTACACGAGTACTGACGAATCACGATCACTGTAATTTTAGGAAAGATTTTCCAGCAGTTGTGACTGACACATGAGCCGTGTTCTTAAGGTTCCAGTGGGGGTTCTTGGCACTGGTTTGGAGGTTCTGGTGCCTTGGTTTGTATGTATCAGCCGTGTTAAGGTTCAGACCGGGGTTCTTGGTACTAGTTTAGAGGGAATGGAAACATAAACACATGCAGTTTAATGTGATCCTTTATTGACAACGTTTCGCCCACACAGTGGGCTTTTTCAAGTCACAAACAGATCTGTGCAAGAAAGGTATAAAATACCGACAATATGAAAGTTAAGACACATGTGCAACATCTGGATATCTTTATTGTAGACGTTTCGCCATCCAGTGGCTTTATCAATACAGATTCTAGGACATAATAGGAAGACAGTAGAACTATATACAAAAGATGAGGTAATCAGTCCCTCGGCCTTGGAGTTAGTGTTCACAGCATCATGGTGGAGGAGAATCTGGAGCAAAGACAAGAAGACTGGCGGTTATATAGGCGTCAGTGGATAGGGATGGGCAGTAGACGAGGGCAAAGTCACTGGTAGGCGGGATTCCCCAGTGGAAGTAGGTCCTTCCCAAAGAGATGGGTTAGTTGCAGCAGCCGTGAAGAAGGTCTTGTAGATGTCCTCTGAACCAAGATTCCAGAGGACATCTACAAGACCTTCTTCACGGCTGCTGCAACTAACCCATCTCTTTGGGAAGGACCTACTTCCACTGGGGAATCCCGCCTACCAGTGACTTTGCCCTCGTCTACTGCCCGTCCCTATCCACTGACGCCTATATAACCGCCAGTCTTCTTGTCTTTGCTCCAGATTCTCCTCCACCATGATGCTGTGAACACTAACTCCAAGGCCGAGGGACTGATTACCTCATCTTTTGTATATAGTTCTACTGTCTTCCTATTATGTCCTAGAATCTGTATTGATAAAGCCACTGGATGGCGAAACGTGCAACATCTGGATATCTTTATTGTAGACATGTGTCTTAACTTTCACAAACAGATCTAACTGGGGTGGAAGGTACGCGAGTATTTATAGTCAGGTTCAGAATGCTGAGGTCAGGTGGAGAATGCTGCATCTGATGTACCGAGTGGGGTTATAAGGTCTAAAGTCTTGGGTAGCTTGGAAGGGAGATTGGATAAGTTTGTAAGCAGACCTTTTGCAGTGTTCTTATGTAGGATAGCGGTGGAGAAGTTTCTTGGCAAGTGGTTCAGCTGTGTTATAGAAGCCGTTGTTCTGGTTGAAATTGTTGGTTATAGAGATAAGCGATGATTCCAGGATTCTTCGGTATTGAGTGTTGTCTTCTGTGGCGATAAGTCTTGAGTTTCTGTAGTTAATTAAATGGTTGTGTGAATTCACTAGTTTGGAGGTTCTGGCACCTTGGTTTGCATGTATCAGCCGTGTTAAGGTTCCAGTGGGGGTTCTTGGTACTAATTTGAAGGTTCTGGTGCCTTGGTCTGCAAGTTTGACTAAAATATTAAATTGCATCTTGTTTTTGTTCCTCTTGTAATTACACTTCCTTTCCGGTCGTAAATTTCATTCTATTTATGTACAGGGAGCTTGCGCATTAACCTAGAGATTGTGAGTGGTGGTTGCAGGCTCTAGCTCTTGGGTTCGCCTCCTTAGTTTCTGTTGGCAAACGTGATTAGTTAAGAAGTGTAAAGAGGAAACTAGATTACTGCCTATTGGAAATGTCAAACGTGCCAGGTTGTGATGGACTACGTGGGGCTGTGGGCGGCTAGCAGTAACAGTTTGGTCGATCAATGAGATATGGTCTTAGGCTGAGGTTCCAGAATAAAAGAACTCTTAGATTTTGTTTATGGTAGCTAGCAAGACTTGTTAAGTATCTCTGTTGTACTGACTCGAAAACCTGTGGATTGTATCTTTGTTGTTTCCGCCTTACTTTAAGTGTGGTGTAGCCGACACGTGGAAACAAGACTTAAATCAGAGGGGAAACATGTTTCAGTACGACGTTTCACCTGCTTAAAGCCTCGTGTAGGTCTTAGTTGAAAGGTTGAATAAAGTGACACAATAACATGATTGGATGTGTTTACAGGTCTCGTGAGGCATTTGTGTAATGAAAATCTTAGAGCACGACTGTGTAAATATTGTTCATGAACTACTAATTGGTCACACACACACACACACACACACACACACACACACACACACACACACACACACACACACACACGGAGCAATCAGTGAAGAGGCGGGGCCAGGAGCTATGAATCGACCCCTGCAACCACAAATAGGTGAGTACATACACGTCCATGTTATTGTACTGATAAATCCAATGGATGGCGAAACGTCTACAAATAAAGATACCCAGGTGTTTCACATGTCTAATTCATCTTGTCGGTACTGAATACCACTGATATACAAAAATAAAGGTTAATCTATCCACTTCATCTGTCGTAGCTACTAAACCCTTCATGAATGCTTGACCTCGTTGCTTTACTAAATTTTTCCATTTTAGGCTGTCAGTTTGCATCACCGGGCTTATGGCAACGATATCCTCGTTGCTATACTGAATTTTCCCAGCTCAGGCTTTCAATTTCATTACCTCACGTACAACAACCATCCTGTGTGATGGGTTATGACTGGGAAAACAGCGTTTGGTGCCACGAAGTAACATTATTACATTGACGAGGAAGCACGAAATCCGAGGTAAACGGTCTTGTATAATGGTTGTTGTGGTGTATAGGGCCACTGACAGCGTACGCCGTATCAAGCCCTTACATAGGGGTTCTTAACATGTTGTGTGGCGCCATCTATCGCAACTGTTATCTGTACGCCCTTCTGTATGATCCTTGTGGGTTTAGCGATTAGTTTTGATCGTGATGATAATCCACGCCCGCCCCTCCCCTCATAAAATTCTAAATGTGAAAAAAAGGATAATTAAGAAATTAGTTTTTATAAGTTTAAAATAAACTATTCACGAAAGTGTTTTTAAGGAGCAAGTCACAAATTCACAACATATAAAGTGATAACGCATTTAGTGAGATTTTTTTTTGCACGGTTAAATCTGCTTTGTAATTACTTTGCTCCCCTAGGGAGGGGGCGAGGGCCCCCTGGTTAAGAACCGGCAGTCTAGCAGACTTCAGTAGCAGCACACTGCTGGTGTACCCACTTTTGTTGAGTAGTATTAAAAAAAAAACTAATGTTTTTGCCTTGACCACATTTTCCGTGGCGGTCCTGCCAGGTCAGAGGAAGTTGTTAGCGCTGCTGTTTGACCTTAAGAATTATAGGTCAACTTTCTCTTGTTGGTTTTTGTTGTCTGTCTTTGTTCCACCTCTCTAGGAGACCTTGCTTGATCCTTTTTGTAATGTCTGTGTGTTTTATACAGTTATGGAAGACTTCTTTTGTTTGAGAGATGATGTAACAATGTGTACTCGCCTAGTTGTGATTGCAGGGGTCGATACACAGCTCCTGGCCCCGCCTCTTCACTGAACGCTACTAGGTCCTCTCTCTCCCTGCTCCATGAGCTTTATCATACCTCGTCTTAAAGATATGTATGGCTCCTGCCTCCACTACATCACTTGCCAGACTGTTTCACTTCCTGACTACTCTCTGACTGAAGAAATAATTCCTAACATCCCTTTGATTCATCTGAGTCTTCAACTTCCAAGTGTAACCCTTTGTTTGTGTCCCTTCTGGAACATCCTGTCTCTGTCCACCTTGTCTATTCCATGCAGTATTTTGTATGTTATCATGTTTCCCCTGACCCTCCTGTCCTCCAGTGTCGTCAGGTCGATTTCCCTTAACCTTTCTTAGTAGGACATTCCTCTTAGCTCTGGAACTAACCTTGTCGCAAACCTTTGCAATTTCTCTAATTTCTTGACTTGCTTGACCCGGTGTGGGTTCCAAACTGGTGCTGCATACTCCAGTATGGACCTGACGAACACGGTGTACAGTCTTGAAAGGTTCCTTAGGTATCGGAACGCTATTCTCAGGTTTGCCAGGCGCCCATATGCTGCAGCAGTTATCTGGTTGATGTGTGCTTCCGGAGACGTGCTCGGTGTTATACTCACCCCAAGATCTTTCTCCTTGAGCGAGGTTTGCAGTCTTTGGCCGCCTAGCCTATACTCTGTCTGCGGTCTTCTTTGCCCTTCCCCGATCTTCATGACTTTGCATTTGGCGGGGTAAATTCGAGACGCCAGTTACTGGACCAGGTGTCCAGCGTGTCCAGGTCTCTTTGAAGTCTTGCCTAATCCTCGTCTGATTTAATTCTTCTCATTAACTTCACATCATCTGCAAACAGGGACACTTCTGAGTCTATCCTATCCATCGTGTCATTCACACATACCAAAAATAGCACTGGTCCTAGGACCGACCCCTGTGGAACCCCGCTCGTCACAGGTGCCCGCGGTGATACCTCATCACGTACCATGACTCGTTGTTGCCTCCCTGTCTGGTATTCTCTGAGCCATTGCAGTGCACTTCCCGTTATACGCGCCTGATCCTCTAGCTTCTGCACTAATCTCTTATGAGGAACTGTGTCGAAGGCCTTCTTGCAATCCAAGAAAATGCATTCAACCCATCCCTCTCTCTCGTGTCTTACTTCTGTTACTTTATCATAAAACTTAAGGTTTGAGACACAGGATTTGCCTTCCA
Organism: Cherax quadricarinatus; assembly: GCF_038502225.1. NCBI lineage: Eukaryota > Metazoa > Arthropoda > Malacostraca > Decapoda > Parastacidae > Cherax > Cherax quadricarinatus. The sequence continues at coordinate 50,553,375 of NC_091298.1, forward strand.
TGAATCCATGCTGGTTGTCGTTTATACTCTTGTTCCGTTCCAGGTGCTCCACCACTCTCCTCCTGATAATCTTCTCCATGACTTTGCATACTATACATGTCAGTGACACTGGTCTATAGTTTAGTGCCTCATTTCTGTCTCCTTTTTTTTAAAAACGGGAACTACATTTTCCGTCTTCCATACCTCAGGTAGTTGCCCAGTTTCAAGGTATGTGTTGAAAATTGTGGTTAGTGGCACACAGCATTTCTGCTCCCTCTCTAAGGACCCATGGGGATATGTCCGGTCCCGTTGCCTTTGAGATATCAAGGTCACTTAGCAGCTGCTTCACCTCCTCAGTTGTGTGTGTCCATACATTTGTGTTTGTAGGGTAGTCACAGCTCCTGGCCCCACTATTACAAGTTGCCTTGACTCATTTTTAGTGGATATTTGCCTTGCTCGTCTGTCAGACCTGTTCTTGAAACTGTGCATGGAAGGTTTGTGTTAGTGATTTCATCTGCTTCATTCTAATTGTCTATCACAAAATATAAAGAAATTACTTTCTGTATCTTGTATCTTTAATTTCAAAATCTTATCCCTTCCTATCCAACGTTTCGCCCACACAGAAAATACATGGGGCGCCGACAGACAGAGACGGACACACACACACACACACACACACACACACACACACACACACACACACACACACACAGGGAGCCAGGAGCTATGAATCGACCCCTGCAACCACAATTAGATGAGGTGAGCACACACGGAGGGAGAAGGAAATGGTGAGGGGGATTATTACATACACGGAGAAGTGCTGAATCCGTAGGTATCATACAAGTTAGGTGGAGATTAGTGTAGTCAGACAGTGAATACCGGCAGTGTTAGAAAAACAAGTGTGTTTACTCCAGCATAGGTGTGGACGTTCCCAGGTTTTGAATACCAGAAGGTGACTTGGATAGGGAGAGTTGAGGTCACTGTGAGGAGGAGGAGGATTAGCAACACGGATGGTAAACAGGGATAGATGAATAGATAATTAGGCCGCAGGCCAGCTGTTTTCCCTAGCGGAAGGTATGTGAAAACAGATGGGTAGGTATACTGTCTAAGTTTTGCGAAGACCTGTCATATACAGGTAAAAAAAACGTGTGTGCAACTAATGCGGCATTTTATTGTGGCATCGACTTCTCTGAGCTCCTGGAGAAACGTTGCCACAGTAAAATGCCACAGTTGCACAGATGTCCTTTTACTTAACACGTTAGATGTATATGACAGGTCTTAGCAAAATATAGACAGTATGTCTACCCATCTGTTTCACATACCCCTCGCTAGGGAAAATTGCTGGCCTACGGCCTAGTTTTGCTAAGTGCCCAGCAGAGGGCAGGCACCTAGGCCTGCCCTCGCTTAAAGCACTCGCTCAAACCTTACCCAGCTGCACTGTGATCAACATTAGAGCTCCTTTACCCCTGGATATTGGCTCTGGGCTGCTGTCGTGGGTGTTTGGAGTAAATCACAAACATGGGTTGGCTTGGTAACGTTTATTAATGGTACAAGGAGACGTGTCTCCTCTGCTAACCTGTCTTGAACTGAGATGACGCCCAGGGCGTCACAGTTCAAAGGGTGATTCAGTGACGTCACTGCTATGTTCAGCAACAGTGACTCAACGGTTTAGTCACATAGGGAAGACGGTGACTCATGGATCACTAAAATACTACAGTACAGTGTTACTGACATGGCTTCTACGTTCATAAATTAGACACGTGTACAATACTTACTTGGGTATCTTTACTGTAGAAACGTTTCGCCACACAGTGACTTCATCAGTCTAGTACAATGAATGGTGAAGATAAGGAGTTTGAGGTAGTCAGTCCTTCAGTCTGGAGTCAATGTAATCAGTCCATCAATCTTCTTTCAAGATCGATGGCCTGATTACGTAGCCTTCAGGCCGAGTGACCGATTACCTCAAACTCCTATTCGTCTTCCACCATTCATCTCAGTACAGGACTGAGGAAGCCACTTACTGGCGAAACGTTTCCACAATAAAAATTCCCACATTGCGAAAAGTGTCAAATTCTTCAGCTTGTCGGTCTTTTAAACCATTTACAACATATTCTCCAGGAGCTGTATAATGCCTAGCACTGCAGCTCTTGGCCCATGAATATATTAATGATAATAGTAAGTGCTTCTAGTGCTTATTATTATTAGTAGTAGTAATAACTAGTAGTACTAATTATTATTATTAGTAGTAGTAGTCGTATTAGTATTGGTAGGCGATTATAGCAGCTATGCCATCAGAGCTGCTATAACCACAATCACTATTACTACGACCACCAGCATTACTACTACTTCTACCACCACCAGCATTACTACTACTACCACCACCACTGTTATTACTACTACTACCACCACCACTGTTATTACTACTACTACCACCACCACTGTTATTACTACTACTACCACCACCACTGTTATTACTACTACTACCACCACCACTGTTATTACTACTACTACCACCACCACTGTTGTTACTACTACTACCACCACCACTATTATTACTACTACCACCACCACTATTATTACTACTACCACCACCACTATTATTACTACTACAACCACCACTATTATTACTACCACAACTACCACCACCACTATTATTACTACTACCACCACCACCACTATTATTACTACTACCACCACCACCACTGTTATTACTACTACCACCACCACTATTATTACTACCACCACCACTTATTACTACCACCACCACTATTATGACTACTACCACCACCACTTATTACTACCACCACCACTATTATGACTACTACCACCACCACTATTATGACTACTACCACCACCACTATTATTACTACTACCACCACCACTATTATTACTACTACCACCACCACTATTATTACTACTACCACCACCACTATTATTACTACTACCACCACCACTATTATTACTACTACCACCACCACTATTATTACTACTATCACTATTATGACTACTACTACTACTATGACTATTACTGCCACCACTATTACCACCACCACTATTACTACCACCACTATTACTACTACTACCACCACCACCACCATTACTACCACTACCACCATTACTACCACTACCACCATTACTACCACCACCATTACTACCACTACCACCATTACTACCACTACCACCACCATTACTACCACCACCATTATTACCACCACCACCATTACTACCATTACCACCATTATTACCACTACCACCATTACCACTACCACCACCATTACTACTACCACCACCACTATTATTACTACTACTACCACCACCACTATTATTACTACTACCACCACCACCACTATTATTACTACTACCACCACCACTATTATTACTACCACCACTACCACCACCACTATTATTACTACCACCACCACTATTATTACTACCACCACCACTATTACTACCACAACTACCACCACCACCACTATTATTACTACTACCACCACCACTATTATTACTACTACCACCACCACTGTTATTACTACTACCACCACCACTGTTATTACTACTACCACCACCACTGTTATTACTACTACCACCACCACTGTTATTACTACTACCACCACCACTATTATTACTACTACCACCACCACTATTATTTCTACCACCACCACCACTATTATTTCTACCACCACCACCACTATTATTACTACCACCACCACTATTATGACTACTTCCACCACCACTATTGTTACTACTACCACCACCATTATTACTACTACCACCACCACTATTATTACTACTACCACCACCACTATTATTACTACTACCACCACCACTACTATTATTATTACTACTACCACTATTATGACTACTACTACTACTACCACTATTATGACTATTACCACCACCATTATTATTACTACTACTACCACCACCATTACTACTACTACACACACCACCACCACCACTATTACTACTACTACCACCACCACCACTATTACTAGTACTACCACTACTATTACTACTACCACTACCACCACCATTACTACCACTACCACCACCATTACTACCACTACCACCACCATTACTACCACTACCACCACCATTACTACCACTACCACCACCATTACTACCACTACCACCACCATTACTACCACTACCACCACCATTACTACCACTACCATTACTACCACTACCATTACTACCACTACCACCACCACCATTACTACTACCACCACCATTACTACTACCACCACCACCATTACTACTACTACCACCACCACTATTATTACTACCACCACTATTATTACTACTACCACCACCACTATTACTACCACCACCACTATTATTACTACCACCATTACCACCACCACTATTATTACTACCACCATTACCACCACCACTATTATTACTACCACCATTACCACCACCACTATTATTACTACCACCACTACCACCACCACTATTATTACTACCACCACTACCACCACCACTATTATTACTACCACCACCACTATTATTACTACCACCACCACCACTATTATTACTATTACCACCACCACCACTATTATTACTACTACCACCACCACTATTATTACTACTACCACCACCACTATTATTACCACCACCACTATTATTACTACCACCACCACTATTATTACTACCACCACCACTATTATGACTACTATCACCACCACTATTATGACTACTACCACCACCACTATTATTACTACTGCCACCACCACCACTATTATTACTACTACTACCACTATTATGACTACTACTACTACTACCATTATTATGACTATTACTACCACCATTACCACCACCACTATTACTACTACTACCACCACCACCATTACTACGACGACCACCACCATTACTACGACCACCACCACCATTACTACCACCACCACCACCATTACTACCACCACTTCCAACATTACTACCACTACCAACATTACTACCACTACCACCATTACTACCACTACCACCATTACTACCACTACCACCATTACTACCACTACCACCATTACTACCACTACCACCACCATTATTACCACTACCACCACCATTACCACTACCACCACCATTACCACTACCACCACCATTATTACCACTACCACCACCATTATTACCACTACCACCACCATTATTACCACTACCACCACCATTATTACCACTACCACCATTACTACCACTACCACCATTACTACCACTACCACCACCATTACTACCACTACCCTCACCATTACTACCACTACCACCATTATTACCACTACCACCACCATTACTACCACCATTATTACCACTACCACCACCATTACTACCATTATTACCACTACCACCATTAGTGCCACCACCACCATTAGTGCCACCACCACCACCATCATTACTACTACCACCATTACTACCACCACCATTACTACCACCACCATTACTACCACCACCATTACTACCACCACCACCATTACTACCACTTCCACCACCATTACTACCACTATTATTACCCCAACCACAATTACTGTCACCACCACCACCATTACTGCCACCACCACCACCATCATTACTACTACCACCATTACTTACTTCCACCACCACTGTTACTACTACCACCACCCTCATTACTACCACCACCCTCATTACTACCACCACCACCACAAGTACTACAGCTACCACCACCAGAAGCACTACAGCTACCACCACCAGAAGCACTACAGCTACCACCACCACAAGTACTACAGCTACCACCACCACAAGCACTACAGCTACCACCACCACAAGTACTACAGCTACCACCACCACAAGCACTACAGCTACCACCACCACAAGTACTACAGCTACCACCACCACAAGTACTACAGCTACCACCGCTACAAGTACTACAGCTACCACCGCTACAAGTACTACAGCTACCACCACCACAAGTACTACAGCTACCACCACAAGTACTACAGCTACCACCACCAGAAGCACAACAGCTACCACCACCAGAAGCACAACAGCTACCACCACCAGAAGCACTACAGCTACCACCACCAGAAGCACTACAGCTACCACCACCAGAAGCACTACAGCTACCACCACCACAAGTACTACAGCTACCACCACCACAAGTACTACAGCTACCACCACCACAAGTACTACAGCTACCTCCACCAGAAGCACTACAGCTACCACCACCACAAGTACTACAGCTACCACCACCACAAGCACTACAGCTACCACCACCACCACAAGCACTACAGCTACCACCACCACCACAAGCACTACAGCTACCACCACCACCACCACAAGCACTACAACTACCACCACCACCACCACAAGCACTACAGCTACCACCACCACCACAAGCACTACAGCTACCACCACCACCACAAGCACTACAGCTACCACCACCACAAGCACTACAGCTACCACCACCACCACAAGTACTACAGCTACCACCACAAGTACTACAGCTACCACCACCACCACCACCACAAGTACTACAGCTAACACCACCACAAGTACTACAGCTACCACCACCACAAGTACTACAGCTACCACCACCACAAGTACTACAGCTACCACCACCACAAGTACTACAGCTAACACCACCACAAGTACTACAGCTACCACCACCACCACAAGTACTACAGCTACCACCACCACCACAAGTACTACAGCTACCACCACCACCACAAGTACTACAGCTACCACCACCACCACAAGTACTACAGCTACCACCACCACCACAAGCACTACAGCTAACACCCCCACAAGTACTACAGCTACCACCACCACAAGTACTACAGCTACCACCACCACCGTTACTACCACCACCACAAGTACTACAGCTACCACCACCACCACAAGTACTACAGCTACCACCACCACAAGTACTACAGCTACCACCACCACAAGTACTACAGCTACCACCACCACCGTTACTACCACCACCACAAGTACTACAGCTACCACCACCACAAGTACTACAGCTACCACCACCACAAGTACTACAGCTACCACCACCACAAGTACTACAGCTACCACCACCACAAGTACTACAGCTACCACCACCACAAGTACTACAGCTACCACCACCACAAGTACTACAGCTACCACCACCACAAGTACTACAACTACCTACAACGCTTGCATTATGCTCTGTACCTATATATAACCTCTGTGTCCTGTATTTGTAACAACTTGACAAAGCTATAGAGCGAAACGTTGCCACAATTTTATTGTGACAACGTTGCACTTATGTCCTTTTACCTAACATACTGCGGGCAATTCTTCCAACATTGTTATATATCATTAGTATTGTTAGTAGTAATATTAATATTAGTAGTAGTATTGTTAGTATTATCATCAATAATAATGCATTAGTAGCAGTAAGCAAAATTGGTAGTGGCACGAAGGGCGGAGTTGTCATGTAGTTAGTGTTGTAAAGTAGCATTGAGCAGCAGGAAGTAGTTAGGTGTTAAGGGAGGGCTATTGTTATGCTGGTGTTCCACCTTGGACTTCCCTATACTCCCCACTGGCTTCCTGGCGTGTGCTCCCTACCTACTCCACTGGTTGAGCACGCGTTGCACGTTATTAGGACGCACTGCGCGTTGTTGTTATGCGTTAATTGAAAGGATTATGCGTGTTAGCAAGCGTTGTCGTTAGAAAATATTTAACTTTAGTGTATTTATTTAAAAAAGCTTCTTGATTTATAAGAAAGCATTGTGCGTTATTAAAGTGTTTTGAGCTATTAAAATTAATTGGAGAGTTGGAGGCAACCTAAATTAATGTGACTGCGTGGCCGAACACACACACTCAATCTTGCATTCTTCAGCTAAGAGGCGGGGCCAGGAGCTGTCATTCGATTCCTGCATCCACATATAGGTGAGTACACACACAAACTCGTACGAGTTTAGAGGATAAGTTGATATATAACTCTCCAGATGTAATCACGTACTCAGTGTGCTGGTCCTGGGTGGTTTAAAATCTAAGAGTCAGTCATCGTGTTGGTCACTGGGTCTCACCCAGACTCTGAACTTCAACCTCACAACCGTACCACTGCCGGAGTGTCCACATCAGTAACTGCCATATATGAATCACTTCCCCCATTGTTCCATTCTGCCAGTCAAAACATAGTGTTTCAAATCATTGCGTACTCCCCAACACCTTTTTGACTCTTCTTAGTTTTCAACTTCCAATTACGACCCCTTGTTTGTGTGTCCCATCTCTGGAACATCCTGTCTCTGTTCACTTTCTGTCCACCAGTGTCGTCAGACCGATTTCTCTTAACCTATCTTCGTAGGACATTTCCCTTAGCTCTGGAACTAGTCTTGTTGCAAACCTTTGCACTTTCTCTAATTTCTTGATATGCTTGACCAGGTGTGGGTTCCAAACTGGTGCTGCATACTCCAGTATGGGCCTGACGTACACGGTGTATAGTGTCTTGAAGGGTTCCTTACTAAGGTATCGGAATGCTGTTCTCAGGTTTGCCAGGCGCCCATATGCTGCAGCAGTTATCTGGTTGATATGCACCTCAGGAGATGTCCTCGATATTATACTCACCCCAAGATCCTTTTCCTTAAGTGATGTTTGCAGTCTTTGGTCACCTAGCCTATACTCTGCTGTCTTCTTTGCCCTTTCTCGATCTTCATGACTTTGCATTTGGCGGGGTTAAATTCGAGGAGCCAGTTACTGGACCAAGCTTCCAGCCAGTCCAGATCTATTTGTAGTCCTGCCGGGTCCTCCTCTGATTTAATTTTCCTCATTAACTTCACATAATCAACAAACAAGGACACTTCTGAGTCTCTCCCTTCCGTCATGTCATTCCCATATACCAAAAATAGCACTGGTCCTAGGACTGACCTCTGTTGAATCCCGCTCGTCACAGGCACCTAATCTGACACGTCGTCAAGCACCATGACTCGTTGTTGCCTCCCTGTCAGGTATTCTCTGATTCATTTCAGTGCCCTTCCTGTTATACGTGCCTGATCATCTAGCTTTTGCACTAATCTCTTGTAAGGAACTGTGTGTGTGTGTGTGTGTGTGTGTGTGTGTGTGTGTGTGTGTGTGTGTGAGAGAGAGAGAGAGAGACAAACATAGACAAAGATAGACAAACATAGACAAAGATAGACAAACAGGGGGAGGGAGATAAGGACGTAGGTAGGTAGTTTTTACAACTCTCCCAGAACCCACTTCACCAAAACCATAACACTCTCACCTTACAATATTAGATATCTTCATTGAACATTATTACTAATAAATAATTACAAATTCTTTCATAATATACACTGACTGTATTTAGGCAGACATAGACAACAGTAATGACAGCCACAGTCAGATTGATCAGTCTGAACTGAACGCTATATCTTACGTCACTTCTCTTCCAGAACTTGGTCGTTGTACTTCTTTGCGCTGGCAATAAAATATGACTAATAAAAGTTCTGGTCACAGAGAATATTAAATTGGTACAAAAAAGGTATTACAACTAGTGATCTTAAAGAGCAAGCAGACTGTTGGTGGTGTTCGCCAGAACAGCTGGTATCCCTGTAACACCTTCACCTCCAGAGCGCAGTGTCAGTGTTGTACCCAAAACGGACGCACTTAGTGAAAAAGGAAAGCCCGGAGAGGGAAGGTTTTAACAGTATACCAACACACAAAAGACTAGTGCAAAATACCTCTTACAGTAATACACAGTATACAGTTGCGGTAAGTTTATGTACAGGTATGCATGTGATGAATGGTTTTGAAAACCGACAAGTTGAAGAATTGAGACACGCAACATATGGGAATTTTTATCGAAGAAACGTTTCGCCACACAGTGGCTTCATCAGTCTTATACAAAGCAGAAAGGTATAAGGAAAGGAGGAGTTTGAGGTAATCAGTCCCTCAGCCTGGAGTCTGTGTTCAGTCCATCAATATTGCTACGGCCCTGTGCTGTACTTTCTACAAGATTGATGGACTGAACACATCGACTCCAGGCTGAGGGACTACCTCAAACTCCTCCTCTCCTTATACCTTTCTGCTTTGTATTGGACTGATGAAGCCTCTGTGTGGCGAAACGTTTCCTCAATAGAGATTCCCATACGTTGCATAAGTGTTTCTATTCTTTAACAGGTACACGTAAGTACAATTATCATTCATAGTAACATAAGCAAAACAACCACAGGGGGAGTTGAATACTAGCTCTAGGCCTTGTTGCAATAACTAGAGCTATCGTTCAACTCCCCCTGTATTTGTTTTGCATCGATTGTTAGCGATTATTGCATAGTAACATACGTGTAAATTAGAGATACCCACACACTGGCAGTATATTACATCACTGACTTAGGGAGCACTAACCTACATCATATTTATCACACTACAGCGCCAAATCTGCTTCAACAAATAAAATACAGAATTCTCTAGACTCCAGTCCTGAACAGACAAGGACAAACGAAGAATACGAAAATACTCATTGCTATTACAGATACACTACCGAAAATTAATGTTAGAATGATGAGCGTTTTACTGAGGTGACTTCGTAAGCAAGCAGTACTCCTGGCTGAGGGACTGATTACCTCATCTACATTCTACATTTTTCACATTATGTCCTTGTAATGACAAAGCCACTGGTTGGCGAATGAAGATACCTAGATGTTGCACATGTCTTGTTTCTTCGTCAAGTTGACTATTGCTTCCATCTTATCAGTTGCAGAGGCTGCTTTTCCTTGGCTTACCTTGTCAACTGGAACGTAATATTGGCTTGGCCAATATTACCTTGTCAACTGGAACGTAATATTGGCTTGGCCAATATTACCTTGTCAACTGGAACGTAATATTGGCTTGGCCAATATTACCTTGTCAACTGGAACGTAATATTGGCTTGGCCAATATTACCTTGTCAACTGGAACGTAATATTGGCTTGGCCAATATTACCTTGTCAACTGGAACGTAATATTGGCTTGGTCAATATTACCTTGTCAACTGGAACGTAATATTGGCTTGGCCAATATTACCTTGTCAACTGGAACGTAATATTGGCTTGGCCAATATTACCTTGTCAACTGGAACGTAATATTGGCTTGGCCAATATTACCTTGTCAACTGGAACGTAATATTGGCTTGGCCAATATTACCTTGTCAACTGGAACGTAATATTGGCTTGGTCAATATTACCTTGTCAACTGGAACGTAATATTGGCTTGGTCAATATTACCTTGTCAACTGGAACGTAATATTGGCTTGGCCAATATTACCTTGTCAACTGGAACGTAATATTGGCTTGGTCAATATTACCTTGTCAACTGGAACGTAATATTGGCTTGGTCAATATTACCTTGTCAACTGGAACGTAATATTGGCTTGGTCAATATTACCTTGTCAACTGGAACGTAATATTGGCTTGGCCAATATTACCTTGTCAACTGGAACGTAATATTGGCTTGGTCAATATTACCTTGTCAACTGGAACGTAATATTGGCTTGGCCAATATTACCTTGTCAACTGGAACGTAATATTGGCTTGGCCAATATTACCTTGTCAACTGGAACGTAATATTGGCTTGGCCACTATTTCCTTGTCAACTAGAACGTAATATTGGCTTGGCCAATATTACCTTGTCAACTGGAACGTAATATTGGCTTGGCCAGTATTACCTTGTCAACTGGAACGTAATATTGGCTTGGCCAGTATTACCTTGTCAACTGGAACGTAATATTGGCTTGGCCAGTATTACCTTGTCAACTGGAACGTAATATTGGCTTGGCCAATATTACCTTGTCAACTGGAACGTAATATTGGCTTGGCCAATATTACCTTGTCAACTGGAACGTAATATTGGCTTGGCCAATATTACCTTGTCAACTGGAACGTAATATTGGCTTGGCCAATATTACCTTGTCAACTGGAACGTAATATTGGCTTGGCCAATATTACCTTGTCAACTGGAACGTAATATTGGCTTGGCCAATATTACCTTGTCAACTGGAACGTAATATTGGCTTGGCCAATATTACCTTGTCAACTGGAACGTAATATTGGCTTGGCCAATATTACCTTGTCAACTGGAACGTAATATTGGCTTGGCAAATATTACCTTGTCAACTGGAACGTAATATCGCCTTGACCAAGCTCACTTTTTACCAAGATTCGCTGTGAAATGAACTTGGATCAAACTTTCAGATCACTTGTACAATCTAAATGTTGTTACACCTTCCTATGGTGTATAAATATACCTGGTTGGATGAATCTTATTGTATCCAGCTGGCCAAGTGGCTAACGCGTCTGTCTTGAGTTTTACGACTTTCTAACCGCGGGTTCAAGCCCCGCCCGTGGTATGGTTTAAATGTTGTTACCCTCATTGTGACCGATAATTACCCGAACTCATTTTGCTCGGCTTCAGTTGTTTGTATCCAAAACCCTAAAGCAGCGTCATTTTTGTAAGTGGTTTACAAAGCCGACACGCTGATAAATGAGACACTTTTGCAACATTTGGGTATCTTCATTGTGGAAACGTTTCGCCACACAGTGGCTTCATCAGTCTAATGCAGAAAAAGGCGGAAGAAGAGAAGGAGTGTGAGGTAATCAGTCCCTCAGCCTTGAGTCGACGAAGAAGTCAGTGTAGCGAAACGTTTCCAGAATGAAGACACCCAAGTGTTGCAAAAGTGTTTCTTTATCAGCATTATTAGTTATAAGAGCATAAAGCGTGAATGGCTCCTTCAGTAACTAATAACTGGCAGGTAATGTCCTTTAATGGCTCCTTCAGTAACTAATAACTGGCAGGTAATGTCCTTTAATGGCTCCTTCAGTAACTAATAACTGGCAGGTAATGTCCTTTAATGGCTCCTTCAGTAACTAATAACTGGCAGGTAATGTCCTTTAATGGCTCCTTCAGTAACTAATAACTGGCAGGTAATGTTCTTTAATGGCTCCTTCAGTAACTAATAACTGGCAGGTAATGTCCTTTAATGGCTCCTTCAGTAACTAATAACTGGCAGGTAATGTCCTTTAATGGCTCCTTCAGTAACTAATAACTGGCAGGTAATGTCCTTTAATGGCTCCTTCAGTAACTAATAACTGGCAGGTAATGTTCTTTAATGGCTCCTTCAGTAACTAATAACTGGCAGGTAATGTCCTTTAATGGCTCCTTCAGTAATTAATAACTGGCAGGTAATGTCCTTTAATGGCTCCTTCAGTAACTAATAACTGGCAGGTAATGTCCTTTAATGGCTCCTTCAGTAACTAATAACTGGCAGGTAATGTTCTTTAATGGCTCCTTCAGTAACTAATAACTGGCAGGTAATGTCCTTTAATGGCTCCTTCAGTAATTAATAACTGGCAGGTAATGTCCTTTAATGGTTCCTTCAGTAACTAATAACTGGCAGGTAATGTCCTTTAATGGCTCCTTCAGTAATTAATAACTGGCAGGTAATGTCCTTTAATGGCTCCTTCAGTAATTAATAACTGGCAGGTAATGTCCTTTAATGGCTCCTTCAGTAATTAATAACTGGCAGGTAATGTCCTTTAATGGCTCCTTCAGTAACTAATAACTGGCAGGTAATGTCCTTTAATGGCTCCTTCAGTAACTAATAACTGGCAGGTAATGTCCTTTAATGGCTCCTTCAGTAACTAATAACTGGCAGGTAATGTCCTTTAATGGTTCCTTCAGTAACTAATAACTGGCAGGTAATGTCCTTTAATGGTTCCTTCAGTAACTAATAACTGGCAGGTAATGTCCTTTAATGGTTCCTTCAGTAACTAATAACTGGCAGATAATGTCCTTTAATGGTTCCTTCAGTAACTGATAACTGGCAGATAATGTCCTTTAATGGTTCCTTCAGTAACTAATAACTGGCAGGTAATGTCCTTTAATGGTTCCTTCAGTAACTAATAACTGGCAGATAATGTCCTTTAATGGTTCCTTCAGTAACTAATAACTGGCAGGTAATGTCCTTTAATGGTTCCTTCAGTAAATAATAACTGGCAGGTAATCGCCTTTCTTCTCTTTGTTGGTAATGTCTCAGTGTTTATTTTCTCTTGACATGTGCGTGTTTTTAGGCAGCTTAATACCTGTTTGTCTTACTAGTGTTTTGCGTTCTCTTTAAGTATTTGTTTTTCCTCAGTGGAATATTTTATACAGACTTGTATGATTATGTTTTCACATTTTCTATGGACAGGTGTAGGTTAAAAGTCCTCTGGACTGTTATCCAGAGACAGGTGTAGGTTGAGAGTCCTCAGGACCGTCTTTCAGGGACAGATGTAGGTTGAGGGTCCTCAGGACTGTTCCCAGGGACAGGTGTAGGATAAGAGTCCTCATGACTGTTCCCAGGGACAGGTGTAGGATAAGAGTCCTCATGACTTTTCCCAGGGACAGGTGTAGGATGAGGCCTCAGGACTGTTCCCAGGGACAGGTGTAGGATAAGTCCCCAGGACTGTTCCCAGGGACAGGTAGGATAAGAGTCCTCAGGACTGTTCCCAGGGACAGGTGTAGGATAGGCCTCAGGACTGTTCCCGGGGACAGGTGTAGGATAAGAGTCCTCAGGACTGGTCCTAGGGACAGGTGTAGGATAAGAGTCCTCATGACTGTTCCCAGGGACAGGTGTAGGATAAGAGTCCTCATGACTGTTCCCAGGGACAGGTGTAGGATAAGAGTCCTCAGGACTGTTCCCAGGGACAGGTGTAGGATAAGAGTCCTCAGGACTGTTCCCAGGGACAGGTGTAGGTTAAGAGACCTCAGGACTGGTCCCAGGGACAGGTGTAGGATAAGAGTCCTCATGACTGTTCCCAGGGACAGGTGTAGGATAAGAGTCCTCAGGACTGTTCCCAGGGACAGGTGTAGGATAAGAGGCCTCAGGACTGTTCCCAGGGACAGGTGTAGGATAAGAGGCCTCAGGACTGTTCCCAGGGACAGGTGTAGGATAAGAGTCCTCATGACTGTTCCCAGGGACAGGTGTAGGATAAGAGTTCTCATGACTGTTCCCAGGGACAGGTGTAGGATAAGAGTCCTCATGACTGTTCCCAGGGACAGGTGTAGGATAAGAGTCCTCATGACTGTTCCCAGGGACAGGTGTAGGATAAGAGTCCTCATGACTGTTCCCAGGGACAGGTGTAGGATAAGAGTCCTCATGACTGTTCCCAGGGACAGGTGTAGGATAAGAGTCCTCATGACTGTTCCCAGGGACAGGTGTAGGATAAGAGTCCTCATGACTGTTCCCAGGGACAGGTGTAGGATAAGAGTCCTCATGACTGTTCCCAGGGACAGGTGTAGGATAAGAGTCCTCATGACTGTTCCCAGGGACAGGTGTAGGATAAGAGTCCTCATGACTGTTCCCAGGGACAGGTGTAGGATAAGTCCTCAGGACTGTTCCCAGGGACAGGTGTAGGATAAGAGTCCTCAGGACTGTTCCCAGGGGCAGGTGTAGGATAAGAGTCCTCAGGACTGTTCCCAGGGACAGGTGTAGGATAGGCCTCAGGACTGTTCCCGGGGACAGGTGTAGGATAAGATTCCTCAGGACTGGTCCCAGGGACAGGTGTAGGATAAGAGTCCTCAGGACTGGTCCTAGGGACAGGTGTAGGATAAGAGGCCTCAGGACTGGTCCCAGGGACAGGTGTAGGATAAGAGGCCTAAGGACTGTTCCCAGGGACAGGTGTAGGATAAGAGTCCTCAGGACTGTTCCCAGGGACAGGTGTAGGATAAGAGTCCTCAGGAATTCCCAGGGACAGGTGTAGGATAAGTCCTCAGGGCTGTTCCCAGGGACAGGTGTAGGATAAGAGTCCTCAGGACTGTTCCCAGGGACAGGTGTAGGATAAGAGTCCTCAGGACTGGTCCCAGGGACAGGTGTAGGATAAGAGTCCTCAGGACTGTTCCCAGGGACAGGTGTAGGATAAGAGTCCTCAGGACTGTTCCCAGGGACAGATGTAGGATAAGAGGCCTCAGGACTGTTCCCAGGGACAGGTGTAGGATAAGAGGCCTCAGGACTGTTCTCAGGGACAGGTGTAGGATAAGAGTCCTCATGACTGTTCCCAGGGACAGGTGTAGGATAAGATTCCTCAGGACTGTTCCCTGGGACAGGTGTAGGATAAGATTCCTCAGGACTGTTCCCAGGGACAGGTGTAGGATAAGAGTCCTCAGGACTGTTCCCAGGGACAGGTGTAGGATAAGAGGCCTCAGGACTGTTCCCAGGGACAGGTGTAGGATAAGAGGCCTCAGGACTGTTCCCAGGGACAGGTGTAGGATAAGAGTCCTCATGACTGTTCCCAGGGACAGGTGTAGGATAAGAGTCCTCAGGACTGTTCCCAGGGACAGGTGTAGGATAAGAGGCCTCAGGACTGTTCCCAGGGACAGGTGTAGGATAAGAGTCCTCAGGACTGTTCCCAGGGACAGGTGTAGGATAAGAGTCCTCAGGACTGTTCCCAGGGACAGGTGTAGGATAAGAGTGCTCAGGACTGTTCCCAGGGACAGGTGAAGGATAAGAGGCCTCAGGACTGTTCCCAGGGACAGGTGTAGGATAAGAGGCCTCAGGACTGTTCCCAGGGACAGGTGTAGAATAAGAGGCCTCAGGACTGTTCCCAGGGACAGGTGTAGGATAAGAGTCCTCATGACTGTTCCCAGGGACAGGTGTAGGATAAGAGTCCTCATGACTGTTCCCAGGGACAGGTGTAGGATAAGAGACCTCAGGACTGTTCCCAGGGACAGGTGTAGGATAAGAGTCCTCAGGACTGTTCCCAGGGACAGGTGTAGGATAAGAGTCCTCAGGACTGTTCCCAGGGACAGGTGTAGGATAAGAGTCCTCAGGACTGTTCCCAGGGACAGGTGTAGGATAAGAGTCCTCAGGACTGTTCCCAGGGACAGGTGTAGGATAAGAGTCCTCATGACTGTTCCCAGGGACAGGTGTAGGATAAGAGTCCTCAGGACTGTTCCCAGGGACAGGTGTAGGATAAGAGTCCTCAGGACTGTTCCCAGGGACAGGTGTAGGATAAGAGTCCTCAGGACTGTTCCCGGGGACAGGTGTAGGATAAGAGTCCTCAGGACTGTTCCCGGGGACAGGTGTAGGATAAGAGTCCTCAGGACTGTTCCCGGGGACAGGTGTAGGATAAGAGTCCTCGGGACTGTTCCCGGGGACAGGTGTAGGATAAGAGTCCTCAGGACTGTTCCCGGGGACAGGTGTAGGATAAGAGTCCTCATGACTGTTTCCAGGGACAGGTGTAGGATAAGAGGCCTCAGGACTGTTCCCAGGGACAGGTGTAGGATAAGAGGCCTCAGGACTGTTCCCAGGGACAGGTGTAGGATAAGAGGCCTCAGGACTGTTCCCAGGGACAGGTGTAGGATAAGAGTCCTCATGACTGTTCCCAGGGACAGGTGTAGGATAAGAGTCCTCATGACTGTTCCCAGGGACAGGTGTAGGATAAGTCCTCATGACTGTTCCCAGGGACAGGTGTAGGATAAGAGTCCTCATGACTGTTCCCAGGGACAGGTGTAGGATAAGAGTCCTCATGACTGTTCCCAGGGACAGGTGTAGGATAAGAGTCCTCATGACTGTTCCCAGGGACAGGTGTAGGATAAGAGTCCTCATGACTGTTCCCAGGGACAGGTGTAGGATAAGAGTCCTCATGACTGTTCCCAGGGACAGGTGTAGGATAAGAGTCCTCATGACTGTTCCCAGGGACAGGTGTAGGATAAGTCCTCAGGACTGTTCCCAGGGACAGGTGTAGGATAAGAGTCCTCAGGACTGTTCCCAGGGGCAGGTGTAGGATAAGAGTCCTCAGGACTGTTCCCAGGGACAGGTGTAGGATAGGCCTCAGGACTGTTCCCGGGGACAGGTGTAGGATAAGATTCCTCAGGACTGGTCCCAGGGACAGGTGTAGGATAAGAGTCCTCAGGACTGGTCCTAGGGACAGGTGTAGGATAAGAGGCCTCAGGACTGGTCCCAGGGACAGGTGTAGGATAAGAGGCCTAAGGACTGTTCCCAGGGACAGGTGTAGGATAAGAGTCCTCAGGACTGTTCCCAGGGACAGGTGTAGGATAAGAGTCCTCAGGAATTCCCAGGGACAGGTGTAGGATAAGTCCTCAGGGCTGTTCCCAGGGACAGGTGTAGGATAAGAGTCCTCAGGACTGTTCCCAGGGACAGGTGTAGGATAAGAGTCCTCAGGACTGGTCCCAGGGACAGGTGTAGGATAAGAGTCCTCAGGACTGGTCCCAGGGACAGGTGTAGGATAAGAGTCCTCAGGACTGTTCCCAGGGACAGATGTAGGATAAGAGTCCTCAGGACTGTTCCCAGGGACAGGTGTAGGATAAGAGGCCTCAGGACTGTTCTCAGGGACAGGTGTAGGATAAGAGTCCTCATGACTGTTCCCAGGGACAGGTGTAGGATAAGATTCCTCAGGACTGTTCCCTGGGACAGGTGTAGGATAAGAGTCCTCAGGACTGTTCCCAGGGACAGGTGTAGGGTAAGAGTCCTCAGGACTGTTCCCAGGGACAGGTGTAGGATAAGAGGCCTCAGGACTGTTCCCAGGGACAGGTGTAGGATAAGAGGCCTCAGGACTGTTCCCAGGGACAGGTGTAGGATAAGAGTCCTCATGACTGTTCCCAGGGACAGGTGTAGGATAAGAGTCCTCAGGACTGTTCCCAGGGACAGGTGTAGGATAAGAGGCCTCAGGACTGTTCCCAGGGACAGGTGTAGGATAAGAGTCCTCAGGACTGTTCCCAGGGACAGGTGTAGGATAAGAGTCCTCAGGACTGTTCCCAGGGACAGGTGTAGGATAAGAGTCCTCAGGACTGTTCCCAGGGACAGGTGAAGGATAAGAGGCCTCAGGACTGTTCCCAGGGACAGGTGTAGGATAAGAGGCCTCAGGACTGTTCCCAGGGACAGGTGTAGAATAAGAGGCCTCAGGACTGTTCCCAGGGACAGGTGTAGGATAAGAGTCCTCATGACTGTTCCCAGGGACAGGTGTAGGATAAGAGTCCTCATGACTGTTCCCAGGGACAGGTGTAGGATAAGAGACCTCAGGACTGTTCCCAGGGACAGGTGTAGGATAAGAGTCCTCAGGACTGTTCCCAGGGACAGGTGTAGGATAAGAGTCCTCAGGACTGTTCCCAGGGACAGGTGTAGGATAAGAGTCCTCAGGACTGTTCCCAGGGACAGGTGTAGGATAAGAGTCCTCAGGACTGTTCCCAGGGACAGGTGTAGGATAAGAGTCCTCATGACTGTTCCCAGGGACAGGTGTAGGATAAGAGTCCTCAGGACTGTTCCCAGGGACAGGTGTAGGATAAGAGTCCTCAGGACTGTTCCCAGGGACAGGTGTAGGATAAGAGTCCTCAGGACTGTTCCCGGGGACAGGTGTAGGATAAGAGTCCTCAGGACTGTTCCCGGGGACAGGTGTAGGATAAGAGTCCTCAGGACTGTTCCCGGGGACAGGTGTAGGATAAGAGTCCTCAGGACTGTTCCCGGGGACAGGTGTAGGATAAGAGTCCTCAGGACTGTTCCCGGGGACAGGTGTAGGATAAGAGTCCTCAGGACTGTTCCCGGGGACAGGTGTAGGATAAGAGTCCTCAGGACTGTTCCCGGGGACAGGTGTAGGATAAGAGTCCTCAGGACTGTTCCCGGGGACAGGTGTAGGATAAGAGTCCTCAGGACTGTTCCCGGGGACAGGTGTAGGATAAGAGTCCTCAGGACTGTTCCCGGGGACAGGTGTAGGATAAGAGTCCTCAGGACTGTTCCCGGGGACAGGTGTAGGATAAGAGTCCCCAGGACTGTTCCCGGGGACAGGTGTAGGATAAGAGTCCCCAGGACTGTTCCCGGGGACAGGTGTAGGATAAGAGTCCCCAGGACTGTTCCCGGGGACAGGTGTAGGATAAGAGTGCTCAGGACTGTTCCCGGGGACAGGTGTAGGATAAGAGTCCTCAGGTCTGTTCCCGGGGACAGGTGTAGGATAAGAGTCCTCAGGACTGTTCCCAGGGACAGGTGTAGGATAAGAGTCCTCAGGACTGTTCCCAGGGACAGGTGTAGGATAAGAGTCCTCAGGACTGTTCCCAGGGACAGGTGTAGGATAAGAGTCCTCAGGACTGTTCCCAGGGACAGGTGTAGGATAAGAGTCCTCAGGACTGTTCCCAGGGACAGGTGTAGGATAAGAGTCCTCAGGACTGTTCCCAGGGACAGGTGTAGGATAAGAGTCCTCAGGACTGGTCCCAGGGACAGGTGTAGGATAATAGTCCTCAGGACTGGTCCCAGGGACAGGTGTAGGATAATAGTCCTCAGGACTGGTCCCAGGGACAGGTGTAGGATAAGAGTCCTCAGGACTGTTCCCAGGGACAGGTGTAGGATAATAGTCCTCAGGACTGTTCCCAGTGACAGGTGTAGGATAAGAGTCCTCAGGACTGTTCCCAGGGACAGGTGTAGGATAATAGTCCTCAGGACTGTTCCCAGGGACAGGTGTAGGATAATAGTCCTCAGGACTGGTCCCAGGGACAGGTGTAGGATAAGAGTCCTCAGGACTGTTCCCAGGGACAGGTGTAGGATAATAGTCCTCAGGACTGGTCCCAGGGACAGGTGTAGGATAAGAGTCCTCAGGACTGTTCCCAGGGAATGTCTTGCAGTTATTGCTTATTTTGTCCGTCATTTTCCTGATCGTGGAAGGTAAATTACCGAACATCACATTCGTTATTTCTTTGGTTCTCTGCGGTTGCATTTGGCTTGTCTGTGTGTTCCGGAGTTTGTAATTAGTTTATACTGTATCTGATTAATTCTTCATTGTTCGTGAAGATCGAATCTAGTGTATTTTAATTTCTAGTAGATTATATGTTGGTCCATAGTAAGCTTTCCACAGCGCCCCAATACATGTCTGTCTTGTCTGTTGGACTAACTTGTTTAAGGTACCTTTTTCTGGTACATTGCTATTGTTTATAATCTTTAATTGAACATTTAAAAGGTTGAAATCTCAGGAAATCGTAATAAAACGATTGTAAGCAAATCAGGGAACGGGTGGGTGTCTGACCCATGGCAAGTGAGCCCTGAAACTCACAGGTCAGTGTGTTAACCACTGGACCAGCTGACTCTAGTAAGATTCACCCAACTGGGTAGGGTGAATCTTGCACGAGTCAGGAAGGTTAGCATGGGCCACCACTTTGACCACAGATGCAGGTTTTTACAGACGAATCCCACTCCAGCGTGGCTGTGTTGTGCTCTAGCTTAAGCCCCTTCAAAGCCCCCATTATGACTCATTATAACCCATTTCTCACTGTTGAAAACATTGTGAACGCTCCTAACAGTGTATTTCTTAATGCTAGGAGCACACTTGTATAGTTAACTCTGCTAATTTGATTTGTATTTAAATTGTTCAATATTAGTAAAATCAAATTAGGATGTTGCACCATCTAGGATATTTGGCAGGTGTTGTACATACCACTGTTGTCTCCGGTATTGGTTGTACTCTGCGTTGTTGAAGGTTTAACCCTGGCGTATAAAAACTGGTCAGTTGTGTTCCACTGCCTTGTGTTTCTTTCCCTTGTAGATTTTCAATATTTTTTTTTCTTCCGTGAGATCGTCTCTCTCTACTTAACATATTACCCTTTTTTTATCATGCATTTATTTTGTTGATATAAATTAATTTTTTGTAGGTTCGTGTTAAATTCAGTTGAACTGTGAACAGTTTAGATCGTAAGACTTTCTGGTCTGTTAAAATGATTTACACAACTCAGGGTGAAAATATATGTAATATTTAACAAAACAACACTGTCCCTTCCGTAACATATTGGAACAGTTTCTGGCGTGTAGATAGTTAAATATTACTACATGTCTGCAGAAGTCCCTGCCATAGTATCTGTATATTTCACTACTTTTATCTGTTTCTGTGACGTGTTATGGTTGTGTTTACTGTGAGGTGATTGAGTTATGTCTTTATTTTTGTACTTTTGTTGTTTAATCGTCTTCTGTTTAGGGAACCGCTACTTTGCACCACTGTTTGTCTCGTGTTTGCTGTCCCACATGTGTGTTCCTACCCTTTAATAGCTCTTTCATTTGTGTCTGCTTAATTTTTCCACATCTCGTATATTTCCGATAAGCTAAGAAAGGCTTCGACTTCAGTGGCATATCATAGGTACACAGTACTGACAAGACTATGGTAAGACTACGCTGAAAAATTAGATACATGTCTAATTCTTCATCTTGTCGGTGTTGTATACCGGTCATGTACAGGATAATTCCTGCAACTCTCACACCGCTTGTGGCACCTCGAAATTCTCTGGCACGAGTCCAACAAATTTATTCATGATTGTGATTGATGATAGTAGTGTCGACTTAATATTGATGAATCTCATCAACGTAGTGTTCAGTCAATTAAGACTGATGGACTGAAAACGCCTACTCCAGGCTGACGGACTGATTACCTCGAACTCTTTCTCATCTTTCACCGTTCTCTGTATTGGACTGATGAAGCCCCTGGCTGGCGAAACGTTTCCGCAGTAAAGATGCCCGTGTCACAAGTATCTCATCAATTTGTCGTTTTCTAAACTGTTGATGTATATCCTGGTGTTAGTCATTGATGAGAGGTAGTGAAGGCTTAGTATTGATGTATATCCTGGTGTTATTGTCATTAATGACAGTATTGATGTATATCCTGGTGTTATTGTCATTAATGACAGTATTGATGTATATCCTGGTGTTATTGTCATTAATGACAGTATTGATGTATATCCTGGTGTTATTGTCATTAATGACAGTATTGATGTGTATCCTGGTGTTGTCACTAAAATGTTATTTTCCTAGAAAGAATATATAGTGTACTCTATATATATAGTATATACATTATGTTTGCAGTGCATTATACGAATCGTTGCGAGGATAGAATAGAATGTCCGCTAAATTCACACGAGAAACAAAAGCCATACTTTATTATGGAGCTCTGAGAATAAATTGAATACAATATCTACACACTGTCACAAGCAGACGAAAAATTAAGGAGTCTATTCGTTCACTAACCCGGATTTTGAACGTTGTTTGCGCCGATTATTTACTACCGCGTAGCGCATCGTGTATCGAAGGTCAGATAGGTAGGCTAATGGTTGGTTAACTTGCTTGCTAGCTTCTGTTAGAGCTACTTCCAGCTATGACTAGCTGGAGAGTATTTTATTCGTGTTGTAAGTTAAATATTGTACATGAATTGTATACAAGTCTTCATATCATGTCTTTGTTTTGTACTGATAAAGCCACTGGATGGCCAAACGTCTACAAGTAAGTCTTCCCAGATATTGCAGATGTGTCTAATTCATTATCTTGTCGGTATTGTACTACTGATGTCTGTTAAATGATTTACTTCTGACAACGAAGTCTTGGGCATGTAATTGTGGGTGTTTGAGGATAATTGTTGATTGTAAGATGTGAAGTGTGGAGAGGAGCTTGTTAGTGTGGCAGTGAGGTGACAACGGTGGCGAGAGGAAGGAAATAAGGGCGAATGACGTAAGAAAATACATATTCATAATCCCAGAGGAAAGTGAGCAGCCTAGCAGCCAGCCTGCTGCACTCTTTGTAATTCTGGAGGCCAACCTGCCCATGTGACGGCCTCTTGAGAACACGCACACGTACACACATGCACGTACGTACGTACATGGGGAAAGTCAGGCAGTTTTACCTCCTGTTTATTTGCCCTTGTAATTATTACCACACTGAGGTGTTAAGGACGAATTGCGGTGACTGCCTGCTGCCACCCCTATTAACCTGTGTGTGTGTATGTATATATATATATATATATATATATATATATATATATATATATATATATATATATATATATATATATATATATATATATATATATATATATATTATAATTTCGTGCCGAGTAGGTAAAACCGGTCATTTAGATAAGTTTACAATAATTTAATAAACACAATGAATTTTTTTTTTTCGTTAGGTTCAGTTTTTTTTTTTGCAAGACTATTGCAAACACAAATTTTCGCTTGCATTATTCGGCAAGAAGAGTGTTACTATTTAAGCAACATATATAGAGCACTTGATTGAAAAATACTGAAGCACTTAATACTTGGTTGTAGCCGATAGTGATAATGTTGACAAGTCTCTGTTGGTGATTAAAATATTCGGTGATTTTGTTTTTTTTCCTCCTAAAAGGGAGTACATCTTATATATTATAAAATTTGAGAGGGTATAATAGTGGGTAGGTTTGGGTGGTGGTGGTCTGTATGTCAGGAAATAAGGCAGTCTCTCTTGTCACAACCCAGAATACACCTTGAAGTTTTTTTTTTTTTTGCGTGTATACTTTGACTGTTTACCCTAATCCACGTTTAGTGTATTAAAGTATTCTTGACTGGTGGTGAAGAGGTGACCTGCAGTCTTAATGACTGTGTGTGTAGTAGATAGTCTTTAAACCCAGTTAACCTTGGTAGTCTGTCACTGGCTGTAAATGGTCTGAAGAAACCCAGACTTGGCGAAACGTTCCCTTTAATAAATGTTCTGAACTGTTCACAAGTATCATTTTCCACTATCATTATTCACAACGCTAATTTTGTTAAGATATTCCCAGCGTAAATTTCTTGACGTTCCTTATAAACTTATAAATACAATAAAAAACTTGCATATAATTATGTATTACGCCACAACGAAACGTAAAATAACGTCCTCACTACGTCTGGCAGCGAGGTGGCTGAATGAAGCAAGAAAAACGTTCGAATCTGCACGAGTATCGTTCGAGAATGGCTTGGAGAACGAGCTGAGGATCAAGCAGGTTGTGATGGATATATGGGCCAACGGGCGGCCAGCGGCAACATCCTGGTTGAATGGGTAAGCACCAGACGAGCCTAGCCCATGGCCGGGCTCCGGGAGTAGGAAAAATCACTCGAAACTCAAAGGTATAGAAGGGAATGGGTTGGAGAATGGGCAGCCCTGAAGTCCTAGTCACTGATTAAGCAGCCCTGACGTACATCGTTTTCTCTGATTAATAACACGAAGGGATGGGCAGCCCTGATGTTCAATTCCCTGATTAAGCAGCCCTGACGTACATCGTTCTCTCTGATTAATAACACGAAGGGATGGGCAGCCCTGATGATCAATTCCCTGATTAAGCAGCCCTGACGTACATCGTTTTCTCTGATTAATAACACGAAGGGATGGGCAGCCCTGATGTTCAATTCCCTGATTAAGCAGCCCTGACGTACATCAAGTTTTCTCTGATTAATAACACGAAGGGATGGGCAGCCCTGATGTTCAATTCCCTGATTAAGCAGCCCTGACGTACATCAAGTTTTCTCTGATTAATAACACGAAGGGATGGGCAGCCCTGATAATCAATTCCCTGATTAAGCAGCCCTGACGTACATCAAGTTTTCTCTGATTAATAACACGAAGGGATGGGCAGCCCTGATGGTCAATTCCCTGATTAAGCAGCCCTGACGTACATCAAGTTTTCTCTGATTAATAACACGAAGGGATGGGCAGCCCTGATAATCAATTCCCTGATTAAGCAGCCCTGACGTACATCAAGTTTTCTCTGATTAATAACACGAAGGGATGGGCAGCCCTGATGGTCAATTCCCTGATTAAGCAATCCTGTCATACCTGAAGTTCTCTCTCTCATTAATAACACGAAGGTTGAAAACATAGTAACCTTCTGAACGTGGCTAGTTTACTGAAGCTTTTATCTGTTGAGTGAGTCTAGGCACAGCCGTGGGAGGGTCTAGGTAGAGTGATGTAATGCAGAGCAGTGTTGCAATAATGGGTGGGTTGGAAACCCCAGAATGGGTTGGTTATTAAACCAGGAATGGGTGTCTTGTAAACCCAACGTGTGATATACAGCATAGCACTTAGGGAATTTCCCCAGACCAACAGGTTGACAGGCGTAACACCGACTCTATATATGTGTGTGTGTGTGTGTGTGTGTGTGTGTGTGTGTGTGTGTGTGTTTGTTTAAAAACGTGCACAATAAGCATTTATCTGGACAACGTTTCGCTCTGTGTAGAGATTTTTTTCGATTTGTGAGAAGCTTGTAATTAGGTCGAAACGTTGGGCAAATACTTTTTTTTTTTTTCGAAGTTGACAAATTTAGAAAGTTCAGAGTAATGGATATTTAAATACATTGACATCTTTCTCACCCACTGTTTGTACCACACAGTGGATATCTTAATTTACCCTCAGTGTTTCAGCAAGTCAGTGATGACCCACTGTGTGGAGTAAATATTGAGGGTAATGATTTACAAAGACAGGTGAACAAACACTAGGACATAGTTATCAGAAAACGTTTGGGTCCTGGGCCCTTGATGACTTTTAACATAGAGGTTAAAAAGGCAGAGAATGTTTACTGACTTGTTCTTCTCAACCAGTTTGTCGGTATCTGTTACCTTGGCAGGAGATGCAGCATCCCCCTAATGAAAAGATGGGGTGCCATGAGTACGCTAAGAGACAACACACTAAGCTTCAGGGACCCAAGACTGTTCAACTGCATCCCAGCATACATAAGGGAGATTACCAATAGACCCCTGGCTGTCTTTCAAGAAGGCACCAGACAGGTGCGGCGCCTAAAGTTAGTACCTGACCAGCCGGGCTGTGGTTCCTACGTTGGTTTATGTGCGGCCACCACTAACAGCCTAGTTCTGAGCTTTGCTCAGACCTCTACAACACATCTGTCATCAAACATTTGTTAAGTTATACCATGAATTAAGGAAAGATCCTGGACTTCACCTTACGAAAGCAGACAAATCAAATGCGATAGTAATTACGGACAAGGTAGATTACAGGGAAAAAATAAACATGATACTAGAAGACAGGGGAACTAACGTGCCCCTTAACACAGCAACTTGCATAACACACATGTTAATGACGCTAATATTACCCTTGTTGACGGTAAGAAAGAACCAAATCAATGCAGCTCTTCCGGATATAATTGGTATCTTCCCGTGTATCCTTCTTCGCCGGTTTGGTTTCCACAGCAATTTGCAATAGTTTTAGCTGCGTGTCTTCAACAATATAAACTTACAGTGCTCGCTCGGTGTTCCCGTCAAATTTTCCCGAGATCCCTTCAGTTATGTTGAGAATTATGGTGGTAATAGACAAGCTGAAACATCGTTGACACACGCGCTGAGAATATTGTGGTGAGTGACAGGATTTTGTGTGTACTCACCTAGTTGTGGTTGTAGGGGTCGATTCACAGCTCCTGGCCCCGCTTCTTCACTCGCCGCTGCTGGGTCACTCTTCCTTCTCCATGCGCTTTATCATACCTCTTCTTAAAGCTGTGTATGGATCCTGCCTCCACTACATCACTTCCTAGACTATTCCACTTCCTGACAACTCTGTGACTGAAAAAATATTTCCTAACATCCCTGTGATTCATCTGAGTCTTCAACTTCTAACTGTGACCCCTTGTTGCTGTGTCGGATCTCTGGAACATCCTGTCTCTGTCCACCTTGTCGATTCCTCTCAATATTCTATGTCGTTATCACATCCCTCCTATCTCTCCTGTCTTCCAGTGTCGTCAGGTCGATTTCCCTTAACCTCTTCTCGTAGGACATACCCTTTAGCTACAGGACTAGTCCTCTTCAAGGGGGGCTCCTTGGCGTGATGAAGACGCTCTTGGTCTGGGGAATTAGACCTGTCGGTCTCCTTTCTCAGACCGAACCTATTTACCCCTCAATCCCCCCTTCCCTATCCCATCCTCCCCATCCTCCCCTTTTTCCTTTCCTCCTCCTCTTCCCCACCCCTCCCTTTTGCCCTTCCTTTTTTGGCCTTTGGGATTTTTCCCACAGGCGCGCTAGTTCCTAGATAGGGGAAAGGGTACCGGGGTCCATCCTATTTCAGGTTCTTGGCGGTGGCGTAGTAGTTTGTGGTGGAATCTGGATCACCTGGGGATGTCCCGATCCCTCTCCGGCATCCTGGAGTGTGGCTTTGGGTGTCTTTCGGGCGACGGGTGCATCTCTGGAAGCCACCTTTCGGATTACAGGGGTGGTGGCCGAAGGAGGTATGCTTTGTGGGGGATATCCGGCCGCCCTCTCTTTTGTCCACCGAGGTAGCTCGGCAGATGTGAGGTTGCTATCCCGGATTGCTGGTTTACTGGCATGAAGGGTAGGGTATGGCACGGGTTCCATGCTGCATCTGTGCTACTTGCGGTGCTGAGGTCCTCTTGGGCGCGGAGGGAGATTTCTGGCTCTTTCATTCCTCCTGGGAACTAACCCTCCCCGGTCCCTCCTTTTTTTTATTCTTTTTTTTCTTTCTTTTTTTTTTCTTCTTTTTCTTAAAAAACAAAAAGAAAGAAGTAACCTAATCATGGCATCCCCAATCCATGACCCCGCTACCCCTGGGCCCCTTATTGTTACCGCACCACGTTCTGACCTCGCCTGGTCTTTTGGCAACTCTTCGGACACTGTACCTCTTGCTGATGCTGTTTTGTCACCCACTTCAGGTGCCGGGGTTTCGACTGACTCCTTTGATTTGTCTGACCTCCGCTCTCCTTTGACTATGCTTCTGGCCTCTCCCTCTACAGTGCAGCAATTTTCGAATCGCCAACCCGTCTCACGTCGGACCAACTCTGGTCCCACTTCTAAACGCCAACGACAATCTCCTGATGATCCTGATGACGTTACTTTGTTACCTTCCCATTCTACTCGGAAAAGACCGACATGTCATGCCCTCCCTCTCCACACTGTTTCGGACCACACAATGGACTAAATTCTTTACTTTAAGACCGACTTCTACTGCCTATCTTTCCGACCATAGTATTGGCAAAGCGCTCCTACGCCATGTTGGTAGAGATATTTCCTTTCATGCTCTTAAGAGTGGTATGCGTATCATCACAGTCCAGAATGCTACCCAAGCTCATGATTTTTCTCTTTCACATATGGATACTATTCCTATCAC